>NC_088688.1:69322218-69657218 GCF_028017835.1 Emys orbicularis | reverse complement strand
TTAATGCTCACACCCTCCCCCTGTGAATATGAGGAAATAAGCAGAGGCACAAAGTGAGTCACCCATGACCGCAGAGCTGGTTGGTGGCAGAACCAGAATTTAAAGCTCCCAACTCCCAGTTTTACAGTCATTCCTCTACACCACAGAGCCTCTCAAAGAAAGGCCTTCTTCTATAAGTCTACTAGGCCCCTACAGTATATTAACAGAGGTTGATATGTATGAAGGTGTTCAATAGTTGACCCAAAAACCTCATTCACCAGGCACCTTGAAAAATCTATTGCATTTGACATGGACTTGGAGAGACATCGCAATATGTGTTCTGAGAACAGAATTAATCAGTATATTAAGGTCCACCATTTTCTCAACAAAAACAATATATAATTCCATACATAAGGATAGTAGCTTTGGATAGTTTTGCCACCCTAATATTACTGCTCTGGCATGCTTTGACATTGTGCTTGGTGATATTTGCGCCTGCTTAGGGAGGATTAATACTACCTGAAAATATTCATTTGAGTGACCAATGCACAAGCACTCTTCCCAGAAGCATTTCAGAATTCTCAGACGTCTCTCCATATTTAACTGCAGATTCTCAGCGACACCCCTCCCTTCTACACAGGAGTCAACACTGTCTTGATTTTAGAATCATCTCCTCTAGATTCCTTGCTCTGATTACCCCACAATAAAATTTGAAGATGTTTCTACAAAATATAGGTGAGTGGGAAATTACATCTTTAACTATAACTAGTCAGTCACCAGGTACATATATCTCTTGGGCTATTTTTCTCTCCAGTTAATCTATGCAGCATGAATTTTAAACTGAGCAAGACTCAGCCTTTTGTTTTGTTTGAACAGGATCCCAAGTTGCCAAACAGCACAGGCATGCTGATGTTCTTCAGGGGTTCCTTGTACTGAAAGCAGACATCAGCAGAAGAATATCTATGTTTTCATACTTTGCTCATTACCATACTATCTGATAGCCTTAAGATATATAGGTCTCTAACTCATTGGGGCCCAATATGAAAATCTCTGCAGTTCATGGGATCCATGCTAATAGCTGCAAGCATCCTTTGCCATTACATTTGAAGATAAGGGCCAGAGGCTATGAGCTGGAGAGAAGACTGCTGAAAAAGCTAATACTGTAGTTATAATGTTCATTTCTTGATTGGTTTCATTCAGTGCCAACAGCAGTAAAGACAACCCCACTAAACCTAATGGCTCCATGTGCATTCATTCTTGTAAATCATCCTTTATTTAGACTCAGTCAAAATGTAAGAAATACAGCACACACTATCTAGTTTACAGTATATATTATTCTTCTGTCATTATCTAATCAATATTTTAAGTACTGTTTCTGAGGTTTAAAATTCAAGAACACTATGCCAATGCAATTTCAGCTAGTTCCACTCACTCTACCATCACCATTGCTTTCTAAAGTGCAAATAAATAAGAGTATTTTTTGTTGATGTTTGCTTCATGAAAAACATTCTATAGCAATTTATATGCCCCAAGGTTTCCAAAATTCCTGCCCTATATAGATTTTTGAATCAAACCCATCACTGTAGTAACTGAAAGAGCTGCAGTACCTTAGAGCTTGAGAAAGAAGGTAAGAGAAAACAATTAACTTTGTGCTAGATTTTTAAACCCAGTTAATTAAAGCCATATTGTAATTTGAACTCAGGGAGCATGACAGACTACAAAATGTAAAAGCCATAATTATCAGTGAAAAATATGTTTTACACAGAACAAAATTCTTACCTGGCAAGGCCAATACCAAAGCCTGCAAATCTATTCAACTGCTCTGAAAGAAAACACAACAGAAGATTATGTAGCACTGATATTTACTGCAGAACAGTGAGGAAAGAAATAACTGTAATACAGAGTACCAAAGCAACCAATTTTATAGCTTGCTCATTTCAACAAATTCTAAGCATTGCACCACAGTGTACAAAGTATAATACTTTTGGGATAGTTTTGCCAACTCAGCAAAAGTAAAATATAATTGTCTACCAAAGACTACTTGCATGTGAAGTGCTTGGTTTATAAAAATTTGTTGGAGCTCAAATACAAGTAACTTATTTGCCTTAAACTATCTACATGAGGAAAAGAGGGACTGGATGCCTAATGGAACTGGGAACAAGTTGACTGACATCTGGGAAAACAAATTGACCCAAATCTATAATGACCAAAACATGTTCAACAGCATGTGTAACATGAATATGGTCTCAGTCCAGTTCTTAATGGACAAATGTCAGTACCATAATGCCATTTAACTGGCATTACAGAATCAAAAGGCACAGAGAGTGAACCTTTTACTTCTAGAAATCCCCACCACATCAATGTTGGGGCATATTGGTAAAAAGGCATCATAGGGAAGCTTGCATCACTGCTACCAAGCCATACTTAAAGCTTGTCTCCACTTACTGGGGGATCGATGTGCAGCGATCGATCAACTGGGGATCGAGTTTGTGGGTCTAGTGAAGACCCACTAAATCAATTGCCAATCGCTCTCCCGGCGAATCCAGTACTCCCCACCGAAACGAGAAGCATAAGGTAAATCGACAGGAGAGTTTCTCCCGTCGACCCAGGGCGGTGTAGACACCACAAAAGGTCAACCTAAACCACGTCGACTTCAGCTATGTTATTCATGTAGCTGGAGTTGCGTAACTTAGGTCGACTGAGCCCCGTAGTGTAGACCTGCCCTTGGTCTGCTAAGGCTTTGTGTCTAGTACTGTCAAATGGGAACTTTTTCCTAACACTAAATTCACTTTAAACCTTATGATAGCAGGACACACAAATGTTAATATTGTTAAATGCACAACAAAAAATTTACATGACTTTCTTCAGAAAGAGGGGAGATTGAAATTCTGGACAAGTGTTTTGAATATTTTCAAGTATTTATCTGGTGACTGAAAATACAGAACTAATTGATTATAATGATTCCCTGGAATAGCAAGCTGCTTAGGTTGTTTTGATCAATAGCCTCCCAATTAAGACTTACAACTATGGAGTGACTACTTCCAGTCCTAAGGTTTATTTGGTTTTCATTATAAGCCTGATTTTGATCCTCATTTTCTCAAAATTGAAAATCTTTTCCATCTGAACTTTTGTACATGTGCTCTGTAGCCAGCAAAGAATTTATATGGGAAGTTTCAGGTCAGATAAGGAGTTTATGAAACAGAATTTGAAAAGTTAAACAACATGCCTAGCTGTATTTCCGAAAGCTTGGTCTAAAAACCTTCAAATTTGTTTTATAAAATAACCCCCGAAGAGATCAAATCATAGGACTTTTTTTGATAAAGCTGAGTGCAAAATTTTTGAGATCGTAACCACAGATTTTTCAATGATACATCCAATCCAAGAAGACTTCATGAGTTTTGCCAAAAGCCCAGTGGAGATTAAGTTTCCTTCAGCCCAAATTTTCAAACCTGGATGCCTAAAGTTAGGCTCCTAAATCTATATTTAAGTTCCTAGATAAAAGTAGCCTGATTTTCAAAGGCGCTGAGTGCCTACAGTTCTGAATGAAGTCAACTTGCAGACATTCAACACTGTTGAAAATCAGGCACTTTTATACAGGAGCTTAGAAATGGATTTAGAAGCCTAACTTTAGGCATGTAGATTTGAAAAGCTCAATTCACTGACCTCTTTCCACCCGTAGATACTGTCACAATGTTAACCAACCATTAGTCTTTCTTCCCCTACAGGGAGTCTTCCAAACAAGAGTCAGATTCCTCTGCCTGTTGTGTGCCATGATCCCCAGCTGCCAATTGCTCTCAGCCAAGCAATCAACAGTCAGAACACAAAAAGATTTGTTACTCATTGCAGTAAGCACTTTCTCTCTGCCCCTACAACTTACAAGGCAGAGATAAGAACTTTTGCTCTTTGCCCTACAGATACTTATTCTTTGCTTCAGTGGCTCTTCCAGTAGAGCTATCAAGACAGATATGTCAGGGCTCCTCCCCACAGTATCTCAGCCAAGAGCTTTCCACCCCAATCCTCTATGGAGAGATTGGAGTCCTTAGCTTGCCAGGTGAGATGAATGTCTCCTACAAGCACTCTTGGATCCTTAGGAGACTCCAGTGAATGAACTTGCACATACCGCCCATCGAGCAGAAACAGCTCTCTCCAACTGTGTGTCAGAGTCCAAGACACTGAACCTTCTGTCATAAACAGCCATGTTTCAGCAGGCCCCCTCAGAAGGCACATGCTATGCTTCTCCTCCAGCAGTAGCACATTCACACCTTCCTCATCCCACACCACTGAATTATTTTTCAAAGTCTTATCAAAAAGTGAAAGGTACCAAAAGATTGGAGAAAAGCAGTAGTAGGAAATAAGGCAAAGAGTGATTCTGCTGTCTCACAAGTCTAACTTTTACCCCTACTAAAACAATGGAACATTTGAAGAAAAAATCCAAACCTTTGGAGGGTAATAGAACCATTAGCATACGCTGCATTATTACTGAAATGATGACATTTCCAGTAGAATGCATCATGTGTTAAGCACTGCACAAGTAGGAGTTCAGTGAGTTTCCAATGAGATACAGAAGCAAACAATGGTCAATGCAATTTTTAACTGCTTATGCCAAGATATATCATGAAGTGACAGTCGCTTGATAAAGAGCTTTGCTACAACCGCATCAGAAACACATTGCTCAGTTTTAGGCACCATATTACCAGAAAGATATTTGCAAACCAGAAATAATTCAGGAAAGGGGGGGAAAAAAAAAAAGATGATCAAACATTGAAGGACAGATTAAGGCCTGACCCTGCAAATTGCTGCTCCCAGGCAGAACGCTACTGACTTCAGTCGAGTTCTGCGTGGGCACATAATGAACTGCAGAATTGAGACCTACGAGTCACTTAGCTATAAAATGGCAAAGTGGGGGACTTAAAAATACAAGTCTACACAAATATTTTAATACACACACTGGTATTAGAAAATAATTGTTTAGAAATGCATAGAACAACAACTAGAAGTAATGAGATGAAACTGAAGACAGTTCAGGCTAAATATTCAATTCAAATAACTATTTTAATTGAAATTTGAAACACTAATTTCCATTAATATTAGGCTTTTTTGACTTTGTAATACACAAACTAATAGTGCATGAACTACAATGTCCTTTTAATAAAAATATGGAAAGGAAAAGAAGTAAAAGTTAGGATTATTATCTTGCATTTCAACAATTTGCTGTTCACAACATTCCTTTTCACATTTTAGACATATCTCCATTTCAGGAAGATAGAAAATGATAATCCAATTGCAATGACTTCTGTTCCCTTGTGCCAACACCGCCAAGGAACCATTGGAATAGATGCATACATCATATTGTCACTACTCCCAGCTCCTTCAAGAGGAAAAGACTGACAAAACAAGAGGATGTACATTTAAAGGTGACCTATAAATGACAAATTTGTGTTTGTCCCCTTTTTACTTCTTTATGATGCACAAAGAAAGCCTGAAAGTTTTTGTATTTTTGTTTTTAAAAGTTTGTCTCTTGAATTTTGCAGCAAGAAAACTACTATGTTGGCGTGAAACACCAGGAAAGTGAAACCTGATTAACTGACTTAAGATTTTGTTCATGCTCTTTAAAAACTGTTGCAAGGCCCATCTATTGTCTCAGATTTTTTATTGCAATTACAGAAGGTGGGGTATTTATGTTAATTTTGATGCTACTAGTTATATGGATGGCTGAATTTGCATGTATAAATGTATTGCATTATAAAAGGCACATGGAGCGTACAACTGGCACTTTTTACTAACAATGTATTGTGTGTGTCTATTATGTGCTTAGCACACACTTTTGGGCACTGTATAAATAATAGCTATTTAACTTAAACATACAATCAGAAAAAAACTTCCTTTGTTAAAGATTCAACACCACCATCTCTTCAAGCTCCCAAACAACATCTATGGGTACCACAAGACATCCAGGAAAATAGGGAATGTGAGATAAAACAAAACAAAAACTTTTCAGGTCTTCTTTATACATCAAAACAAAAAACGCACAAATCCACTTTGCTTTCTTATCTTCTTTTAATAAATGAACCTTTCTCTTATCTTACGTTTTGATGTCAAAATACAAGAGTGAACAACTAGTTTGTATGGATTTGAGGCAAAACTGGGTTTAAGATATGTAACGTCTCCTAAAAGAGTACACTTTGTCTAGGCATTTACTGTATATAGTACCTAACACTGTGGTATCATGAGCAGAAGATAACTACGGTACTTTATGTGCATGTCTGATGTTACAAAATACTTCAGACATTCAGTAAGAGTTTTAGAATCAGAGTAGAAAATAAACAAAAAATATTTACATAATCTGATTATATGCAATGTGAACAGAAAAAAATGAACTGAAAAAGCTTGAAAAAAATATTTTCACATCTCATCTGAAAGTGTACATGATTCAATGAGATGGCACAATTGAGCAAAGTTGATTTTAAGAGGAGGGAACTCAAGTGTAAAAAACAAACACTAATTGTGGTTAGACCATGTAGGATGCCAGACAGGTAGCTAATACTAGGTAACCAAAGAAAAGAGTAGGTTAATTAGATAGCCTAGCATAGCCAAGGAGGCGTATAAAAAACAAGAACAGTTTTGAATTAAATTCTAAAGTAAATCTAGAAGGGGAGGCAGTAGAGTCCCAGAATAAGAGGGAAGTTGGCATGCTTCTCAATTTGCTTCGCAGTCTTAGGCTTGGTCTACACTACCAACTTATGTCGGTATAACTACATCGCGCCAGGGTGTGGAAAATCCACACCTCTGAGCGATGTAGTTATACTGACCTAACCCCTGGTGTAGATAGTGCTATGTCCATGGGAGAGTTTCTTCCGTTGACATAGCTACTGCCTCTTGGGGAGGTGGAGTACCTACACCAGGAGTCTCAAACATGCGGCCCACACACGCCCCCCCCGGCCTACCTCCAGGCCAGGGGTGGGCAAACTACACCCGCAGGATTGCCCTCCTCGAGCCCCGTGCCGCTCCCTGAAGCGGCTGGCATGACGTCCCTGCGGCCGGGGGGGTGGGAGGGTGGAGAGCAGAGGGCTCCGTGTGTTGCCCTGGTTTCCAGGCACCGCCCCCTCCTCCCCCCCGCAGCTCCCATTGGCCAGGAATGGGGAACCACGGCCAATGGGAGCTTCGGGGGAGGTACCTGGAGGAGGGGCAAGCAGCGTGCGGAGCCCTGCGTCCCCCCTCCCCCAGGGGCTGCAGGGATGTGGTTCCAGCTGCTTCGCAGAGTAGAGTGGAGTGGGGCTGGGGTGAGAGCAGGCAGGCAGCCTGCCCTGGCCCCGGTGTGCGCCTCTGCCCCCCCCCCCCCCCCCGGAGCTGCTTTAGGTAAGCGGCTCCGGGCCAGAGCCCGAAGCCTCCTGCACCCCACGCCCCAACTCCCTGCCCTGAGCCCCCTGCCTGCACCCCAACTCCCTTCCCTGAGCCCCCTGCTGCATCTCACACCCCTCCTGCACCACAACCCCCTGCCCTGAACCCCCTGCCTGCACCCCAACCCCCTACCCTGAGCCCCCTGCCTGCTGCACCCCAATTCCCTGCCCTGAGCCCCCTGCTGCACCCTGACCACCTGCCGCACCCCTCACTCCTCCTGCACCCCAACTCCCTGCCCTGAGCCCCCGCCGCACCCTGCACCCCGACCCCCTGCCACACCCCTCACCCCTCCTGAACCCCACACCCTGAGCCCTCTGTCGCACCCTGCCCTGAGCCCTCTGTCGCACCCTGCACACCTCCTGCAGTCCCTGCCCTGAGCCCCCTGCCTCACCCTGCACCTCAACTCCCTGCCCTGAGCCCCCACCACACCCCTCCTGCACCCTCTGGGGGCAGGGAGGGACAGAGTTGGGGTGGGGACTTTGGGGACGGGGTTGGAATGGGGCCAGGGAAGGGGTGGGAAGAGGCGGGGCAGGGAAGGGGCCTCATGGAAGGGGTGGAGTGGGGGCAGGGCCGGGGGCAGCGAGGGGTGTGTGTGTCAGTGATGCGGCCCTCGGGCCAATGAACTAGTCCTCATGGTGGCCCCTCCTGGTCATTTGAGTTTGAGACCCCTGACCTACACTGATGAGAGAACCTCTCCTGTCAAGTGTATGTAGCATCTTCACTAAGCACTAGAGCAGGGCTGCTGCAGCACTGCAAGTGGACACAAACCCTTGGTGTTTGTAAAGCCACAATCCTTTTCTATTCTGAATTGCTCCTCAAAACTTATTTCTGCTGTGTCACCATTTAGCGAGTTAATTCACCAGTCCAATGTAGTTATTTAATGGAACCATCCAAACACCTGCACTGAGTAACCCTGAAATCATATTTCTGTAACCCTTGTCTCATCTGCCTTCCCCCTTATCTCCCAGCTGCTGTGCTCCATGTCAGATTAGACCAGTGGTTCTCAAACTGGGGGTCATGGCCCCAAAGTGGGTCTGGGGTCACCAGGACTAGTTTAGACTTGCTGGGGCCCGGAGCCAAAGCTCGAGGGTTTCAGCCCTGGGTGGTGGGGCTCAGGTTATAGGCCCCCGCCTGGGGCTGAAGCCCTTGGGCTTCAGCTTTGCCCCCTTCCCCTCATCCAGAGCTGTGGGGCTCAGGCTTTGATCCCCCAGGGTCATGTAGAAATGTTTGTTGTCACAAAGGGGTCATGGTGCAATGAAGTTTGAGAACCCTTGGATTAGACCATAAACTCTTTGGGGCAGGGACTCATTTATACTATGTGACACTGATACCTTTGGGTGCTGATCCTGTAACATTATAACAGGAGGTGGGATGTGGGGAATCCCCTGCCTCCTAGGACAAGGGGCAGGTGGATTATTTTGTAACCATTTTCCTTTACTTGGGACTGTTGCTAAAAGACACACAAAAAGAATCAGGGAGACACCCTAATAAAGGTCCATTTCTACCTCTATTGTTCCTATGCTCCCTTCCGGCACCCCTCGCCCTGAGCTGCCCCCTACCTAAGCCCAGCACCCTCCCCTCTCCCCGTGCCCCCCGCCAGCGCCGCCCCGCCATCTCATCAGCCCCTAGCCCAGCTGCGCCGTCTCACCCCGCCCCGGCCGGGCTCCCCTTACCGGAGCTGGTGCCGGCGCCCGCAGGGTACGGCTCGTCGTTCAGGCCGACTCCCCCGAGGGGGGTTCCGGCCGGGCCGGCCCCGTACTGCGGGGTCCTCTCCCCCCAGTGCAGGTTGCGGCTGCCCGGGATGTCGGGGGGGCTGGAGACCCAGTGGCTCAGGTCCGAGGAGGAGCTGTAGGGCTTGGCCCCGGGGCCCGGCTCCTCCCGGCCGCCCCCCCTGTAGCCCAACCCATCGAAGCCCTCAGGGCGCCGCGGCTGCATCGGGGAGCGCGACAGGGACGCGGGCGCCTGCAAACTGCCGCGAACAACAGCGATACAGGAACCCGGTGCTGCCGCCGCTCAGCATCTACTTCCGGGTCGGAACCGGAATCCGACGCCCTGAAGCCAGGCAGCAGCCACTGGGAGTCACATGATCATGGAGAAAGCAACAGAGGGTCCTGTGGCACCTTTAAGACTAACAGAAGTATTGGGAGCATAAGCTTTCGTGGGTAAGAACCTCACTTCTTCAGATGCACTTGCATCTTACCCACGAAAGCTTATGCTCCCAATACTTCTGTTAGTCTTAAAGGTGCCACAGGACCCTCTGTTGCTTTTTACAGATTCAGACTAACACGGCTACCCCTCTGATACATGATCATGGAGCTGGGTGCTGCGCTCTGATAGGCCACTAGGCATCTCCGACCCGGCCGCCCGCAGCTCTGGTGTCCTACCGGCCTCGTCGGGCTGGGGGTGTCAGGGCCGGCTTTAGGAAGTGCGGGGCCCCGGCAGGGATGACTAACAAAAAAAAAAGTTTAAAAAAGCCTTTCATTTCTTCCATGTATTATTTACTTTCCATAACTATATAAATAATAAAAGTATATATTATGTACATTGCGTTATATATGCTGTTGATCGGTTATTAATGAGCTCCGTTTCACATGTGTGGGTCCCCGCTACTCCCTGGGGATGTGCTAGGGTGACCAGATGTCCCGATTTTATAGGGACAGTCCCGATTTTTGGGTCTTTTTCTTATATAGGATCCTATTACCCCCCACCCCCGTCCCGATTTTTCACACTTGCTGTCTGGTCACCCTAGGTGTGCACATGTGTGGGTCCCAGCTGCTCCCTGCCCCCCTCATTGAAGCAGGTGTGCAGGTTTACTGCCCTGGAAACTGCAGGGCATCAGTGGACATGGGGCTGGCTGGAGGCAGGGTAGGGGCTGACTGGAGGTAGGGTCTGGCTGCAGGCAGGGCAAGGGGTGCGGGGCTGGCTGGAGATGGGTGTGTGGGGCGGGCTGGCTTCAGGCAGGGGGGTGCAGCAGGTGTTGGCTGGAGACAGGCTAGGGGGTGTGGGGCTGGCTGCAGGCAGGGCAGGGGGTGCAGGGCAGGGGGGGCAGGGCTGGTGCGGGCAGGGGTGTGTGTGGGGCTGGCTGGCTTCGGGCAGGGCCATAGGGGGGTGCGGCAGGGGCTGGCTGCAGGCAGGGCAGGGGGTGCAGTAGAGGCAGCTGGAGCCCTGGCCCTTTAAATAGCCCCCAGAGCCTCCCGCTATCCCAGGGCTCTGGGGGCTATTTAAAGGGCCTGGGGCTCCCCTGCTTCTACCGCCCCAGCCCTTTAAATAGCTGAGGGAGCCCTGGGGAAGCGGCGGGGCTCCAGCGGCTATTTAAAGGGCCGGGATGGTAGAGGCAGTGGGAGCCCTGGACTTTTTAAATAGCCCCCAGAGTCCCGCAGCCCTACCCAGGGCTCCAGCAGTGGGGCTCTGGTGGCAATTTAAAGGGCCTTGGGCTCCAGCCCCTGCTGGGAGCCCCAGGCCCTTTAAATTGCCCCCTGGGGAAGCCTGGCTACCCCGGTACAGCGTACCAGTTCTTACGCCGTACCCGGGGCTTTGGCATGGGGCCCAATTCAGGGGAATTGGTTGAATTGGCCTAAAGCCGGCCCTGGGGGGTGTAGGTTGCACTGAGGGTCTATCTCCCTGGGTGGGTCTCTGCCCGCTCTCCGGGCTGTGTTGCGGGCGGTGTCACAGTCTCTCTGCCCCTCTCAGGGGCTGGGGAAGGCAGTAGAGGCCTTGTGCGTGCTTGGGAGTCGGCTCCAACTCAGGCACCAGTGTAGATAGGCAAAGGTAGCTTTGCAGCGGTTGTGCTCTCACCCTCTTTTCCAGCAGGTTTAAATTCCAGCGGTGCTTCCTCTTCCCCAGTTGGGGTTTGTTGCCCTGTAGCTGATCACTGTGGCTCAATCCCAGACATAGACAAAGCCTAATTAGCCTCTCTACCCTATTGCAGACAGTTAGGGTAACCAGATGTTCTGATTTTATAGAGACAGTCTGATATTCAGGGCTTTTTCCTATATAGGTACCTATTACCCCCAAACCCTCAGTCCCAATTTTTCATGCTTGCTATTTGGTCAGCCTAGTAGTTTAACATAAGAATGGCCATCCTGGGTCAGATCAAAGATCCATCTAGCCTAGTAGCTTATCTTCCGAGAGTGGCCAAAGCCAGGTGCTTCAGAGGGAATGAACAGTACAGGTAATCATCAAGTGATCCATAGGCACCGACTCTGTGGGTGCTCTGGGGTTGGAGCACCCACGGGGGTAGCCAAGCTCCCCCATCCTCGCCTTCTTCTCCTCCCCTGAGCGTGCCACATCCCCGTTCCTCCCCCTCCTTCCCAGCGCTTCCCACCCACCCACCGCCTACCAGCTGTTTGGTGGCGCTTAGGACTTTCTGGGAGGGAGGGAGAGGAGCAGGGACGTGGTGTGCTCAGGGGAGGAGGCAGAGAAGAGGTGAGGCAGGGCAGGGGTGGAATGGGGGTGGGAAGGGGGCAGGGCTGGGGTGGGAAAAAACAGTGTGGGGCTGGGACTTTGGGGAAGGGTGGAATGGGGTTGGGGTGAGGGCAGTGCAGGGGTGGGAAGAGGCGGGGCCAAGGGCGGAGGGGGTGTCGAGCACCCACCAGGCAGAAGGGAAGTCGGCGCCTTCCTATTGCCCATTGTCAGCTTCTGGCAAACAGAGGCTAGGGACACCATCCCTGCCCATCCTGGCTAATAGCCATTGATGACCCTATCCTCCATGAATTTATCTAGTTCTTTTTTTAACCCTGTTATAGTCTTGGCCTTCACAACATCCTCTGGCAGAGTTCCACAGGCTGACTGTGCATTGTGTAAAGCAATACTTCCTTTTGCTTGTTTTAAACCTGCTGCTTGTTAATTTCATTGGGTGACCCCTACTTCTGGTGTTATGAGAGGAAGTAACACTTCCGTATTTACTTTTTGCATACCAGTCATGATTTTATAGACCTCTATCATATCCCCCCTTGCCCTTAGTAATCTCTTTTCCAAGCTGAAAAGTCTTATTAATCTCTCCTCATAATGGAACCTGTTCCATGCCCCTAATCATTTTTGTTGCTCTTTTCTGTACCTTTTCCAATTCCAATATATCTTTTTTGAGATGCGGCGACCACATCTGCGCACAGTATAAATTATAAAATACTTCACATTCACACAGATTAGTATAAACTTGATTTTAATCCCAATATAACACTAAAATTCAAATATGATTCTCATGTCTGCCATATGCATGAAAAAATGCTTTCTTTGCTTTAGCTGGCATATGTGGGGGACAAGCCAGAACCAGTCAAATCAGTCTGTGCCAACCTTAACTACTAAACTTGTGTGATCACTCACTCTCAGATATTTAGGAAGTAGTTTTTAGTTGGAAGAGAAGGGCAAAAGGCTAAAGTATCAGTGACAATGGGCAAATGCAATTGGTAATGTAATACACAGCTAATGATATTACATGGGTATCTTGTTCTTTCAGAGTTATTACTGATGGTTGTCCCCTAAGGGTAGTGTGGTAAATTTGTAATAGGCTTGACACAAACTGTCATCGAAGCTGAAAAGAGAAATTACAGTTCTCAGCAATGTGATGTGATGATGGAAGTGCTTACAGTCTAGTATTATCCGTCCATATCAATAAAACAGAACAAAGATATTATTGCTGGCTTTTTGTTACCAGATTAGTCACAGACAGGGGTTTAGCGAGAAAAAAAACAACCACCGGGCGGCGGTGGAGGGTGGGGGGGTAAACATGCTGGCAACAAAATAATAAGGAAATAGTTTTTTTTTTTAATATCTCCATGCAACCACATGATGGACAGAATAATTTAGACTAGCATTTCCTTGCCCAGGTGAAGGTGAGGAGGCTGGAGACAAAGTGAAAAGTCACCACTCTATTTGCTAAGACCTCTTTGTCAGTGACAAAGGCCTGACACGCATGTCACAAGAAAACTATTGGAGCATGAATCTTAAAATAACAGGGGATTCATTTCTGAAGCACACCCATTTCCCTCTCATGCCTTAACCTGTCCGATTTCTGCAATTTGTAACAATAACAACGATTAATAAGGAGACATGACAGCAGCTTTGAGCGGAGTGAGGGCTGCATTCCCTCCAGCTGCAAGGGGGAGAGAGATTGCCAAATTGGTGTGGCCCTCGGGAGAGGAGGGGCGAGTAACTTCAGAACCCGACCCGGGGACACGTCGGGGGAGGTGGGAAAACTGGACTGAGCCCCCAAACGTGTGGCGGCCAACTCCGAACCCAGCAGAGGAGAGAAGAATGTGTGCGAAGGGGAGGAACCTCGGCCCATTGAGATCCCCCCCACAGGTGCTCCCTGCCTGTCCCCTCCTACAGTCTCTAACCCCTGGCCAGGTGCAATCCCAGCCCCCGCCTGTCTCTACGAGCTTTCTGCCTGCATGCTCCCCCTGCTGAGCCAGGCCCTTCCCGCCCTGTCCCCCGCTTCCTCCTCGCACAAGGGGAGCGCGCGTAGGGAGTATCAATCTCCACTGGCAACTCGGCCTCCAGCTCCCGTTTGCAGCCGCCGTGTCAGTTGCTGCGTCCGGACGGAAGCGTCTCCTCCCCCTGTCACAATGGGTTGGGAGCCAACCTGACTGCGTCCTTAGCAACCGCCCCGGCGGCGGCGCCTGAGCATCGGCCGGAGGCCTGGGAGGCGAGTAGCTTTGGCTGGGTGCTGAGGGACGCACCTGCCTCCACTCCAGTCACACTCAGGTAAGCGGGAGCAGGCTCTGAGCCCAGACTCTGGGTGCCCTGGCGATGGCACGAGAATGCCTCTAAAACGTCTGAGGTTCAGGGATTGCCAACCTCCCCCGGAGCCCCCCATGCTCCGTCACCCCTGCTCCAGAATGCACATTGCATTTCTGATACTCTAGTGGCCTTGCCATCGCCTTTCCTCTCCTGCCCTACCAAGAATAGTCTGACTTTTCGAATCCGTTCAGGTAGCAGTGTTACTTGCTCTACATTTTGCATACATCCGGAAGGCTGTTATCATGCTAAGGAACCTGTTAAATCTAGTGCCAAAGACAAGTAAATTCCCTTTGTGGTTAATTTTCATATCACTAAGCCAAATTATACCACAGCTTTCAAGGGAAGATATTTGTTAGTTAATGTGGAATGACTCCATAAAGAAACCCTAGACATCCCTGATATTACTTCTGACAACTTCCCAGTCTTTTCACATTGCTTGTAAAGCTGCATAAATACAACCTGCCATCACTCCTGGCTCTCTTTGACTAACTCACACACAACTTCTCTCAAACAATCGCTTTACTTATGACAGAACTACTCCTCTGTTTCTTCCTTAAGCTTCCTATCCTGTAAATATGAATTTGCATCACTTTGCACATGGTAGTTCACCAGTTGAAGTCAAGGGATTGACTATTCATGAATCATGAGCATAAAGCTATGCACGTGCTTAAGTATTTGCGGTAAACTCTGATCCTACAAAGACTTATCCACTTGTATAACTTTATGTGCTGCAAGTGGTCCACTGACTTCAGTGAGATTACTCAGTGTGTAAAGTAAATTTTTGCAAGAGCAGAGCCTTAGGCCCTGATTCCGCAAACATTTAGGATCGTGCTTACTACCACGAGCAGTTTCAATGATTTCAATGGGACTAGTCAAGGTAGTAAAGTTAAGCAAATGACTGAGTGTTTGTGTGATCAGGGCTGTAGATTGTAAATTCTGCCAGAGTCACTTCAGCTTGTGTCTTGTACAATGCTTGGCCTATTATCAGCACTTAATGAATAATAAATAATCATAATGGGAAACAAAATGATATTGTAGAAAATTTCTATAAATAAGCCAAGATATTTTAATTCCTTTCACTTTATTAGAGGGACACCACAAGCTAAAATAATGCGTTTTTTAAAACCTACTCTGATTATAAGTAACACCTAAAGCCTTGATTCTGCAAACACTTATGTACATGCTTAACTTTACTACTGTAAATCAGTGGGATTACTCATGGTAGTAAAATTAAGCATGTGTGTATAAGTATTTGCAGGATCGGGGCCTAAATGATTACTATCAATGAAAGATACTGAAGAAAAAAATATTGTTCTCAATTTTTGGAGGTTGTTTACTATGTGTGCTTGACAGCACATTAGGTATGTGCAATTAAAAACCCATGGCTGGCCTTTGCCAGCTGACTCAGGCTTGCTGGTCTCTGGCTGTGGGGCTGTTTAATTGCAATGTAGAATTGGGCTGCAGCGCAGGCTCTGGGACCCTCTCACCTTGCAGACATGCAAGCAATTGGGCCTAAATTTGTTTCCCCTTTCTCTCACTGTTCAACTGATGCTTTTACAAAGGAATGGACTTTTTTTACAGATCTAGCGCCAAGTGTCCAACTTATTCAAGGCATTATGCAGGTTTATAAGGTGAGCAATCTGATTGGTTGAATATCCGTGAATGCTCTAAAATGATTAAAAAAGAATAGATCATTGAGGTTGCATGGGTATTATGGAGAGCAGAACTTGGCCCAGTGGGATTGCCTGGACCGAAGCTGGGAAAATTTTGCCTTAACTGTATATCAGCAGTTATTTATGCTGTGTCTTTTTGTAATTTTATAGTTGTGTAGTTTTCAACATTGTGATTCTTTGGTATTCTAGCTACATGGGCTGGGAGCTGTCTTGCCTGGGGGCTCTAGAGAGTTGTTCTCTGCAGCTATAAATGTCCCAAGAGACAAGGCCATCACTAGTTCCCTTCTATAGCATAAATAGATCTCAGTGGATCAAATTTTTCCCTTTCTCAGGGGGGAAAAAAAACCAGGGCAAGAATACATAGGAGGAAAATGTGGTGAGGTACCCTCCAGATCTTTCTGTCAGGAGGCAAAGTGGGGCGGGAGGGAGAGGGGGGTTTGCAAGGTTGCCACTCCTTAGATTGAGATGGAAGCTTTTCATCCAGATAATGTGGTTCTCCTAAAATCCCTGAGAGGCACAGGGCTGTCTAAACAGAGGATCTTGGAGCCACTGCAGAGGAAAATACTCTATACACAGTGTAAGGAAGAGTCCTGAACTGGCTATGAGATTAAATAGATGGCTTTATATCTTTTCTATCTCTAACTTCTAAGATGTCATGCAAAGGTTATCTTAATTTTATTTGTAAATATTATTTACTGAGTTTATTTTAACAAACAATATTTATGTAACAAAGGACATATTCTCATTTTACTGCACAGGGTAATTTACCATGCATAAATCTCATTAGTTTTAGTGGGGATTAGCATGTAAACTCCCCTTTCCTCCTGCATCAAGCTGATGATATACACCCTTAAGAGTGTGACACACACCAGCAGAGGCAAAGAAAAAAATGAGTTAAAAAGCTGAGACTCATTCCTTAACTTCTTGGCTAGTTGCTCCTTGATGTTGCGCATATTACATTATAAATTAGATCATTCAGTATAGCAATATGTCAGCATAACCCAGGAATGAAAGGGACAGGACAAGGATGGAGTATCAGACTGAATTTCCTGAATCTTTTTAATATTGGTCATTACAGTAGGGTTAATTTGCTGGGTTTTTAACAAATCCCTTTAGAAATTTCTGAAAATTGAAAACATAGATAGACTATTGTGTAAATACATATCTATGTGTTTTTCCATGTATTCAGGGATTTAGCCACATAGACCTTAAAGAGCAGGCCCAGTGGTGGTGGGGGGGTCTATTTCCCAGCCTAACAATAAAGACAGTCCCAGTTAACACCAGCTGACAGAGAGGAGAATCAGAACCATTACATTATATCATGTAAATAGAGTATATTTGATACATGATAGCAGTTTTCAGGTATCTAAAAGGGTGTCATAAGGAGGAGGGAGAAAACTTGTTCACCTTAGCCTCTAAGGACAGAACTAGAAGCAATGGGCTTAAACTGCAGCAAGGGAGGTTTAGGTTGGACATTAGGAAAAAGTTCCTAACTGTCAGGGTGGTTAAACACTGGAATAAATTGCCTAGGGAGGTTGTGGAATCTCCATCTCTGGAGATATTTAAGAATAGGTTAGATAAATGTCTATCAGGGATGGTCTAGACAGTATTTGGTCCTGCCATGAGGGCAGGGGACTGGACTAGATGATCTCTCAAGGTCCCTTCCAGTCCTAGAATCTATAAATCTATATTGTAAATTTAGGCAATTTAAAATGTTATTGGTATGCTGAATAAGAAAGGTAGGGTACAAGGTATTTTGGCTGTAATATTCAGACAGATCCCACTGGTAGGTTGGGGTGGAAACAATACTACAGTCATGCTTTTTACAACAGTAAAAGAAATGGTATAGTGATTGAAGTTTTAGTTGATGGGAGTCACAGAACCCGATTTAAAATTGTGGGTTTGCTGCTGGATCTTTCTGTAAGAAAAAAATAATTTAGATTAATTTGGAATTTACATAGGTGAAATAGTGATGCAACATCACGACCATGAGAAAATTGGAATTACTTTTCATAAATTCAGAGTAATCTGCTTTTTCCTTAGATAGTAGTACTTATTCTCATTTCTTTATAACTGTAACTGGGTGAGATGATTGGTAGACTACAGTTTAGAAAAGTTCTGGCTCCTGAATATAGTTATATCAAGTTTGTTAACAACCATGTTTGCTGCAAAAGCTGGTCCTGAATTAGGTATGCAATAATATGCCAGTGCACCACTAATCATTCCATGTATTTACTTAGTTCAGTTTATTTATTGTATTTTAGTACATTTTGTGGTATAAAATAAAGAAAGAGATAAAATGTTTTTGACTGAGAGTACTTGACTGTGGAACTAGCTACTGGAAGAGATGAAATTGAGCCAAAACCTTAATATGGAATCAGATGGAGAATATGGGAAATATTATAATGCCATTATATAAATCAAAGATAAGCCCTCACCTGGAATATTACTGTATATTCATTTTTGGTTACCTCATATCAAGTGTTCAAAATGGGAAATGACTGCCTAGGAAGGAGTACTGCGGAAAGGGATCTGGGGGTCATAGTGGATCACAAGCTAAATATGAGTCAACAGTGTAACGCTGTTGCAAAAAAAGCAAACATAATTCTGGGATGTATTAGCAGGAGTATTGTAAGCAAGACACGAGAAGTAATTCTTCCGCTCTACTCCGTGCTGATTAGGCCTCAACTGGAGTATTGTGTCCAGTTCTGGGCGCCACATTTCAGGAAAGATGTGGACAAATTGGAGAAAGTCCAGAGAAGAGCAACAAAAATTATTAAAGGTCTAGAAAACATGACCTATGAGGGAAGATTGAAAAAATTGGGATTGTTTAGTCTGGAGAAGAGAAGACTGATAGGGGATATGCTAACAGTTTTCAAGTACATAAAAGGTTGTTACAAGGAGGAGGGAGAAAAATTGTTTCTTGTCCTATCCTCAGAGGTTAAGAAGAACAATGGGCTTAAATTGCAGCAAGGGTGGTTTAGTTTGGACATTAGGAAAAACTTCCTAACTCTCAGAGTGGTTAATAAATTGCCTAGGGAAGTAGTAGAATCTCCATCATTGGGGATTTTTAAGAGCAGGTTGGACAAACACCTGTCAGGGATGGTCTAGATAATTCTTAGTCCTGCCTTGAGTGCAGGGGACTGTACTAGATGACCTCTCGACATCCCTTCCAGTTCTATGATTCTATGATTCTATAAATATGGGCAAAAATAATTATTTATGAGCATGAAAATGCTCATATGAATATTCCATTTGAAGAGAGACTGAAAATATTGGGAATATTCCCCTTAAAAGGAAATGAATGAAAGGGGACACAAAAAAGATGCATAGCAATGAATGATATGGAGAAAGTAGCATAGGAACTTTTAGTCATTCTCTTTCATAAAACAAATATAAGGCGATATTCAATTAAACTGAAAGGTGTCAAATCATACAATTGAGTCCAAGAGTTTAGCACAATTAAAAAAAAAAGAATTGGACGTTTCTTGGAATAACAAATAAATCCAGAGTCATAATAGTAAATATTTGAAACAACACAACAACAAAAACAAACAAACAAACACACCTAAAAACAACCATTTTGGACGGGTTATAAATCCTCATGCTTCAGAGCATCAACAAATCTTTAACTATTGGGGGTTAGTAGAAAATTTTCTCTGAAGGCAGGTTATCTCATAATTGCCTAGCTTTCTTACATCTTCCTCTGAAGCAGCTGGTACAGGCCATGGTTGGCGATAAAATACTGGGTTAGATGAACCACTGGTCTGATACAATATAGAAATTCCTATGTTCCTGATCAGTTTTTGAGTGTGCTGCAATGCCTCACTATTAGATAAACTTTTCCACCAAAACTGCAATCTAATACTAATACACTCCCAAAAACCAAAATAAAATAAAAAGCAGAGTTTCTTAGAACCTGGGAGAGTTAAAGTAAATCTACTGTGAAATCAGCTATTGATGATTTCTGATTGGATGAGTTCCAGTTTACCATGTTCAGTACTTTGATGCTATAGTGATAGGTGGTATAGAAACACATAAGGTAGACACCATTAAATTATCCATTTTACCTTCGATGTATCCTGGATAATAATACTGGGCCTGGTTTTCTCCTTGGAATTTAAGAGTTGGGCCTCTACTTCTCTATTGCCTAGGATCTTCAGAAGAAGGTCCAAGCCCCCATCAGAATACCAAGGTCTTCAGCAGAGGGCTTCTGGAAGCAGGGTATCACAGGGAGCTTGCCAGTGGCAGAATCTTCTTGGGGAAGCCTGAGGTAGATCTTGCTTTCCAGCAGAAAGATCTTGTTTGGGAACTGTCCAGTGGGTATATATTTCTAGTATATCATAAAAATACATTAAGGTTCCTGTTAAAAAATGATGTCATGAGCTGTATATTTCAAAAAGGATTTCCAATTTCATCCATAGGTTTAAATTTTTCCTTTCTTTCAGTACCTCCCGCTATGCCATTAAACTTTTATAACCCAAGATGCAAACCCCACTTCTGTACACACATCAAAGAAATTGAATTACTACTATTGAACAAAAATAACAGGAGTACTTGTGGCACCTTAGAGACTAACAAATTTATTAGAGCATAAGCTTTCGTGGGCTACAACCCACTTCTTCGGATGAAGTGGGTTGTAGCCCACGAAAGCTTATGCTCTAATAAATTTGTTAGTCTCTAAGGTGCCACAAGTACTCCTGTTATTTTTGCGGATACAGACTAACACGGCTGCTACTCTGAAACCTACTATTGAACAGAAACCTAAGAGCTTAGTTCCTTGGCTATAATGAGTGCTTAATTATTGATATTGTATGTGACTGAACACCATAAACACAGCTTGCAGGAGAGAGCAGAAAAAAATTCTGGCAGTATAAATTCTTTTTCATCTAACCTGGTGAGAGAGGTTCAAGTTAAAACAGCAACGAGAACATATTTGAATGACAAAACTTATACATTACATGTTGCTAGATAACTTCCCTCTGTAACATTCCTTTACATTTTAGTGAGTCTCCAGTCTTTCTGGATGCTGATGTAGAAATCTATTACTGAGATCACAGATCGGTAAATACCACTAGGGTCCAAGACTATCCTCAATGGAAAATATAGTAAAAGAAAAAATATCACTAAACATCAGAAAATAAAAAGAATTATGAGCAGTAAGCAGCATGGGGTTAGAACAGGGGCGGGCAAACTTTTTGGCCTGAGGGCTGCATCGGGTTTCCAAAATTGTATGGAGGGCCGGTTAGCGGAGGCTGTGCCTCCCCAAACAGCCAGGCGTGGCCCGCCCCCGCCCCCTATCTGACCCCTCCTGCTTCTCGCCCCCTGATGCCCCCCCCCAGGACTCCTGCCCCATCCAACCCCCCCCCCCCGTTCCCTGTCCCCTGACAGCCCCAGGAATCCCCACCCCTGACTGCCCCCGCCACTCCATCCAACCCCTCCTCTCATTCCTGACTGCCCCCGCCCCCTGGACCCCTGCCCAATCACTGGCGGTGGAGTGAGCTGAGGTTGCGTGCGAGGAGGAACCACAGGTGAGGGGCCGGGGGCTAGCCTCCCCAGCCAGGAGCTCAGGGGCCGGACAGGAGGATCCTGGGGGCCGGATGTGGCCTGCGGGCCGTAGTTTGCCCACCTTTGGGTTAGAAAGAATACATTTTACAAACCAAAGCTGATTTTTAAAAATAGGATAACAACAAAATTATCAGATGGGAGGAAAAGTGGTAGTCTTGGATTTTAGTAAAACATTCCCTAATCTGTCTATACCTCAAAATACTGTACATGGATTATTATCACAGCTTTTGCAGCCAACGGATTCTTTAAAAATACTTAGCAATTCTATAGCACCTTCTAGTCAAGGATCTCAAAATGCTTAACATGTATTAATGAAAGTAGCCTCACAACACTCCATGTTAGATAAGGTAGTTGGCTTGTAGGGAGAAACATGCTTCCTTGTTATTAGAAATACTATCATTGGAGCAGAATGTCTGCAGCAAGTATGGTATATCATGGCTGTGACCAGGATTTCAAAAATGTACTCTACATTTACTAGTCTAGGAACTAAAGGCTCAATCCAATACCCACCGAAGTCAATGGGAGTTTTTCCATTGATTTCTAGGAGTATTGGATCAGGCCCAGGGATTCCCAGCCAGGCTGAATAAAATCTATGCTTCTGTGACCCCAGCACCCTTCAATTTAAATGAACAAAACTGTTGTGTGCCGTATAGTATATACTGTATTTAATTGTAATATATTATCAATCAATTTATATTTAATAATTTTTTAATTTGTAAATAACTACAAGGATTCATTGAACAGTGAAACAAATATTCACTGAACGTATTTGCTGAATTTAGCTGATTTTCATTTAATGTTTTCATCAAAGACTATTTGACCAGCTATAAATCAGGCTGTAAACAGCAAATAAAGTATTTGTAGAATATATTATTAGATCAATACTGATAAAATTCATTCAAGAATGCATTCATTGAGTACCATTAGGACATTACTACATCTCTCTTGTCTTTTTTTTTTTTTTTTTTTAAATATCTTCTTTCTATAACTGGCTTCACTCCACTTTATCTTGCCTACAATAGATCATAGTTTTTTTTTCCTGAGTTGTCTTCAATGCCCATTTCCTCTCTTCTTTTTCTCTTCCTCTACCTCCATATCTCCTTCCCTATCTTTCCCTTCATTATGTTCTCTGTTTTCTCCTATATATTTTGTCTTTTTTTTCTTTCACCAGTTTCTCTTCCTAAAATTACTCTTAACATTGTTGAACTTAATTATATTTACACCCATTTTAAGGCTTCTTTACACAGCATAAAGTTGCCTTAGAGTAATGAGAATCTGGTCTAAATTATTTATTTACTTCACACTGGGTGCATTCTGGACCTGATCCAATACCCATTGTAGTCACAGATTCATAGATTTTAAGGCCAGAAGGGACCATTAAATCATTTAGTCTGACTTCCTGAATAACACAGGCCATAGAATTTCACCCAGTTACTTCTGCATAGACCCTGTGTCTGACTAAAGCAGAGGTGGGCAAACTATGGCCCGCGGGCCACATCCGGCCCATGACACCGTCCTGCCCGGCCCCTGAGCTCCTGGCCCGGGAGGCTAGCCGCGGCCCCTCCCCTGCTGTTCCCGCTCCCCCGCAGCCTCAGCTCGCTCGCTCCGCCGCCCGCGCCATGTTCTGGGCGGCGGGCTGTGAGCTCCTGCGGCAGCACAGCTGCAGAGCTCAGCCTGACCCGGTCTCTGTGCTGTGTGGTGGCGGCGGTGGCGTGGCCCGGCACCAGTCGGGCGGTGCAGCTGTAATGCCGCCAGCCACCGGTGCTCCAGGAAGCACGGTAAGGGGGCAGGGAGCGGGGGGGTTGGCTAGAGGGCAGGGGAGTTCGGGGTGGTGGTCAGGGGTCGGGGGGACCAGGGGGTTGAATGGGGGCAGGGGTCCTGGGGGGGGGCAGTCAGGAAGGAGGGAGGGTTGGATGGGTCAGCAGAGGGCAGTCAGGGGCAGGGGTTCTGGGGGCAGTCAGGCGACAGGGAGAAAGGGTGGTTGGATGAGGTAGGGGTCCGGGGGGCGGGGAGGGGGCGTCAGGAATGAGATGAGGGGGTTGGATGGGGCGGCGGTGGTCCCGGGGTGGCCGTCAGGGAACAAGGGGGGTTGGATGGGGCAGGACTCCCGGGGGGGCAGATAGGAGGTGGGGGCCAGGCTACGACCCCCTCCCATAACTGGCCCTCCATACAATTTACGAAACCCGATGCGGCCCTCGGGCCAAAAAGTTTGCCCACCCCTGGACTAAAGCATATCTATTTTATTTGAATGGGCCCAGCTCACCAAGCAATTCAGTATTGCTCTGTATGACTGTATGTCCTCATAATTATTTACCAATCCACCAATCTTTATCTCATCCACAAATTTTATCACCAGTGATTTTACTTCCAGCTCATTGATAAAAATGCTTAGGAACGCTGGGTCTAGTACTGATCCCAGTGGAACCTCACTAGAAACCTGCTCAATTCAAGATGATTTCCCATTGACAGTGGAATTTTGAGATGTCAGTTAGCCAGTTTTTTGTCTACGTAACATGCTTTATTGATATTACATAATGCTAATTTTTTAATCTGAATGTCATGCAGTACTAAATCAAACACCTTACAAAAGTCTAAGTATATTACATCTATGCAGTTACCTTTACCAACCAAACTTATCTCATCCAGAAATATGGAATCAGGTGTGTTTGACAAGACCTCTTTTTTAGGACGTTGACATTAATTATATTCCAGCCCTTTAATTCTTTATTGATTGAATCCTGTATCAGCTTTTCCATAGTTTAGTGGGACTGATGTCAGGCTAACCAGCTTATAATTACCAACGTAATCCTGCTTGGCTTTTTTGAATATTGGCATGACATTAGAACTCTTCCAGTCTTCTAGAATTTCCTCAGTACTTCAAAATCTATTAAAAATTAACATTGATATCTCTTCAGCCAACTTTTTTAGGATTCTTTGGTGCAAGTTGTCCAAGCCTGCTGATTTAAAAATGTTGTTTAACATCTACCTTACTTACTAATGGATTGAAAAATAGTTCATTATCATCATGTGATATGAGTACATTACCTTGATTCTATCCAAATACTGAATATAAATATTTATTGAACACCTCTGTCTTTTCTGCATCATTAATAACAATTTTACCATTTCCATCTAGTAAAGTGCTTACACCATTTTAGGATTTTGTTTGTTCCTGATATATATAAAAACCAGGGGCGGCTCTATGTATTTTGCCGCCCCAAGCACGGCAGTCAGGTGGCTTTCGGCGGCGCGCCTGCGGGAGGTCCGCCGGTCCCACGGTTTCGGCGTACCCGCCGCCGAATTGCCGCCGAAGCCGCGGGACCGGCGGACCTCCCACAGGCAGGCGTGCCACCGAAGGCTCCCTGACTGCTGCCCCCACAGTGACCGGCAGGCCACCCCCCCCCACGGCTTGCTGCCCCAGGCACGCGCTTGGTGCGCTGGTACCTGGAGCCGCCCCTGATAAAAACTCCTCCTTTTCCTTAGATCTATCATCCATGGATTTTTCTCTGATGTCTTTAGCTTCCCTTACTTATTTTCTACATTTTATAACTTTTAACTTGTATTGGTTGCTGTCTACTTCCCCTTTTTTCCATTTGTTCTTTATTATATATAATTTCCATTTGTGGCCTTCACTCTCTCTTTTAACCAGGATGCCGTTTTACCCAAAGTTTTCTTCTTTCTCAATTGTGGAATTAAGCCATTTTGGCCATCTAATAAATTCTTCAACAGCTCTCAATTTTCATTTACACCTTTCTGTCTAATTTTTTTCTTCTAATCTATTTTGCTGATAATTCCTCAGCTGTAGAAATTAGCCCTTTTAAAGTACCAAATATATATGTTACTGGTTGGGACTGTCCTCTTTTTGCCCATCCTGAATATAATCTGGTAATGATCACTGTTCCTTACACAACCACCAACTTCCAGTGGAGTGATCAATTCATTTTTATTCTTCTTAATGAGGTCCAATATAGAGATATCTCGCATGGGTGCAATACCTTTATGTTAGAAAATTATCACCCATAATTTTTAGAAACTTTCTATTGACTGCAGTGGGTGTTGGATTCGGCCTTTTGTAAACTACCATTTTTATACTCTGATAAAGGAACTGGAATCAAATCTTGCCCCAGCTGGCACCATAATGAGAAGAAACACTGCCTGTACATCCTTTGCCCTAGTAATCCTGTTAGGGTAAGACAGCATTCCAGAAGACAAACTGGCACACTTGATGCATCTCTGAGGTAGATTATTCATAGATGCCTGCTACCTGCTAACTAACACTCACTGGGATGGCTACACACACTTCTCCAAGCCATAAATCCATTCCTCCTGGGGACATGATGCAGAGGCTGACTCTTCCTCCCAGGATTCTCCTAAACGTGTGGCTCGCCTGACAATTTGTGCAAGGACAAAAGGTTCTTTACTACACCCTCTTTCCCACAGTTACTCACCACTGCAGAGCAAGGCGGCTTTTGCCTCATGTAATTCATGCTGTAGCCTCTAAACAAAATCGAGAAAAGCTGGGGTACTATGCTAAACTTAACACAAAATTTCCGGGTCATGGGATTTGGTTTTTTTTTTTTTAAGTTTGTTTAAACTCTTAATGACTAGTTAATTTGTATAAGAACCTTTAAGATCAAAAGCCCTGTATGATTCATAAGGGTTATTTATTTTACTAGCTATTTTTGTTTCATTTTCTGTCTTTTTAAAAATGTTGATGTTAGTACATCTCACACTGACAGCATTTTGATATTGTAATAAGTTGCCTTGACATTGTTTACCATCATAATTTGCCATAATAAGTGGCCTCAGCAGACTTTTAATTGACAAATTCTTTATTTTCTTGGCATTGTAATGCAGTATCAGACAAGTTCTTTAAGAATATTTCATGAAGTAAAGGCTGTTAAGTCCTTGGGGGGGAAAAAAAGAAAAGTGGAGGCTGTGCAGTTGTAAAATGTGTCTTTAAACTTAAAAATCTTAGTCATTGTCAAAAAGACAGTTCATACCAAAAGTTCTATGTTAATAATTGGTATTTAGTTACTTTTTAAAAGAGCTCTAGCTTTAAAATAACAGTTTGAAACTTAATCCTAAGTGGCTTTTTTATATTGAAAAAGAATAACCTTTCAAGGAGAAATCTGCATTCTAGCTGAAGATTCTGTATGAAGTTTCTGCTCAATGCCATAAAAATAAGGCAGATAAACATATCAAGAGTTTAGCATTTTAACAGTCTCAGTGAAATTCTTCTGCATAAGTGAATAGATAAATGACAATTTTTTTTCATTTGTATTTTTTTTTAGCCAATGGTTCTTTATATGGCAAAACATTCTAAATTTTGTATGTATGTTATAAACATTTTCTGTACTTTAGGATTTTGTATATTGAATATTTTATATTGATTAAGTTCTGCTATTAAACCCTGTTGTTGTTTTTTACAAATGCAACCCAAACCTGAGCCGCCTTTTGTAGGTGACAAATCTGAGGAACTGTCACAGATTGAAGTGTCACTAGAGGAGGTTTTGGAATTAATTGATAAACTTAACATTAACAAGTCACCGGGACCAGATGGCATTCACCCAAGAGTTCTGAAAGAACTCAAATGTGAAGTTGCGGAACCATTAACTAAGGTTTGTAACCTGTCCTTTAAATCGGCTTCTGTACCCAATGACTGGAAGTTAGCTAATGTAATGCCAATATTTAAAAAGGGCTCTAGAGGTGATCCCGGCAATTACAGACCGGTAAGTCTAACGTCGGTATCGGGCAAATTAGTCGAAACAATAGTTAAGAATAAAATTGTCAGACACATAGAAAAACATAAACTGTTGAGTAATAGTCAACATGGTTTCTGTAAAGGGAAATCGTGTCTTACTAATCTATTATCTTTGAAGGGGTCAACAAACATGTGGACAAGGGGGATCCAGTGGACATAGTGTACTTAGATTTCCAGAAAGCCTTTGACAAGGTCCCTCACCAAAGGCTCTTAAGTAAATTAAGTTGTCATGGGATAAAAGGGAAGGTCCTTTCATGAATTGAGAACTGGTTAAAAGACCGGGAACAAAGGGTAGGAATTAATGGTAAATTCTCAGAATGGAGAGGGGTAACTAGTGGTGTTCCCCAAGGGTCAGTCCTCGGACCAATCCTATTCAACTTATTTATAAATGATCTGGAGAAAGGGGTAAACAGTGAGGTGGCAAAGTTTGCAGATGATACTAAACTGCTCAAGATAGTTAAGACTAAAGCAGACTGTGATGAACTTCAAAAAGATCTCACAAAACTAAGTGATTGGGCAACAAAATGGCAAATGAAATTTAATGTGGATAAATGTAAAGTAATGCACATTGGAAAAAATAACCCTAACTATACATACAATATGATGGGGGTTAATTTAGCTACAACAAGTCAGGAAAAAGATCTTGGAGTCATCGTGGATAGTTCTCTGAAGATGTCCGCACAGTGTGCAGAGGCGGTCAAAAAAGCAAACAGGATGTTAGGGATCATTAAAAAGGGGATAGAGAATAAGACTGAGAATATATTATTGCCCTTATATAAATCGATGGTACGCCCACATCTCGAATACTGCGTACAGATGTGGTCTCCTCATCTAAAAAAAGCTATACTGGCACTAGAAAAGGTTCAGAAAAGGGCAACTAAAATGATTAGGGGTTTGGAACGGGTCCGATATGAGGAGAGATTAAAGAGGCTAGGACTCTTCAGCTTGGAAAAGAGGAGACTAAGGGGGGATATGATAGAGGTATATAAAATCATGAGTGATGTGGAGAAAGTGGATAAGGAAAAGTTATTTACTTATTCCCATAATACAAGAACTAGGGGTCACCAAATGAAATTAATAGGCAGCAGGTTTAAAACAAATACAAGGAAGTTCTTCTTCACGCAGCGCACAGTCAACTTGTGAAACTCCTTACCTGAGGAGGTTGTGAAGGCTAGGACTATAACAGCATTTAAAAGAGAACTGGATAAATTCACGGTGGTTAAGTCCATTAATGGATATTAGCCAGGATGGGTAAGGAATGGTGTCCCTAGCCTCTGTTTGTCAGAGGATGGAGATGGATGGCAGGAGAGAGATCACTTGATCATTGCCTGTTGGTCCACTCCCTCTGGGGCACCTGGCATTGGCCACTGTCGGTAGACAGGATACTGGGCTAGATGGACCTTTGGTCTTCTGACCCGGTACGGCCGTTCTTATGTTCTTATGTTAACTCCCCCCCCCCAAAAAAAACCACAACCAAATCAACATTTAGCTAGCACCTCAGCAATCTTGAGTTAAAAATCATTTCTTTCTTTCTTTCTTTCTTTCTTTCTTTCTTTCTTTCTTTCTTCTGGTACTTATAATCAGGAGGAGCTGGTAGTTGGAGGTGAGTACACCTTAAACAGAAATTCAGTAACTGGCCAACCAAACTAAAAAACCAAATACTATCTATTTAAATAACCCTGCACTTACAGGAAAGTTTCAGCAGCAACTTAAGCAGTGGAACTTACACTATACTGCTTCCTCTCCAAAGAGAGAAAGATCTGTGTTTACAGCTCTGGCTGTGAATAAGGATTTCTACAGCTATGTTTCTGCCAAATATAAATAGGGAGCCCATTCTCTATCAGTATATAACTTCAACCACAACAGAGATGGGCCAGAAGAGGGCTGTATTTCTCCTTGTTTTCCTCCAAAATTTCACTGTGCTCAATCCTCACAAGATTTTCAGGTTTCTGTTTTTAGCTGCTGTCTTAATTCCCACCTCGACTCACCACTTGTGAGTCATTTTCTGGCTTGTCCTTCTCCACAGACTCACTCCCAACTCTGAGCTGTAATCTACTCCCAGCCATGGTAACTTGTTCCCGCTACAGAATGTATCCCTTCTGCTTCTGAGCACAATTTGTAAATCATTAGCTACCTGCTCTTCCTGATTGCGTTAAGGCGTCCTGCTTGAATTTGGCCTAAGTTATTTGTGGCTCTATGCTATATACATCTCTTTAAAATGAACAAAACAAAGTACATTGAGACAAAAAACTGTATTAGGATATTGTTAATTGTCTGACTTAAACTGATAAAGCCATACAAAAAAAATCAGTGTTAAATCTATGGATAGGTTACATGTGGTTCTCTATCATGGTGACTACCTGTATCTTGCTGGCTAGTGGGTGCTATTTTATACCCTGGGCACGATTTGGTAAAAAGTGTGCTTCCAAAATCTTGCATTTTATTGAAGTCAGACACATTTTTGCTCAATCAGGCCCCAAATGATCTGAGAACTTCAGATACAAAAGAGATAGGGCTGAAAACATTTTTATGTCAGAGTTTCATACTTGAATTTTCTGTCTTCCATTGATTCAGTATAGATCCATGGATTTAATAGTTTAGTAGGATTAACAAGTGACACTTTTATATTATCTGTATCAGTTTCTATGATAAGTGAACCCTCACATTATTACAACTGTAATGCAATAGGTATTTGTGTTCTGTGCATATGAATAGATCTCTATGGCCACAATTTCAAAAACAGCTTCTAAGCTTGCATCTTTGTTTGTCTATGTATAATAATTTGCAGCCACAAAGTATAAAATTTGTGTATGCAAATGATATTTGCCAGATTTGCATGCACACATTTTGTCTCTTGGGCTTCAAATGATTGTGTGTACAAAATTTTGGGTACAAGTTTAGAGACCAGAACAAGGCTCATTTGCAAATTCAGTCTTTAAAGTCATATTAATCACAGTAAAGTTCCTTTGGTCATACAAATGTGCAGTAAGTAAATAGATGCTACTATCTAGTTACCTCCAGGGTCCTATTTTCATCCCTCCTCCCATTTATAGCATCATACTTTGCACTTACTGTGTATAGCACTTTCCATCCAAGAGGCTCAAATAATTAATTAGTATAGCTAACAGTTCCCTTCTTTGGACGCCCCACTGTCCATCTGTGAAGTAGGCAAATGCTGTTAATCTCATTTTACAGATGAGGAAGCTATGGGACAGAGAGTTAAAACAACTTGCCCAAAGTCATACATGACTACCTTGTTATGGTATCTCTTAGAAAGTGTAACTGTCGACTTCTGTGAGCATGCTGATGTTCCTATGAGAAGGAACAGCAATATGGCAGAAGATATGTGTCTTCACATATAGATTGTGAATAGCTGTTTCTCTCACTAGTGGGTATACAATCAAAAATCCCAATTCAGTGGATTGTAACATATTCTGTATTTGTTTTGTGTGATTTTAGATTGATTATAGCATGAGAAGATGCCAGTTATCAAAGTGCCAGTGGTACACAGATTTGGAATATTATCCAATAGACAACATAAAGAACTTCAAAAGGAACTTTTGAAAAAATATTTGCCAAGTCATTCATATGAAATCCACAGTGACAAGCCTATGTAAGTGCAATTTAAATATAAACCGTAAGATCACTTTATTATTTACGGTAGAACAGTATGTGGTCAAAGTTTCTTTAAGTTTCAGTTTCTGTGGATCATTAACTTCTTGTATAGAGTTCTTGAGTTGACTAACACCTTATTATCTGTATAACCATTCAACTCTGGATGTGCATAAGACTTGAAAAAAAATTGTTCACTCCCAGTAAGAGCAACAAAATAATGACATCTGTCAGGTACACCTTAGAGGCATTTCATGGAAAGCTTGCTCCCAGTCATCCCTTCCTTCTAATCCAAATGCTTGGGGAATTTGAATGGTTGATTGCAATACCTACAACCGGCCTATTACAGATAATATGGGTCCTGCCTTTTTCACATCAGTTAGACATCTAACTGGTATCTAATTCCATCAACATGTTTTACCTAGGTGTAGTTTGACTGCTATATTGGGGAGGGCAAAGCACGCCACGCACATGCATGCACACACGTGCACACGAAAGCCAAAGTTCCCTTGGCTCACTGGCTCTCTCTTCCCGCCTGGAGTGGTACTTGGGCTGCTGGTGCTGGGGAGGGGGATGGGCCGGCTTAACGGGGGAGCCCCAGCTGCTGCTGGCAGCCACTCCGGCACTGGCTGCTGCAGTGATGTCACTACTCTGGTGCTGTTGTCGCTGCCTCTCTGCTGGGGCTGCTGCTACTGCCGAGGGGACACCACATTCCAGGCTCCTGCTTCCCCCCACCCATTCCTGTATCCCCTTCTCTTCCCCATCCTCTCTCCCCACAGTCCTCTGCCCCATCCCACTCTCTCTTCCCCCCACCACTCTTCCCTCTGTCCCCCCTTGCCCTGCCCTCTTCCATGGGCACTAACCATTGTACAGGAAAGGGGTGGTCACTAGGATCAAGGAGGCGGCGTCCAGCAGCCGAGGCAGCGACCCGCAGTGCAGGGAAAAAGTTACTCTGTCTGGCTCATGGTGAGCCGAAATGTGCAGGGAAGGGCAAGGGGGAGGAGGCAGAGACCCCCTCCTGGGCAGGCTGAGCAAAGCAAGCCCTGCAGGGCAGCTTGGTGCTTGCAGAAATGGGGGGTGAGGAGGGGAGTGGCATGTGACACCCTCCCATGCCTCGCCTCTGGCAGGACAATGCCCCCTGCACTCCCCAAACTACGCCTATGATGTTTTATTATTCATTTGAAGACACCGTGTCTGATTAGCATATGTGTCTGTAATGCAAATGGCTTGCATCTACATGAAGCATGTTCAGTAGACTAAAGTCTAAGGCCAAGATCCCCAACCATTGTGACTCACTTTAGCACTATGGAGAATTGGTCACATGGATGCAGTTTGATAAATTCCAAATGATTTGAGACCACTTAAGGCCAGATCTTTAGCTGATATCAATTAGCATAGCTCCCTTGAAAAATATCCAAGATCTTACAAAACTCAGAAGGTCCTGAAATCAAACATTCATAAATTCCAAGGCCAGAATCATTGTGATTATCTAGTCTGATCTCCTGTATAACATAGGGCATAGAACTTCCCCAAAACAATTTAGTTTGAACTCAAACATATCTTTTAAAAAACATCCAGTTTCGATTTGAAAATTGCTATTGATAGAGAAACCATCATGACGCTTGGTAAACTGTTCCAGTAATTGATTATCCTCATTGTTAAAAACATATGCTTTATTTCCAATTTGAATTTGTCTAACTTCAACTTCCAGCCATTAGATTCTATTATACGTACATCTGCTAGTCTGAAGATCCCATTAGCAAATATTTGTTCCCCAGCAGGTACTTCTATACTGTGATTGTCACCCCTTAACCTTTTCTTTGTTAGACTCAAGGAACTCAATCTATTTAGTTTATCACTATAAGGGATGTGTTTTAATTCTTTAATCAATCTCATGGCTCTTCTCTGAACCCTCCCCAATTTATTAACACCTTGAATTGTGGACACCAAAACTGGATCCAGTATTCATGATAGGCTTTGGCTTACTGAGACAGTTTTGGGTTTTTTTCTTCTGGATAAGGCCATAACACAACAACCTTAAACTTGAAAAAGTACCTAAGCTGATCACACAGAACCAAATTACTCTTCTCCATTTTGATTTGGACTCTCTTACAGTTTCTCTTTGTTCTAGTGAAATTTTCAGAAATTTAGGATCTCAGATGAGATATGTAAATTCAGTTTACAATGAAAAAGGAAACCACTTAAAGAGGGCATAGTCCTAAATCAGAGATCTACAATATAATAGAAAGTTGAGCAATTAGATATCTCCACGTCTTCCCTAAAAAAACCCCCAAAAAAACAAAAAATGACTTGAAAATCTTTTACATCTGTCAGGTCCATTGATCTGCAACTTGTGCTTTTTGTGGACATGTGTACAATTTGTGTAATGCAGTGGGTGAATGATAGTGATGCTCTACAATAAATTGATATTTGTGTTATATGTTTTTACTTTTTCCAAGAAGCAGTTTGTAACAACAGTAAGGATCTCCATGGCGATACTCTATCAGGAATAAACAAATCAGTAGTTTATCAGCTTGGGAATGTATTGACCAGACAGCAGGCTACTGCCTGTAGTTCACTTACTGCTAGTAGGACAACTGGTTCTGGCAGTTAACTCAGAAATAAAGTAATACAACATGACTGCAGAAAAATGCTATGCCTGTGGTGATATTTATTTCACTCTTCAGCTGGATCTGTGTGCAAAGTATTTTGTGTAGAGACATGATACTAGAATCCATCTCTTAGGAAATGTATCCTAATCAGTAAATGGCCACTCTGGCACCCCACAACTGATGTTGAAAATGCAATAGCTGCAGCATGCAACAGACAAAAGTTTTAAATATAATTTCAGAAAGAATGACTGAAGTCTTTTGGAACTTGTCTCAGTTATTATTCCATAATGGATGGTGTTCATCCAGGAGTTCTGAAGAAACTTATGAATGAATTGGCTGAATTTCTAGATAACTAAGTAATCTTTCATTAAAATTAGCAGAAAGTTATCAGAAGACTAGAGAGTAGCAAATATTGTAACCATCATTTTAAAAAGAGCTCAGGGTGGGATCTGGGAATTCTTGACCAGTGAGCCATACCTTCAGTACTAGGTAATTTGGTTGAAACAATGAGTAGTGAAAATGGTGAAACATCTATATGAATTATAGAAACAAATCAGCCCTGTTACCGTAAAGGATAGTTGTACCTCTCTAATCTAGTAGAATTCTTGGAGTAGGTCACAAAAATAGTGCATAAGCAAGAATCACCACATATAATTTATTTGGACTCTCAAAAAACTTTTGACAAAAGTCTCTCACAATAGGCTGTTATGGAAATCAAATATTTATGGAGTGAGAAGTAAAGTATCGTCATGGATCAGAAACTGATTAAGAGACAAAAAATAAAGAGTAGTAATCAAGGTCATGTTGGATTACACTAGGATTGGTAATGTTTAATATATTCATTAATCACTGGCAAAAGATGGATGAACAGTGAAAATTTGGCCGATAATACAAAATACTGTAGGATAGCCAAGACAGGAGAAGAACCATCAGGCGCTCCAGAAGACCTAGCAAAGTTAGGTAAATGGAAAGCACAATGGCAGATGAAGCTCATTGTTGGCAAATGTAAAATAATGGATGTTGGAAGGAATAATTTGAAGTACATATTAGAGCTTGTCAAAAAACTGGTAAATTAATTTGCAACATTTTTGTCAGATAATTTTTAGACATTTATGTGAACATCCACAGTTGCATTATTTATAATAAAAAACATATATATATAAGGCATGTAAACCCTCATGATTCAGGGCATAAGACAATCACTAATTGGATGGGGTTAGAAAAAATATCCCTTATGAACAGGTTATATCCTAATTGTCAGCTGTGGGATTCTTGTACTTTCTTCTGAGGCACCTTGTGCAGGTTGCTGTTGAAGACAGGATATTGGAGCAGATGTACTGATGGTCTGGTGTAGCAATTCCTATGTTCAAAAAGAATTTGTCACATCTACGCTAGCAGTTAAATCATTTTGAACACTAACTGAGGTGAGTGGTGGGGAATTTGTTGCTGATAACCATCTTTAGCCACTGTCTGTTTTCTGAGTATAGATGGACCTGTGTTCCATTCATGTTGCAGGTACTAGCTTGACCTTAGAAAAAGAGAGGAGAGGAAATTGACAGGGAGCCAAATAATGCCTGCTTGACTCATTAGAAACGTTCGGTTGACTTCAGTGGGACTGCACAAGTGAGTGAGGGGGTCAGGATTTGGCCCAAGATAATGAAGAAAGTGAAGTGTGAGAAAATGGAGAGAGTAACAGACGCAGAGAAAGATGAATAGCGGAGAGCAATAGATACATTGGATGAAAGAACCAGCTACAAAAAAAGGAAGCAGGGAACAAAATACAGAGAAAGAAAGATAGGGAGAGAGAATACTGGTTATCCTAACTTTGGTAATTGTATAATTTTTCCTTTAAGAATTATGTGGACAAATAATATGTAGATATTTGGTAAACCACAGGAGTAACAGGAAATAAATCTTTTTTTTTTATCACCAATGTTTCTCAGTCTAAGCTCTGGCTATTTATGCAGTGCTTTGGTAGCATTATATTCTCCTAGTTGGTCCTTACACTGATTAAAGAACAGAAGCGGTTAGTAACGTTTTAGAGCTGATAGTTTTTGCTGCCTAGCTGCTGTTTTTTTTTCTTTCTTGTCTGTAATGCTCTGTCACTAGACCCTAATGCCTATATTTAGAAAGACTTCCTTTTTGCACCAGTCAGCTATTGGTTAAAAATAGCTACATTACTTTGCCATTAAATATTCATTAAGATGAGCTGTCGCAGACTGTAAGAAGCATCCAATTAAGCAGTTCAACTTCTACACATAAGGCTACAAATGAGCAGTCTTCTATCTTTTCAATAATGCATCACAGAGTGCAGTTATTATGTGTAAAATAATTGATAAGGCATAAGTTATTTGTAAAATATATACTAGAAATAGAAAAGTAGCTCAGAGAGGATGATTTTGCCTTGGGACCTTCCTCTGAGGTTGAATAAAATGTAATGTACATTTTTCCACCACGTGAGGAAAGCTGAAATGCTATGTCTAATCTCACAGTACTTTCTATTTCTGATGTGTATTCTGTATCACAGAATCATAGAAATCAGAGATGGAAAAACCATGTTAGTTTTTATTCACCCCCCAACCCAGGTAGGATTGTAACTATGGGCTTGATCCAATGGAAAGATTCCATGGGCTTTAGGTCAACCCTGTATGTTTTTTTTGTAGCCAATACACTGACCCAGGCTCAGATTTGTCTCTAAATTGTAAATCAGCTTGTATAACACTGGTGAATCATCAGAAGTAAAAAAAAAATACATGGGCCCAGTTTTTCTGGTTTGGCCAAGCTGAACTCAGTGCAGGACAAGAAATGGGGAATGAGGCGGGGAAGGTGGTTTTGTGCCATCACTGTGCACCCCATATCCTGGGGATGTCCAGTCTGGGCACTCACCTAAATTACTATAATCCGAAGGCATGTCATATGCTTCTTTCTTGTAGATTCATATTGAAATTACCGCCTTAGATATGTTTGCCATCTACTGGTTAATTACTGCCTGCCTTAACTTAGGCCTGGTCTACACTAGGCGTTTATGTCGAATTTAGCGCCGTTACATCGAATTAACCCTGCACCCGTCCACACCACGAAGCTATTTAGTTCGACATAGAGGTCTCTTAAATTCGACTTCTGTACTCCTCCCCAACGAGGGGAGTAGCGCTAAATTCGACATGGCCATGTCGAATTAGGCTAGGTGTGGATGGAAATCGACGCTAATAGCTCCGGGAGCTATCCCACAGTGCACCACTCTGTTGACGCTCTGGACAGCAGTCCGAGTTCGGATGCTCTGACCAGCCACACAGGAAAAGCCCCGGGAAAATTTGAATTCCTTTTCCTGTCTGGGCAGTTTGAATCTCATTTCCTGTTTGGACATCGTGGCGAGCTCAGCAGCACTGGCAACGATGCAGAGCTCTCCAGCAGAGATGGCCGTGCAATCTCAGAATAGAAAGAGGGCCCCAGCATGGACTGATCGGGAAGTCTTGGATCTGATCGCTGTGTGGGGCGATGAGTCCGTGCTTTCCGAGCTGCGCTCCAAAAGACGGAATGCAAAGATCTACGAGAAGATCTCTAAAGCCATGGCAGAGAGAGGATACAGCCGGGATGCAACGCAGTGCCGCGTGAAAATCAAGGAGCTGAGACAAGGCTACCAGAAGACCAAAGTGGCAAACGGACGCTCCGGATCCCAGCCCCAGACATCCCGTTTCTACGAGGCACTGCATTCCATCCTAGGTGCGGCCGCCACCACTGACCGTGGACTCTGAGGATGGGATATTGTCAACGGCCGGTTCCTCGGACATGTTAGCGGACGGGGAAGATGAGGAAGGAGATGAGGAGGACGAGGCAGTCGACAGCGCTTACAACGCTGATTTCCCCGACAGCCAGGATCTCTTCATCACCCTTACAGAGATCCCCTACCAACCGTCCCCAGCCGTTAACCCGGACACAGAATCAGGGGAAGGATCAGCCAGTAAGTGTTTTAAACATCTAAACATTTATTTTTAACAGAACAGGAATATTAACAACAACAACAATGGGTTTCTCATGATTAGTGTGCCCTAGGCGCTTAACGTTTCAGTCCTGGGCAGTGCAACTATTGAAAAAAAATCTAACAATGTCCGGTTTTGCATGATTGTTCTGCCCAAGCCGCTCTACTGTTTAGTCCCTGCCAGTGCAGCTACAGTAAAATGCGGTCTATATGTCCGGGGATAGAGCTGAAATCCTCAATGGACATCTCCACGAAGCTCTCCTGGAGGTAATTGGAAAGCCTTTGCATCAGGTTCCTGGGGAGAGCGGCCTTATTGGGTCCTCCGTAATAGCAGATATTTCCGCGCCAGGAGACAAGCAAGTACTCCGGGATCATTGCCCTGCAGAGCATGGCGGCATACGGCCCTGGTCTTTGCAGGCTTTCCCGAAGCATTCTTTGTTTTTCCGTATCTGAGATCCTCATCAGGGTGATGTCGCTCATGGTGACCTGCTTTGAATTAGGTAGGGGAATGTTAGTATTGGGACTGCTTGCCCGTTCCTTTACAGAACTGTAACCGGCGGTTTACAGCCACGCGGTGGAGGCGGGAGAGGGGCAGCATACAGGGAACTTTCCCTGGGACAGCCGCGAGGGGGTGGGACAGGGGCAGAGCTCATGCTTGCTGGATTGCTGGCAGCAGGGACTGGCATTGATTTCAATGTGAAAGGAGGCCAGTGCAACTATTAAAGTTTTAAGTAGCCACAAGTCTATGGCTTACCATGTCGGCCTGCTACACAAATTCCGGTGTCCTTCCCCGCGTCTCTGATCTGCACTGCAAGACCCCAGGCACTGAATGCGAAGGCCGAAAATTCGACCTTGTCCTGAGTGCGCATGTGATAGGTGCTGTGCATGGTCTTCTTTACAGAGAAAGACTATGTTCTTTGTTCACAACTAAATTTATCTTTCTGAGGAATTCACTCCCTTTTTCCCATTCCCACAGCTGCGACTGTCTCCCAACCCAGCCTGGCATCACACTCCCAGAGGCTAGCGCAGATTAGGCGTAGGAAGAAGAGGACACGGGAGGACATGTTCTCGGAACTTATGGGCTGCTCCCGAGCCCAGGCAGCACAGCAGACCCAGTGGAGGGAGAACTTGTCCCAAATGCACCGTTCACACATGGAACGGGAGGAGAGGTGGCGGCAGGAAGACCAGCAGGCGACTCAAACGCTGCTTGGACTAATAAGGGAGCAAACGGACACGCTCCGGCGCCTTGTGGATGTTCTGCAGGACCGGAGGCAGGAGGACAGAGCAGGGCACACACACATTGCAGTCACTAGTTATCCTGGTCATTCTGGGAGGTGGTTTTAGTGTTCTGTGGGGGGTGGGGGGTGCTCTGTGACTTTGTGGCGGGGGAGGGCAGTTACAGATCTTATGCAGCGGTCCTTATCCTGGATCACAGAGCCACGCAGCAGGGGATCTGTAACCGTCCTCCCCCTGCCACAAAGTCACATAGCCCCCCCCCACACAGAGTCCCGAACAGGAGGGGTGGCAGGGTCCGTTGAAACCACCAGTCCACCACTGCGGAGCCTGTCATTCCTGGAGTTTGGAAGCGTCATTTGCATCACTACACTACACCCGCTCCCCACCACAGTCTGCGTCCCAGGTTCAACACTTTCCCACGAAAACAGTAATAAAGAAAACGGTGTTCATTAACAAAATTCAAGTGATTTTATTTTTAAACGTGTGTTGGAAGGGGGGGAACGGGGTATGTAACTGGAGAGGATACTGAACATTTAGTGGGTAAAGAAACGGGGGCAGGTTCAGCTTCTCTGTACACAAACTGAAAAGTCACTGGTTACCCTGCTCACTCAGGAACCTAGCTTTCAAAGCCTCCCGGATGCACAGCGCGTCCCGCTGGGCTCTTCTAATCGCCCGGCTGTCTGGCTGGGCGTAATCAGAAGCCAGGCTACTTGCCTCAACCTCCCACCCCGCCATAAAGGTCTCCCCCTTGCTTTCACAGAGATTGTGGAGCACACAGCAAGCTGCAATAACAATGGGGATATTGGTTTCGCTGAGATCACAGCGAGTCAGTAAGCTTCTCCATCTCCCCTTGAGACAGCCAAAAGCACACTCCACCACCATTCTGCACTTGCTCAGCCAGTAGTTGAAGAGTTCTTTTTCAGTGTCCAGGGCGCCAGTATAGGACTTCATGAGCCAGGGCATTAGCGGGTAGGCTGGGTCCCCGAGGATGACTATAGGCATCTCCACATCCCCAAGAGTTATTTTGTGGTCCGGGAAGTAAATACCTTCCTGCAGCCGTCTAAACAGACCTGAGTTCCTGAAAACACAAGCGTCATGAACCTTGCCCGGCCATCCGACGTTGATGTTTGTAAAACGTCCCCTATGGTCCACCAGTGCTTGCAGCACCATTGAAAAGTAGCCCTTTCGGTTGATGTACTGGCTGGCCTGGTGGTCCGGTCCCAGGATAGGGATGTGAGTTCCATCTATAGCCCCACCGCAGTTTGGGAATCCCATCGCGGCGAAGCCATCTATGATGGCCTGCGCGTTTCCCAGGGTCACTACCTTTGAGAGCAGTACCTCAACGATTGCGTTGGGTACTTGCATCACAACAACCCCCACGGTAGATTTGCCCACGCCAAAGTGGTTCGCGACTGACCAGTAGCTGTCTGGCATTGCAAGCTTCCAGAGGGCTATGGCCACTCGCTTCTGGACAGTCAGGGCTGCTCGCATCTGGGTGTCATTGCGCTTCAGGGCAGGGGACAGCAACTCACAAAGTTCAAGGAAAGTCCCCTTCCGCATGCGAAAGTTTTGCAGCCACTGGGATTCATCCCAGACCTGAAGCACTATGCGGTCCCACCAGTCCGTGCTTGTTTCCCGGGCCCAGAATCGCCGTTCCACAACATCCACATGACCCATTGCCACCGTGATGTCCTCAGCGCTGGGTCCCGTGCTTTCTGACAGGTCTGTGCTACTCTCAGGCCTTGTCTACACTACGAGAGTACTTCGATTTTAGTTAATTCGACTATGTGGAATCGATATTACTAAGTCGAACGTGTGTGTCCACACTAAGGACAGTAATTCGACTTTGTGAGACTTTGTGAGTCCACACTAACGGGGCAAGCGTCGACATTGGAAGCGGTGCACTGTGGGCAGCTATCCCACAGTTCCCGCAGTCCCCCCTGCCCTTTGGAATTCTGGGTCGAGCCCCAAATGCCTTCTGGGTAAAAAAATGTGTCGAGGGTGCTTTTGGGCGCCTGTCGTCATCCGTCCGTCACTCAAGCCCTCCCTCCCTCCCTCCCTCCCTGAAAGCGCCGGCGGGAAATAATTTCGCGCGCTTTTCTGATTACTGACAGCGCGGACGCCACAGCAGTGCGAGCATGGATCCCGCTGCGACCATCGCTGCAGTTGTGGCAGTTCTCAACGCCTCGCAGCTTCTCCTCCACCTGTACCAGAGGCAGCTGCAGATCAATCATGAGAGGAGGCTACGGCACTACCGTGACGGCATGAAGTCGGACACTAGCTCCGACCTCTCTGAGAACATGAGACCCAGCGCCCAGGACATCTCGCTGTCACTGGGTCTTGTTGATACTGTTGAACGGCGATTCTGGGCCCGTGAAACCAGCACGGAATGGTGGGACCGCATAGTGCTGCAGGTCTGGGATGAATCCCAGTGGCTGCGCAACTTTCGCATGCGGAAGGGGACTTTCCTCGAACTGTGTGAGTTGCTGTCCCCTGCCCTGAAGCGAAAGGACACCCGGATGCGGGCAGCCCTGACTGTCCAGAAGCGAGTGGCCATAGCCCTCTGGAAGCTCGCAACGCCAGACAGCTACCGGTCCGTCGCTAACCAGTTTGGCGTGGGCAAGTCTACCGTGGGGGTTGCTGTTATGCAAGTAGCCAGGGCAATCGTCAAGCTACTGCTATCTAAGGTAGTGACCCTGGGAAACGTTGAGCTCATCAGAGATGGCTTTGCCGAGATGGGATTCCCAAACTGCGGTGGGGCTATAGATGGGACTCACATCCCTATCCTGGGACCGGACCACCAGGCCAGCCAGTACATAAACAGAAAGGGATACTTTTCCATGGTGCTGCAAGCACTGGTGGACCATCGGGGACGTTTTACCAATATCTACGTTGGATGGCCTGGCAAGGTTCATGACGCTAGGGTGTTCAGGAACTCTGGTCTGTGTAGACGGCTGCAGGAAGGTCTTTACTTCCCGGACCACAAAGTAACTGTTGGGGATGTGGAGATGCCTACAGTCATCCTCGGGGACCCTGCATACCCGCTAATGCCCTGGCTCATGAAGCCCTACACTGGCGCACTGGACTCAGGGAAAGAACTATTCAACTACCGGCTCAGCAAGTGCAGAATGGTGGTGGAGTGTGCTTTTGGCCGTCTCAAGGGCAGATGGAGAAGCCTACTCACTCGCTGTGATCTCAGCGAGACCAATATCCCCATTGTGATAGCTGCTTGCTGTGTGCTCCACAATTTGTGTGAGAGCAAGGGGGAGACCTATATGTCAGGGTGGGAGGTTGAGGCAAATAGCCTGGCTTCTGATTACGTCCAGCCAGACAGCAGGGCGATTAGAAGATCACAGCGGGACGCACTGTGCATCAGGGAGGCTTTGAAAGCCAGGTTCCTGACTGAACAGGGTCTACAGTGACTTTTTACTTTGTGGACACAGATGCTGAACCTGCCCCCGTTTCTTTACCCAGTTACTGTTGACTATCCTTCCAAGTTACATACCCCCTTCCCCACCTTCCCAACAAATAAAATCTGTTCTGTTCTGTTAATGAACAAGGTTCCCTTTTCTACTGTTTTCGCGGGAATGTTTTAAACCGGGGACGCAGACTGTGGCGGGGGGCGGGCTTACTGTTTTGATGCAAATGATGCTTCTAAAGTCCGGGAATGACAGGCTCCGCAGTGCTGCGTTGGTTGTTTCAACGCAGCCTGCCAGCAGTCCTGGGCGGGACTGGATGTATGTGTCGGCCAAGTGACTTTCTGGCAGGGGGTGGAGGGTAACAGATCCCCTGCTGCGTGGCTCTGTGATCCAGGATAAGGACCGCGGCATAGGATCTCTAACTGCCCTCCCCCGACACAAAGTCACAGATCAACCCCCTCGCACCCCAGAACAAGAAAACCGCCTCCCAGACTGACCAGGGTAACTGGTGACTGTGCTGTGTATGTGTCCTGATGCTGGACCTGCCCCCGCCTCTGTAGCCTGCTACAGGTGACTGTCCTGTCCAAGTAACAAACCCCTTCCCCCCCTTCAGACAGAATCCCCTCCAAAAGACACTCTCGGAAACAGTACTTAACAGAAACAGATGTTTTATTACGAACCGCACATGAAAAGGGGGGGGGAAGGAAACTTGGACATGGGCTAGTGTGAGATGGGTAGGAAAGGACTTTTCAAAGTTTGGAACGAGAGCCTTCCATTGCTGCAGCAGTGTGCAGTGGCCGACTGACAGTTTTAACGGCCCTTGCCGCCCCTCCTTCTTTGTACTTTTGGTGAGGGGGGTGTGGGACTTGGTGGCGGGGGAGGGCGGTTAGAGATAGACAGCAGCAGTGCTCTGTCCTCCTGCCTCCGGTCTTGCAGAACATCCACTAGGCGCCGGAGCGTCTCCGTTTGCTCCCTCATTAGTCCAAGCAGGGTTTGAGTAGCCTGCTGGTCCTCCTGGCGCCACCTCTCCTCCCGTTCCATGACTGCTCTGTGCATTTGTGACAAGTTCTCCCTCCACTGTGTCGTCTGGGCTGCCTGCTCTCGTGAGCACTCCATAAGTTCATAAAACATGTCTTCACGAGTTTTTCTCTTCCTTCTTCTAATCTGCGCTAGCCTCTGGGAGTGTGATGCCAGGCTGGGTTGGGAGACAGTCGCAGATGTGTCTGTGGGAATGGGAAAAAGGGAGTAAATTCCTGAGCCAGATAAATGAAGTTGCTAACAAAGAGCATAGTCTTTCTCTGTGAACAACACCATGCACTGCACCTTTCACATGCGCACTCAGGACAAGGTCGAATTTTCGGCCCTCGCCTTATGTGTCTGGGGTCCTGCAGTTGCGATCAGAGAAGCGTTGCAGGACACCTCTACTTCTGCTGCGGGCAAACATGGTAAGCCGTAGACTTGTGGCAGCTTAAACATGTAATAGTAGCACTGGGCTCCTTTCGCACTGAATGCAAGGCCACTCTCTGCTGGCAGCAATCAGGGAAGCATGAGCTCTGCCCCTGTCCCACCACCTCGCGGCTGTCCCCGGGAAAGATCCCTGTATGCTGCCCCTCTGCCGCCTCCACCGCGTGGCTGTAAAGCAGTCCAAATACTAACATTCCCCTCCCTAATTTAAAGCAGGGCGTCATGTGTGACATAACCCTCATGAGGATCTCGGAGACCGAGAGGGGAAGGATGCTGCGTGAATGCATGCAGAGGCCTGGGCCATATGCCGCCATGCTGTGCCGCGCACTGATCCCCGACTACCTCATGGACTCATGGCGTGGGAACGTGTGCTACCACGGGGGACCAAACAAGATTGCCCTGCCGTTGAACCTCGTGCGCATGCTGGAGCGGTACCTCCAGGAGAGCTATGCGGAGCTATCCCAGGAGGACTGTCTGTCCATTCCCGGGCACATTGACCGCCTTTTCCTTTAAGTTGAGCATAACGGACTACAGAGTGGAGGGGCCGTGTTGTGGACTAATCATGAATATCCGGACAGTACTTGATTTTCTATACATAGTTAGTAGTAAAAAGTTTACTAAGCCAAATAAATCATGAACAACAAATTACTGATATAGTTATTATTCCTGTTTTGTTATAAATAAAAGTTTCTATGTTTAACTGAGTGACTGAAAAGCCCATTCTTAACAATATAAATATTCCACTTATGTTAAAATGAAATGTTTAGATGTTTAAAGCACTCACTGCTTGATCCTTCCCCTGATTCGGTGTCCGGGGTAAGGGCTGTGGACGGTTGGTAGGGGATCTCGGTAAGGGTGATGAAGAGCTCCTGGCTGTCGTTGAAATCAGCGGTGCAAGCGCTGTCGACTGCCTCGTCCTCCTCATCTCCTTCCTCATCTTCCCCGTCACCTAACATTTCCGAGGAGGAACCGGTCGTGGACAATATCCCATCCTCGGAGTCCACGGTCACTGGTGGGGTAGTGGTGGCGGCCGCACCTAGGATGGAATGCAGTGCCTCGTAGAAACGTGATGTGTGGGGCTGGGATCCGGAGCGTCGGTTTGCCTCTTTGGTTTTTTGGTAGCCTTGTCTCAGCTCCTTGATTTTCACGCGGCACTGCGTTGCATCCCGGCTGTATCCTCTCTCTGCCATGGCTTTAGAGATCTTCTCATAGATCTTTGCATTCCTTCTTTTGGAGCGCAGCTCTGAAAGCACGGACTCATCGCCCCAGACAGCGATGAGATCCAACACCTCCCGATCAGTCCATGCTGGGGCCCTCTTTCTATTAGATTGCACGGCCAACTCTGCTGGAGAGCTCTGCATCGTTGCTAGTGCTGCTGAGCTCTCCACGCTGTCCAAACAGAAAATGAGATTCAAAGTGGCCAGACAGGAAAAGGAATTCAAATTTTCCCGGGGCTTTTCCTGTGTGGCTGGTCAGAGCATCCGAGCTCGAAGTGCTGTCCAGAGCGTCAACAGAGTGGTGCACTGTGGGATAGCTCCCGGAGCTATTAGCGTCGATTTCCATCCACACCTAGCCTAATTCGATATTGCCATTTCGAATTTAGCGCTACTCCTCTCGTTTTCGAGGATTACAGAAGTCGAATTTAAAAGAGCTCTATGTCGAACTAAATAGCTTCCTGGTGTGGACGGGTGCAGGGTTAATTCGATGTAACGGCGCTAAATTCGATATAAGCTCCTAGTGTAGACCAGGCCTCAGACTTCAGGCCCTCACCGCGGTGCCGTAGCCTCCTCGCCTGATTTATCTGCATCTGCCTCTGGGAAAGGTGGATGATAAGCTGCGAGGCGTTGACAACGGCCACAACTGCAGCGATGGTCGCAGCGGGCTCCATGCTTGCAGTGCTGTGGCGTCCGCGCTGTCACTGACCAGAAAAGTGCGCGAACTGATTTCCCGCCGGCGCTTTCAGGGAGGGAGGGTGGGAGTGACGGTTGGATGACGACAGTTATGCAAAACCACCCTCGACACATTTTTTTCCCCAGAAGGCATTGGGGGCTCGACCCAGAATTCCAATGGGCAGCAGGGACTGCGGGAACTGTGGGATAGCTGCCCACAGTGCACCGCTTCCAATGTCGATGCTTGCCCCGTTAGTGTGGACTCACAAAGTCGAATTACTGTCCTTAGTGTGGACACACACGTTCGACTTTGCAATATCGATTCCACATATTCGATTTAAGTAAAATTGAACTACTCTCGTAGTGTAGACATACCCTTAATGATAGATGCAGTGTTGTTGCAACCGTGAAGAACTCTGTGTAAGCATAAAAGCTTCTCTCTCTTGCCAACAGAAATTGATCCAATAAAAGATATTACCTCGTCTCTTTAACTTGTTGACGTTCATTTTAATTCTCCATTTTGCTTAATTGCTGATGCCAACTCGCTGTTTCTAAGCATACCTACTGCTGACTGCCAAGGCCCTGAGTACTCTGCACAAGCTCAACTTAAATTCTGTGGCACACTGGAAATTGTACAGCAGTTTAATTTAAATTAAAAATTGAGGCTCTAATTGAATTAAATAAATAAAAAAAAGAATACTGCACTGGTTGCAGTATCCCTTGTGTTATTTCATAGGAGAGAAAATGGCAATTTCTTTTGCTGTCCATACATTTAAAATATTTATTGTTGTGCAGAATTGTGTATTGATGATATATAGCTGCATTGTAGAAGTTGTCAGGGAAGGAAGCCAGGGATTGTGGCAGCTAGGCAAAGGACATCTGTGGTTTTTGAAACATCACAAGGCATAGGAGGCAGTCTGAAGGCTTGTTTACACTGGCAATTTCAGCGCTGCCACTTTCTTGCTCAGGGATGTGAAAAAACACCCCCCTGAGTGCAGATAGTTTCAGCTCTGTAAAGTGCCAGCGTAGACAGTGCACCAGCGCTGGGAGCTACGCCCCTTGTGGAGGTGGTTTTTGTAGAGCGCTGGGCTGCACTGCAACCACACAAGGCACGTTAAAATGAGATTGTGGAAGGTGTCTGTTGGTGGATGCTTGGTAAACTGATCAGCAGTGAAATATAGTTTATAATGCTGTAATTTAAATTGTCCTTGGTAGGTTGCAAAGTCAAAACCCTAGCAAAATGAAAGGAACAGTTCACACCTCTTTCAGAGCTATTGTTTTGGACTTCTGCAGTCTTGAAAAGACAACACTTTGCACTACATTGCTGGTTTAACATGACCATAAAACCAGTTTAACCAACCCACAAGGAATCACCCCAGTATATAAGGATATGTCTTCACTGCAGCCGGGAAGTGTAATTCCCAGCCGCTAGCTCTCCTTAAGCTAGCTCACCAAAAATAAGAGTGTGGTTGTGGTGGCTCTGGCAACAGTTTGGGCTAGCTACCTAAGCACAATCCTGTCCAAGATCTTAGGTGTGTACTCAGGTGGCTAGCCCAAGTTGCTATCCATGCCGTCATGACCACATTGCTATTTTTAGTGCACTAGCTTGAGTAGAGTAAGTCCATGTATGTCTACCCGAGCTGGGAATTACACCTCCCAACTGCAGGTATAGATGCCACTGACCTCCCTGCTGCCAGTGTATACGTTTTTTCCCCTCCTGCTGATTAAAGCTCATCTTAATTAATTAGCCTCTTAGAGTTGATATGGCTACTTCCACCTTTTCATGTTCTGTATGTATATATATCTCCTTACTATATGTTCCATTCTATGCATCTAAAGAAGTGGGCTGTAGCCCATGAAAGCTTATGCTCAAATAAATTTGTTAGTCTTTAAGGTGCCACAAGTACTCCTGTTCTTTTTAGGGAAAAAAGGGTGAATGCAATCCTAGCCATATTGAAGTCAATGGCAAAACTCCCATTATAAGGCCAATGTGACTACTGAAGTGAGTGCGTGGCTGGGACAACCTTGTACAATGCTAATCTTTGGCTGAACAGTAAGCACCCCCTATTCCTGTTAAAATCCAGCATAAATTAGAGCAGCCTTCAGGTAAAACAGTTTGCAAAGACTGATACTGTACACTAACTTTTTTATTAGAAAAATGACATACTATGCCTCTATTTTTTAAAATTTGCATTAAAGTAATTCTTTCTTTGGACACTTTTATAGTACTTTGAACCTTATTATTTAGGAAATGAAACATATAACTGCAAAAATTTTTTTGGATATTTCTTTAGAAACCCCTTGGAAATCACAGAAAAATTCATTCAGAAGTTCAATGATGCAACAAATCCACAGGATAAAGAAGACTTACTAGAACTAGCTAAGAAAATGCTTGCCAGATGCAAGGTTTGTGTACACAATAAGGGACAGTTTATATTTTTATTATTATGGCATTTGCATGCTCCATTTTCTTTATTAAAAAAAACAAAGATAAAACTTTTGTTGGGAGAAAGGATTGTGGGGAATGAGAGAAACAATTAGAAAGTATAAGTGAAATGTAATATTTAATATCTATGCTCTCAATGTGTATTGTAACATATATTAAGTTAGCCAATATAAGGGCTTGTATATAGTGCCTCTGTTGATCATCTGGCCCTAGGTCTCTTCTCATTGCTTAACATTTGTAAAAAAGAATATATCAGGAGAATATTATACAGATTTTTCACTAGTTTATAGCTGAATGGACCTGTTTTAAGTTTCTTCAAGAGAACTTTTAGCAATATGCAGTGATTAGCTGTTTAGCTGGAATGCTGTTCTGACATGTTTTCATGTTTCATTTTATTTTGTCCATTAAAATGTTGGCAACTGTTTTGAAAAGTGAAAATAGTAAACACAACACTTTGAGACCCCTAAATGATTCCTTGTGGGCTTACTAAGCCAAAAATAGATAATGTGTAGAAACAGAGTGGCCATTCAAATTTGAAAGATATTAAAAAAGCGACATAATTGGCATTTAATAGGCCTTAAAGAGGAGGCTGTGGTGCTAATATAATTTCTGCTACCATCCAAATTAAAAATTTATACATTATGAAGTATACTTAGGCCCTATTTGCAAATCATGGACTTTCAGTATGAATATTATCTTTTTTTTAATGGACCTCCTACTTGGCAGGAAAGGTGCATTGGCTAACAGTTTTCCAAACCTCTTTCCCCCCTCCCCCTTCTATAACTGGTACCCTCATAGAGGCATGTTAGTGAGATTTGGCTGATTTTGTGCTGGAGTACAGATTTCTATTTTGATCAGATTAATTCTGGATTTTTTTCAATTCCAGAAGAATACTTACCCTGACAGTGGTAAAGATGCATCCTCCTTTAGCACTAGTGAACAGAAAGGCAGAGCTGGAAAACTGCCTCAGCTTAGCGCACTTACTAATTGTGTTAATTCGGTCACCTCCAGTGTCCAAAAGCTGTTGCCTTTCCATCCTTCACTGGTGTGCCAATGCTCTATTTGGGTTAGATGAGAAAGGCTAATTTTAATGGCAAAAACAATGGAATTATTTGTACAGAAAGCCAATGAATACTACCTGTTGCAATCAGTTGCTAGAATGTAGACGGGAATCTAAGGGAAGGAATGTTCAAATAAAATGTTTTTCTATTGTTTATCCCAAGAGCTAAATGCATGCAAAATGTTATGAAAATCAGATGTAATATACTATATGTTTTTCTTGTTTAACCAAAAGAGGTGAGCAAAAATGTCCCAACATTTTGGCTGTGAAACCCTCCATAAAAAGGACATCTGTTGAAAAAGCAGCAAAGAGTCCTGTGGCACCTTATAGACTAACAGACGGAGTATGAGCTTTCGTGGGTGAATACCCACTTCGTCGGATGCCTCCGACAAAGTGGGTATTCACCCACGAAAGCTCATACTCCAATATGTCTGTTAGTCTATAAGGTGCCACAGGACTCTTAGTCTGGATCTGTAAAAGCAGCAAACACGGCTACCCCTCTGATACTTGACATCTGTTGAAAAGATTGTTTTGATCTAGAAAGAGTGGAATTTGCAAAAAGCGAAAGTTTCAGAGAGATATATTGTCAGGATAGCATATTGTTGATTCCCTATCAATTTCAGCCCTACAGAGATAGTAATAGTAGTGTCCTTGTACTAAGTTGGCTGGAGTCACTACTATGATTCAGAGATGGTAATTAATTGTTTTGATTCAAGGCACTTAAAATGGGTGATAATACTGTAATTATAGTTAAGTATTCCTATTCTTAATTAAGTGTTAACCCCAGGGATTAAGCATTGCTGCCTTATTAGTTTCTGCTATTGTGTTTTGTATCAGCAAACTCTTACCAATGATGCCTTTAAAATAAGCATTTTTATTCCAAATAAATTGGCTTGAGGGAAAAGTTTTATTTTAAGCTAAATGTAAGAAAAAAAACCTTTGGCTTTTTTTCTTTCCCCTCTCACCCTTTTCCTTCCAAACAGAGAAGATCAGGCCTTGGCACATTAGGTTCTGGGAAGCATGTGGATCTTCCAGTAGCATGGACAGAAGCAATTATATTGGCTCAATGCAAAGGTGAAATCCAGGAAGGTACAGTATTCTTCAATTATATTTCTGTTAATTACTTTAAGACTTTTCTAACCAAGCAGTGAAAGCAAATTTAGTTTATTCCCAACTATGAAAACTTGGAAGAAAGCCAAGACAAATATGGATTTTATTTTCCACTTGCAGAAAGAAACTTTACAAATATATACAGAAACTATCAGTGTAGTATTTACAGAGTGTTTCAGAGACCTCTGTTTTTATGCTTGATTTCTTAAATTGCAAAATCATTACCATTTAAGCACCTCTACATGACATTACCTTGTAACCTGTCTCTGAAATCAGTAACTAATTAAGTGTAATTTAAAATGACATTTAATGATCTCAAAGTAAAGTGCTTTAAATAACCTCTTGTTTTTACCTTTCCTAATTATGCCCATTAATAAAACTGCAGAATATTGAATTAGTTCTGAAGACTTTTTAAATGAAAATGTTAACTTGTTTCAATCTAAAATGTTCTTAATTGTGGTAGCCCTTCCTTAGTAAAGTCAGGTAAAGAGAGGATCCTATACAGACTCTTGCATGGACACGAAGGTATTTTCACTTTTTTTTTACTGACAGATAGCATTTTAGCTAGAATAAGATTTATGAAAATAATTTTCTGGCAAGTAGGTTTAAATCCATAATCATCACACATACCTTAGCTTTTCTGGCCAGGCTGGAGAGCAAGTGCAGTAGAGTGGCTAAAGAGAGAATCATGCAATCCTGCATATTTGAAACAGAAATGATGAACGAGTGTATGTGCAACATCTATGATCTACAGTCTGCACTGCTGATGTGTAGGACAAAGCAAAGTCATTCCATTCCTATTTTATAGATGATATGGTACTCATGCTCTTTTTTAAATGTATGAGGTCATTCCAAAAGTAAAATGGGACCTCATTTAAATAAGTCTGGCGGTGGAGTGATATTGCCTGTCAAAAATCCTGGGATGTGGTGGGGGAATGTGTGCAAACATTCTCTACATTTACTGCAATCTCAGATCATGATCAGAAGGTCTCTAGTTGTAGGTGTTGGATTTTTCAGTGTACTTTGAGCTAATGATTGTATTCATGTGAAAAAGGAAATCTACAAAGGAAAAGGAAACAGTTCAATAGTATGCCTGTGAAAGCAATATCAAGACTACTATATAATCTTGTGTTGCTTTTATTAAGCTGGGAATTCTTGGGGGGGGGGGGGGGTTGTGGATATTGTACTATGAATACAAGTACTCTAATGGGGAACAAATCAAAATAGATGGGTGTGCAGAGAGTTCTATGCTCATCATCTTGCAATTCCTCATTTTTCTTTTCTTGTTTAGTGATTTTGGGCTGACCTAAACATTATTTCTCTCATAATTTACAGGGTTTGAGTAAGATGCTGAAGCCTAAGGCATTTGATTGAAAAGTGTCTATTTCTCTTCATACTCTTTTACCTCTAAAAATCATGTGCATTTGAGTTTGATAATGATGACTAGACTGTCTTAAGAAGATAATATTCACAAAGTTATGGAGTTGCTTACACTCAGTAATCAAATAAATAGTTAGTGAGCCAGACGCACCATGATGTAACCCAATTAAAGTCAATCCAGACAAGCCAGGGATGAATTTGTCTTTATATGCTTTGCCAAAGATTATCTCCTCCAGAATTGAGAAGTTTGAGAAGGTAGTATACAAAATACTATCAGTGACTTGGAAAAAAAATGTTGAGAGCTATAAAACTTACAGGGGTTTGGGGGGGAACAAAGAACTGAGCTGTCAGTTGATCAAAGATCATATTGTTAAAAATGACTGATAATTTGGAATACAAGCTGAATGTAAGAATTATCAGAATTTTAGGGGTTCTAGTACTGTGCATTCTACTGTAGTATTGGGAGACACAAGATTTTTTTTAGTGGATGGTTTGATAAGGTTGTGGAACGGGTTTTTGTAATTGCTCTGAAAGGCCTATCTTTCAAAGAGCTATTCCAGTTATGAAGGAATACTGTGTTGATAATATGTGGATACCTTTTTCTTCTGGAGGGTCAAGAATCCTTCTTTTAGTTTAGATTACTTCTTAGGAGCAGTCTACCAATATCAACCTGCCAACAACAAACTGTTGATTATTTAAAAAGTAATAATAATACAGTAGCTGCACCACTTAATGATAAATCCATATTCTGGTCAATTGATAAACTATGTGTCTGAATACTATTGTTTGTCTGTTTAGGCCACAATCATGCAACAGGATTCAAAAGTATTGACCCTTATGCCCTCATGGAGTTCCTTGAGGCAGGGACCTCTGTTTTGTGCAGGCATGAGCATTCAATAAATAATAAAAGAACATTGTTTTTACTGGTTGCATGGAGAAAAGGCTTTTGCATAATTAATAAATAAAATATTTATCTTTTTCCATGCTATTATTTTGGAGAGGAAAAGGACTTTTAAGAATTTCGCACAGCAGCTCTGGAACTAGGATGGAACTAGTACATATACATGATTGTAAGCTCATTGGGACAAGGACTGTGATTTACTAAATGTTTGTACAGTTCCTAGCACAATATATTCCCAACCCAGTTGAGACCTCTACGTGCTACGGCACCATCAGTACTCCTCCTCCTCCTCCTCCTCCTCTATTTTTGGACAAGTGGAGGAGGCTGGGAAATTTGTTGGACAAAGACTGATCCTTTAATCATATAACGTGTGGATGATCAAGATGGGGAAGAGGAAGTGTTGAACTGGGAAGATTTGGGACTGTGGTTTCACTCCTGCCTGCAGGATTTGTGGGGAGGTTAGGGGAGGTTCTTCTTCCTACAGACTTTGAAAGTTGGCAGACAAAGCAGGGGATTTTAAGTCAAGATTGAGGCACATTGGTAGGCATGTTTGAGGAAATTTGCATAGTGACTTCCTGGCTTAAACTTTACCTATGAGATCTATAAATCTGTCACTTTCATGAGCATCGGATTCACACAAATCATTAACCAAAATTGAACAAAGCCATCATGTAATTTTTAAAAAACGTAATACTTGAAAAAGCAATTTAACTGCCTTTTCAACCATAAAAAGCAATTCTATCTTTTCCACTATAGTTTTGTAACGTCATTTTCATTGATTTCACAAAAAAGATCAACACACCTAGCAAAAAATGACAGAAAAGTTGACACAGTAGAAACTTTCTGAAATGTGATACATCTCAAGAAACAGCTTACATTATACTTCTTGGTAATTAGTTTAACATTATTAATTCAGACAGTTTTGTACCATATATTTCAATACATACTTTAACAGAAAATTTCAGTAGCTGTTGAATACAGATTATCAGACAGTTGAGCTTTGTTTTCTCCTCAAAATAATAGTCACAGAAGGCAAACAAACTGAATGAACTGTAAAAATAAAGCTTGTTTTATTTGTTCATAACTTGGCAAGTATTTGAATTTTGTGGAAGGTGTGAAATTAGTATATACAGTACGCAATCAGAAGGAACTAAGGGCTATAGCCATAAAATGACTTAGGCGCCTAACTCCCTTTGAGTGTGGGACTTAGGCCATACTCCTCTCCTTGGGATTTCCTATTGACTAGTTTACCCTACTCAGCATGCTGGCTTCTTTGGATCCCATTGTTATGTACCTAACTCTCCCCATGTATTGTATAGGGTACTTGAGTATTTAACTCGAGGCTGTCATTACCACTGGTTGGCCAGGCTCCTAAAAGTTAGGTGCTGCAAAGCCTAAATCCCTTTGTGAATTGAGCCCTAAAGACTGAACTCTGTATTGAACTTATTCTCCATTTTGTTTTCACTTCAGAAGCTTTGGACATCCTTTTAATTTCTTTGGACCATGCTCCCATGAATCCAGAGCATGTCCCTGTTTTATTTTTCATCGCTGAATCCATTTTGTATAGGATTTGTTGTGATGCGGCACAGAAATCTTATTTATACTCCAGTGAAATCAAGTTATCAAAGGTTTGTTATATTTTTTAAAGTAGTTTTTAGTGGGTTTTTTTATATCTGTATATGTGGTATATATTCACCTACTTATTTTTTGTTGTATATCGACACTATGAAATATATGACATTACACTGGATTTATACCACTATAAATGAGAGCAGAAGCTGACTAAATTTGTCACAAGACCTAAAACATTGTAATGTTTTCTAATATTATTTGTGGTATGCTTGTTCTATGATTTAGTTTGATCTTAACTTTCTGTATCTCTGAATACGTGATTTCTGGGAAGTCCAAAATGAGAGATTAGGAAAATGCAGTTTAATCTTTCCCAGAGTATGTAATGAGAGAGTATAAAATACAGATAAAAGACTATTTTTTGTTCATAATGCATATTGTTAACTTGGATTTTCTCATAATATTAGTAATATTCTTGCAGAATATCTTGTTAAATTACACAAACTCTTTATTCTCCCATCTGGATTATAATTAACGAAATATAGCATGCTAGGTCACATAGTCTTAGTGCACCACCATGAGAGTTATGCATATGAGGTCTGGTCTACACTACAGAGTTAGGTTGACATAAGGCAGCTTATGTCTATCTAACGCTCTAAGTGTCTACACTAAAATGTAGCTCCGACCGATGTAACTCGCCCACTGCACTGACTTAACTGCACGAGAGGTGTACTGCTTAGGTCGATGTAGTTAAGTCGACTCAGTGTCAGTGTGAACAATGTGTTGCTTACATTGACTGTTGCTGCCTTTCAGAAGCTGTCCCACAATGCCCCACACTGACAGTTAAATCGGTGCAAGCGCTTTTGGTGAGGATGCACACTGCCGACACAATGAGCATAGCATGGACATGCAAAAGCAATTTAATTACTGTGGTGGCTGTACATTGACGTAACTTAGGTCAACTTAATTTTGTAGCGTAGACTTGCCCTAAGAAAAAGGATGACATTGAGGCAACCCAAATGGGAATAATCCAAATGAGAGTAATCTCTTCTAAAAGCTGAGTAAATAGTGTAAACTTCTAGTATAATTTAAGACTTAGCTGATACATCACTATTTAATGGTCTAGTTTTGAGTATCAGTACTATACCTCTTTCCTCTTTACCTCTTAGAAACCACTTCCAAAAGTTACTGATGTGGTAATTCTTCATTCTACAACAATTTTTCAGTTAGTCACAACCCAGAAACATAAAGTGTTATTCTCTCATAAAGACTGAAATCCTTATTGAAACTGTACAATATGGATGAAATTAAAGACTAAAGCCAGGTGAAATTTTTTTGACTGCAGGTTTTGGGGTTGGTTTTTTTTTGGCAGAAAATGCACATTCGGGTTGACCAAAACACTGTATGAATTTATGTCAAATTCACTGAATGGTTTTGGTTAAAAAAAAACAACAACCATAAGGAAAAAAAAGTTTCATTTTTAATGTTTTTGAAATGAAACATTTTGATTTTCCAATTCAAAATGACTTTTGGTATTGAAATTTCCTTCAATTTCATCAAGAAAATATTTAAAAGCATTATAAAAAGCTTGAAATCTAAATGACTTATATTTGCCAAAATTTTTGAAAAATTTCATTTTGGGTCAACTTGAAACACATTTTTTTTAATTTGGATTTTTTGGAATTGCCAGCAAACAAACAAAAAATCGTGTATTTGCACAGCTCTGTTAGGAAATTGATCCCACACAGCATACATGTGGAGGACTGTTAATTAAATACCATTCTCTATTAGCACTTGTTCTACTGCTCTGTTATGTGTCCCCACTGTTTCTGCAGATTAAACCTTACTTTCACTCTCACTTGACCAAAATAGCTACCTGACAGGAGGGTATGTTTTACCACCTTTTTTTCCCATACAATTCTTCTACCACAACAAGGAAGAATGTACCTGTTTTGAAGGCTGTTTGAACTATTAGAAAATGCTCCTCCACTCTCAAAACCTGATATGCCATAGATTAGAACAAGCTGCAGGAGGCTGGCAATAAACCCCCTCTTGCAATGGCTTATGACTTCCGAAACTCTCCATATTTCTAGTTTAAACTAAATTGTTAATTATTTTGGAAAGTTTAAACAAAATTGATTCTGCCATCTTTTAGTTACATGAGCAGGAAAAGAGAATTTTTTTACATTCATGTGAAGTTTTAATGTTCACCCATGTCTAAGCTGTCTGCTTGGGGGAATAAAGCATGGCAAAGACAATAAAATATACACTATACAAGGGTATTTGTTATATCACATACTTCAAATCAGATTTAACAGATTTTAACTAAAACTTGAAAAAAATCATTTTCCAGCTTTGATCGAGCATGGAAAATTTCAGCCCCCACAGAATGTTTTATTTGGAAAATGGACAATTTCAACTGAAGCTGTTTTGCAGCCTTAACAATAGCCAGTGCCTCATGTATAGGGTTACCATATTTAAAAATTTAAAAAGAACACTCCACGGGGCCCTGGCCCCGCCCCCACCCCAACTCCGCCCCTTCCCCTACCGGCCCCGCCCCAACTCTGCCCCTTCCCCGCCCCAACTCCGCCCCCTCCCCTGAGCGCCCGCATTCCCCCTCCTCCCTCCCAGCCATGAAACAGCTGCCCGAGCGCTACCAGCTTCGGGCAGCCCCCAGACCTCTGGACCCTGAACCCCCGGCCGGGCACTTCCCCTCCCAGGCTCCGGCGGCAGCTGCTGCGTGCTGCTCCCTGACTCCTCAGCTCTGTAAGAGCCGAGCTGCCCGAGCGCTACCGGATTCGGGCAGCCCCCATGCCTTCGGACCCTGCGCCCCCGGAGCGGAAGTGCCCGGCCGGCGGCGCAGGGTCCGGAGGTATGGGGGCTGCCCGAAGCCGGTAGTGCTCGGGCAGCTCAGCTCTTACAGAGCCGAGGAGTCAGGGAGCACAGCAGCCGCCGGAGCCCGCTCTAAGGTAAGCCAGGGATGCTGGAAGCTGGGAGTATTTTTCCCGGACATGTTCGGCTTTTTGGAAATTCCCCCCAGACGGGGGTTTGATTACCAAAAAGCCGGACATGTCCGGGAAAAACTGGACGTATGGTAACCCTACTCATGTACTCTGTGACTGTTGGGACCTAAATTATGCAAGAAGCTTTGTGGAATTGTCTGCACCAGGACAATGCAGAATTTTGTGATAAATTTACTATGACAGGACAAAATATTTCTAAAACTTCCAGTAGTGTGGGAATCCACCAAGCACTATGGAAGGATAAGCCATTTCCAGAGATGATCAATGGTTCTTCTTAGCATAGTACTTTGCTTTCCCTCTGGATCTTTGAGATTCCTATATTTGCAGAATGCACCTCTTGCCATTTCCTTAGATCTCAAATCCCTTCCTTTTGGGATGCATGCATGCAGTGCTGCAAGATAAGCCTTGTAGAATTTCAGTAGTAGTTACCTCCTTCTTGTAGGTTTTTCTGTAAGAGTGGAGCATCAGGGCCAATATTTGTTTGATTTCAACCTCCTCTTCCTCCCATTAAATTATTTTCCAATAAAAAGCACCAGGGATGCTGCAGAAGATTTACCTTATTATAAGGAAGGTACATTTTGGGCCCTAAACAAGCTGACAGGGTCTCTTTTTAGTATTTGTTATGAAGTAAACAATGAGCATACTAGCTGAGCTGATTTAAAGTTGAAATTCCTAGGATGTTTCCTTGGTTTTAGTAATGTACATTTTAAGTAGCTCCCTTGGAAACTGGGAGATATTCTCACCCTCCCATTTTCTATACGAAAGCAGGATCTCCCATTCATTCTGTGACATTCTTTGTATGACTGCCAGGATTCTGGTTGAACAGCAGCAAAAACAAACAAAAAACAAAAAAAACACCATTAAGGGCCCAATCCTGCTCCCACTCAAGTCAGAGTTTTCTCATTGACTTGAGTGGAAGCAGAACTGGCATTAACTCCATGCATCATTCAATGGTGCATGAGTCTGATCTCACTTTTACTGGTGTAAATCAAGAGCAGCTCTCTGGAAGCTGATGGAATTACATGGATGACAAACTGGTGTGAGAGAGAACTCAAGCCCTAAAGATCTGACCCTGCAGTCTCTACATAGCCTGCCTAAGACCTGCAAGGTCAGGCCATTTGTAGCTTCAGCATCTGAGCAAAGTCTTAGCCATCCAGATCTGCAAATGCTTTTAACCTTTAGGGGTTGTCTGGTTACAAAAACTAAAAGGCCCTACACACACGCGCGCACACTCAAAATCAGTCACCTGCAGTTAAGCTACATAATCAAAAGTAAAAACACAAATCAGAAGAAAGTACCCAGAAGTCTGTGAGGAGCCAATCCCAATGACACTTCCCTGATCTTACCTCTGGCTTTCCCCCTGGCTGTGCAGTGCTTCCAGGTATTGATCCTGGTCAAACAAAAAACCCTACAAAGACATAGAGAAATACAAAAGTGTCCTGTATTGTCTTAGCATCCTTGTGCAATCTCTTTACTTACTTGCAACACTTTGTGCTGATTCGGTGTTCCAAAATACATGTTTTCTCCTTAGCGTCTGTCTGGGAGTTTGGCCACGAGAAGGATAGCTGCTTCAAACACTTTTCTTATATAAAACAAATTCTCTCATTTTTGCATGTTTTCAGAGGCTTATATCTGGGAAGAACAAACTTTCAAGATTTTTAAATAGAACACATCTATTATTTTTCTACGTACTGCCAGGATTCTGTCTTTGTCACATACATCTGCCACAGTAAATATGATTGCTCTTTCTGAATCTTGCTCAGGGGTCTTAAATGGAGCCCTTATTTTGATTCTATATGATCTTTCAAAATACTCTTTTCGGATCTTTAGCTAAATCCAACTGCAATATATTCAGAACCCACTGTTCCAAAAAAAGCAATATGATTGTTTGTTCCAGCTGCTCCAGAGAGTCCAATTATTCTGACATTTTAAATTCTGAATGATTTCCCAAGATTTGCAATCTGTTTAACATTTTATTTTCTTTAATGATGGCTGCATGGAGGCTGTTAGCTTTCTCGTTTCTTTTCACATGCTTTGTTGGCTTTTTCTGCTTCTGTTATCTTGGCCTCTAAGTTATCAAAGCTACCATCTAAAAATTGTAAGCTGTCAAATGTAGTATCTAGCTCTACAGTTGCAGAATGGATGCTACTAAAATGCCCACACATTTCACATGGGATCTCCTCGATGGAGTGTTTTTGCCCTAACACTGCCACTGCAGGGCCTGGTCCATGCAGCACTGTTGACAAAGACGAGAGCTCCATGGTTCTCCTGATTGGCATTGTAACCATAGAATCATCATACTGGGTTGAGTTTTCTTTGGTTTTGTGTAATTTTTCCTTATTTCTGTTTCCTCAAACAAATCTGTCCTCAGTATTGGAGGGATTTAGTTCACAAAAGTGTGTTCATTCCCTTACACTAAGAAAATTCTGAGGATATGTATCTTCTCTCACCAGCTTTCCTCCCCCCCCCCACTGAAAAGAAAACCGTATACAAGTGCCCAAGTGTTATTAATTTACTATGTACCATTAATATACAGTGAATGCAAAACACAAGGCAAGAGTTATTCATTATTGCGCCATATGTGTGAAATCTGAAGATATGATCTGATTTAGCACTCTCTTAATCCAGTTTTATGCTGGTGTAACTCAGTGGAGTTATATCACTGTTCAAGTGGAGGAGGGCAGTGGTGAATAAGACCCATAATCCAAAGGTGGTATTTATACATCTATTGTGAATGGCATGATATAAAAAATATTTGTTGTACTTACTTTTGACAGGTTGGATTTTTGGTCTTTTTAAGGCTCCTTGTTTTTCACCTGTGTGGTCACCTGGAGACTTCTGGAGAACATACATATAGGCTTCATACAGATTTAAAAGGTAGAACATTGTATATTTGCTATATAAACAACATTAAAAATGACTTTTAACTACTAATTTGGGAAATGGAAGTGACCTAAGTGAATATCTCACGTTGTGCTGCACCCAAGAGACTACCATTTGATTCTTAGGAATACTGTCCACCTGAATTGAGAGTTTCATATGCATCAGTAAGCATGCAAAGCAGTCAACATTTAACCTCATTAAATGAGATAAAATAGAAAAGGTGAGGTCTGTAGGTGAAGAAGGAAGAAAAATCAGAGCAACTCTGCATCACTGTGTAATTAGTCAATTTAGTACATATGCCAAAAATGTACAGTATATTGTGATTTTAAGACTATTGACTGATCTCAATTAAATACTTGCTTATAAGCAGGAATGCTGAGTATTTTTAAAACATACATGAATCAAATCAATATCTTTTAAAGACTATTTGGAATGTGATTAATATTAATTATCTGTAAAGCCTTACTAAAAAGCAATCTTATATAGCACCATATGTTTTAGGTGATAACAGGTGAGGTCATTGCTATAAATAGAAAAAAGTGACATTGCAAAAGCCTTAAGTTTCCCTCAGGTATGGTACTAACATACAGCCCAATCCTGCAGGGTGCTGAGTGCCTGCAACTCACACAGACTGACAGTGGAAAGGGACAGTGCTCATAGGACTCGGCTCTTGTCACTTATTTGTTATGCTGACATTGCTGATAAATTTAATCTAATGCCAGGTATTCATATTCTATTTCAGACTTTTCAGCATGCATGCACACTGTACGCAGTGAATCAGTAGGCTGCTGCTGTAGTAAGACTGCAGAGGTATTGCAGTCTTGCTACTATCAATTGGTTGTCATGGCCACAAGTAATACACAAAATGAAGAACAAAGAATCAGATGACTTAAAAAAAATGATTACCCACTTTTTTCCTGACACCTTTTATTTTACAAGCTTTGTCCACACCAGTCAATTAAAGAAAACACATAAATATAATAGACACTCTCACAACAGAACTTCCTGTATCTGCCAGTTCTTAAAATGTAATGCAGTAAGCAATATTTTGGCTTACAGGCAGTCAAATCTGCATTCACCCAACCACTGGGGTGATGGTTATACATCCTTTCAAAACCCCTTTTATTTAATGCACTGAATTCAGAGGGCTCGATACATTACTCCATCTCTTCAGTGCTAAGTGTTGTTATTGAGAGGAATCAAATCCCATTTGCAGTACAGATGTCAGCACGTGAATGCTAATCATGGAGCTTCAGATCTTATCAAAGGATATACATAGTTTTTTTTTTTTTAAAAAAAGCTCCATTTTAGTTTACAAAAGTTGAGTATGGTTTCCATGCAGAGTTTAGCCAAAAATAAATTCAGTCACTGAATGACTGGCATGAAGAGAGTTTACATTGTGATTCAGTGTTAGCTGAGAGCCTCCTCACCATATTCAGAGTTAGCCATAGTTAATTAGAAATTCAGTCATCATGGGAGATTTCAACTATATGTAGCTCATGGGTTACATAAGCTATTATCTATGAATCATACTTGTAGTATTGTGTTCTACCACAAGAGGTCACACAACATTTATAAATCTACTCTGTGGAAAATTTGCTAATGATTCCATCAGCAAAGTAGTGAAGTTAAATAGCACATAATAAATAAAAGGCAAACAGAATAAATTATAAAACAACAGGAAGACAATTTTCACAAAATTATTTTTCATGCCATAGCACTTTCAGCTTGTGAGGTCTGCTACCATCCATATCCAAACATCCTCTCGGCTGTGCAATTTATGCTGAAGGCTGGAGAAACCATATGTGGTGCTGTGGTATTTTCTGATGTAAGCTTGGAAGAAAGACAGAAGCAGAGTCCTCTTGGCATGGTGGGTAACATAAATCAGATGATATATGATGCATCAAAAAGGATTACTGTGATCAAATAAGCATGCTTGGTAATTCAGTGAAAATAATTAAAGCTGAGCTGAGCTAGACAAACTACCTGTAGTCCAGGGACAGGATAAACAGAATAGACAGATCTGTAGTGATCGCCGCCTGGATTTGTGAAACATATCATTTCATGAATACACTATCCATGTTTCTTTGATGCAATGCAATTAATTATCAATGTGATACTATAGTGACCCAATGCATATTAGTAGCTAGGGTGGGGTCAGTATCCCTTTTAAGATTCTGTTCTCATGACAGCATTCACTCCCGCTCTATGGCATCTGCTTCCTTCAAAGTGTGTGTGGAAATGGACAGGGATGGGTGGGTGTGGGGGAGTTCATGCACAGCCCTTCTGCAGCAACAGAGCACTTTCCTGAATCTTGCTGCCATGGGAGGCAGGGGGAGCACAGACCTGGAAAGCAGCATAGAGTAGCTGGCTTTTTGAGGGCTGCCCTGAGGCATGCAGATTTCCCTGTAGATATTGGGGGTGCCTGCACGGTTGAATGGCCGTGTCCCTTGCTCTCTTTGTGCAGCCCCAGATCCCTCCCCCTGGAGATGATGCATCAAATGCTGTGTGCAGTGGACCAAAGAGAATTTTTCTGAGTAAGTTTTCTCCTCTGGCTGCCTTTTCTGTGCTAGGGAATGATAGGACCCATAATGATGTGATGCACAATAGCCTATCATTTATATGATTAAAAACTGCCTAATTATGTGTCTAGCTCGCAGGCTGTAATGACATTAAAAGGGCTGCTACAGTCTCTCTCGGGTAAACAATATTTCTTGCCCTTTTCTCTTTACCTAATTACGTATTTACATGAGGAAGTGTAAGACTGTGTGAGCACTGACTGACGTTGTTTTTGTTTGTCTTTTCCTAATCTAATAAGTAAATATAAATAATATTTATAATACTAATAATTCTTAGCTCTTAAATACCAGTTTTCATCCAAGGATGTCAAAGTGCTTTACAAAGAAGGGCAAGTATTATCTCAATTCACAGTGAGAGAAACTAAGGCCTTGTCTACACTACAAAGTTTTGTTGACAAAACACTGGAGGTGTACACACTGAAATGCCTCTCCCACCGATGTAACTCCCCTGCTATGCTGACATAATAAAACCACCGTGACAAGCTGCATAGAGCTTTTTGTGGCGTAATTAGAGCGACGGCGTGTCAGTGTAGACTCCTCACTTAGTTATGTTGCCCTAACTGGCCTCCAGGAGGTGTCCCACAATGTCCATCATGACCATTCTGGTCAGCAGTTTGAATTCTGTCCTGAAGGTACACAGGTATGCGCCCCTCATTTAAAGGCCCAGGAATTTTTGAAATTCCTCTTCCTGTTTGCTCGCCATGCACAGTTCACACAGCATCTTCCCAGCTGACCATGCTGGCTTTCCACAGCAGACATGCTCCTGCGTGGAGCACATCGGAGCTGTTGGATCTGCTAAGTATATGGGGCGAGGAGGCTGTGCAGTCGCAGCTTTTCATCAGCTGTAGGAATTTCAATACATATGGGCTACTTGCTAGTGGCATGCAGGAGAAGGGGCACAAAAGGGACATGCAGCAGTGTCATGCTAAAATCAAGGAGCTGAAGCAGGCATACCAGAAGGTAAGGGAGGCTAACCATCACTCTGATGCAGCGCCGAAAACATGCCGCCTCTATAAGGAGCTGCATGTCATCCTCAGTGGCGACCCCGCCTCCACTGCCAAGAGCCCTGTGGATGCTTCGGGGAGACTGGAGGCAGCGGCCAGCATACTCAACCCTGGTGAGCAAGTGGTGGACAAGGGGGTGGAGCTGAGGATGATGTGGAGCACATGGAAGGGCCGTCTGGTGGCACAGCAAGTCAGGACCTCTTTTCCACTCCGGAGGGGTCTAGGCTGTCCTAGCGTTCCAGCTCTAGTGTGCAGGACAGGGGAACTCCGGTAAGTGCTTATTTTGCTTTGATATTGCACAGTGAAAGGAGATTGAGTTCTCATGAACTTTGTTGTATGGTAGAAGGGGGATAAGGGACAGAAATTAATAACAGAGCCTGTGGGGCCACAGCAGAAAAGTTTGTTAATGTCCAGGGGGATGTCCCTGGAATCCTCTATAGCAATCTCTAGGAAACTTTCCTGCAGGTTTTCTGCAATCCTCTCCCAAGATTTCTTGGGAGAGCTGCCTTGTTTCTCCCCCCCAGCTGTAGGAAACTTTATCGCGCCACCCGGCAATTATTTCTGCAGGGACCAGAGCAACACACAAGCGAGCAGCATACAGAGCCAATGTGAAGCCACACGCAGGCAGGCAGATGTACCCTTGCATCCTGGATTACTCTTAGGAGTGAGACATTGGGCTTGATTACCCTAGCCTGTGGAAAAGGGTACCAATATTCAGAATAGGCTTCCTAGCCACTTATAGTAACCCCTTTCAAAAACCACTTTTTGTCCCGTCTTGCCCTTTCCTCCCTACTCCCCCTCTGCCCCCGCCCTGCAAACTCACCTTAACTGGGACTTGCAGCAACCCATGTGCTAGCCCAGGGACAATGAGAAAGAGGTATGTATAACTTTTGTGATTCAGAGCTGTGAGTGCACTCTCAATACTATCTCTGTTCATTGTTTCTTTGTCTTCTACAGATGCGCCCTTGAGAACACACTCTTCCACACTGGCGAATCGCCTCCATCAGATAAGAGGTGACCCAGGAGGAGTAAGGAGTATATGTTTCGTGGAGTGCTTCAGTCAATAGATGCAGCACATATTGAAATAAGCGTGGAGGGAGACAATTAGTGAAAGACTGAGGCCGAATAGCCAGGAAAGGACACGGGCAGGAGCAGATGATAAAGCTCCTGGAGGACTAGACGGAGGTGTCAAAGTCCCTCATTAGCCTGCAATCAGTGCAAATCCATACCCGACTCCCGCTCCAGCCACTACAGAACTCTATGCCCTCCCCAAACTCCCCCACTGCATTCATCATGTGTTTCCGGTCCCCCACAGTACCCCGTGCACTCCAAGCCTGAGGACTGGTTTTCCAGTGAAAATTGGAATTACTCCCAGCTGTGAGAGCTCTAACCATGAGACTGTTCATTTGCATGTCCCCTGTTTGTCCAAAGGTTTGTGTTTTATCCCATTAAAACTTAAGTCTTTGAAATAAAATGGTTCTTCACTTGTGACATACATACATCGCTCAGTGCTAACATTGAAACAGTGGCATTTACTCCTTGCAATTAATGCTCAAGAAGCAAGCACTACAGCAGTAATTCATGGCGGCAAGTAAACATTGCCTGGCCGAATTCATCACATACAGACACATTACTGGGAATCATTGTCAAAATGCTCCTTCAAAGCCTCCCTGATTCCAATAGCTTGCTGCTGCGCCCCTCTAATTGCCCTTGTATCTAGCTGCTCAAAATCAGCAGCCAGCCGATCAGCCTTAGCAGCGCACTCCTGGGGAAACTTTCCCCCCTTTGATTTGCAAATATTATGGTGAGTACAATAGGCCACAATGATCATCAGAATATTTTCTTCATTGATGTTTAACCAGACAAAAAGACAGCGCCAGCGACCTTTAAATCAGCCAAAGGCAAATTCAACGGTCATTTGGCACCTGCTGAGCCTGTTGTTGAAGCACTCCTTGCTGCTGTCTAGGTTCCCGATCTAAGGCTTCATAAGCCATGGGAGCCAGGGGTATGTGGGGTCTCCAAGGATCACTAGGGGCACTTGCACACCCTCATTTGAAATCTTCTGGTCTGGAAAGAAAGTCCCAGCTTGCAGTTTTCTATACAGTCCAGTGTTCCGAAAGATGCATGCATCATGCGCATTCCCTGACGATCCCACATTGATGTCAGTGAAACAGCCCCAGTGATCCACCAGTCTGCAAGACTGTGACAGGGTGGACTGGGTCTGGAGGCCGTCTGCTAGAGGCCTTGTAGCCCTGCCACCCCCCACCCCAGAAAAGGGCAGTAGAGAGGTCCTCCACGCTGCCTAGAGCGGCTGTATGGGAAGCAGCTAATCAGGGCCACGTAAGCTAGTATAAGGGTATGTCTACACTACGGGATTAATCCGAATTTACAGAATTCGAATTTTGGAAACAGATTGTATAAAGTCGCATGTATGTGGCCACACTAAGCACATTAATTCAGCGGTGTGCGTCCATGTACCGGGGCTAGCGTCGATTTCCGGAGCGTTGCACTGTGGGTAGCTATCCCATAGCTATCCCATAGTTCCTGCAGTCTCCTCCGTCCATTGGAATTCTGGGTTGAGATCCCAATGCCTGATGGGGCCAAAAACATTGTCGCGGGTGGTTCTGGGTACATCTTCCCCCTCTCTCCAGGAAAGCAACGGCAGACAACTGTTTCGCGCCTTTTTCCTGGGTGAACAGTGCAGATGCCATACCACGGCAAGCATGGAGCCCGCTCAGCTCAAGACAGCAGTCATGAACGTAAACACGTCGCGCGTTATCGTGCAGTTTATGCTGAACCAGAACCTGCAAAACCAGGCGGCGAGGAGTAGGCTACGGCAGCGCGGCGGCGAGAGTGATGAGGACATGGACATGGAATTCTATCAACCCGCGGGCCCCGGCGCTTTGGAGATCATGCTGTTAATGGGGCAGGTTATAGCCGTGGAACGCTGATTCTGGGCCCGGGAAACAAGCACAAACTGGTGGGACCGCATAGTGTTGCAGGTGTGGGACGATTCCCACTGGCTGCAAAACTTTCGCATGCGTAAGGGCACTTTCATGGAACTTTGTGACTTGCTTTCCCCTGCCCTGAAGTGCCAGAATACCAAGATGAGAGCAGCCCTCACAGTTGAGAAGCGAGTGGTGATAGCCCTGTGGAAGCTTGCAACGCCAGATAGCTACCGGTCAGTCGGGAATCAATTTGGAGTGGGCAAATCTACTGTGGGGGCTGCTGTGATGCAAGTAGCCAAAGCAATCACTGAGCTGCTGCTACAAAAGGTAGTGACTCTGGGAAATGTGCAGGTCATAGTGGATGGCTTTGCTGCAATGGGATTCCCTAACTGTGGTGGGGCGATAGATGGAACCCATATCCCTATCTTGGCACCGGAGCACCAGGGTACCCACTACATAAACCGCAAGGGGTACTTTTCAGTGGTGCTGCAAGCACTTGTGGATCACAAGGGACATTTCACCAACATCAACGTGGGCTGGCCGGGAAGGGTTCATGACGCTCGCGTCTTCAGGATCACTACTCTGTTTAAACGGCTGCAGCAAGGGACTTACTTCCCGGACCAGAAAATAACCGTTGGGGATGTTGAAATGCCTATAGTTATCCTTGGGGACCCAGCCTACCCCTTAATGCCATGGCTCATGAAGCCATACACAGGCAGCCTGGACAGGAGTCAGGAACTGTTCAACTACAGGCTGAGCAAGTACAGAATGGTGGTAGAATGTGCATTTGGACGTTTAAAAGGTCGCTGGCGCTCGTTACTGACTCAGTCAGACCTCAGCCAAACCAATATCCCCATTATTATTGCTGCTTGCTGTGTGCTCCACAATCTCTGTGAGAGTAAGGGGGAGACCTTTATGGCGGGGTGGGAGGCTGAGGCAAATCGCCTGGCTGCTGATTATGCGCAGCCAGACACCAGAGCGATTAGAAGATCACACCAGGAAGCGCTGCGCATCAGAGAAGCTTTGAAAACCAGTTTCATGACTGGCCAGGCTACGGTGTGAAAGTTCTGTTTGTTGAAAACCCGCCCCCTTGATTGACTCATTCCCTGTAAGCAAACCACCCTCCCCCCTTAAATCACAGCTTGCTTTTAAAGGAAATAAAGTCACTATCATTTAAAAATCATGTATTCTTTATTAATTGATTATAAACATAGGGAGAGAACCTACAAGGTAGCCCGGGTGGGGTTTGGGAGGAGGATAGGAAGGAAGTAAAAGGCCACTGAAAAAATTCAATATAATAACAGCCTTTTGGTTGGCCTGTCCACTGGGGTGGACTGGGAGGGTGCACGGAGCCTCCCCCCTCCCCCCGCGTTCTTACACGTCTGGGTGAGGAGGCTATGGAACATGGTAAGGGGGGAGGGAGGTTATACAGCGGCTGCAGCAGCCCTCTGTTATCCTACTGCCGTTCCTGAAGCTCCACCAGATGCCGGAGCATGTCCGTTTGATCACGCAGCAGCCCCAGCGTTGCGGCCTGCCACTTCTCATCTCGAACATCCCTCATGACCTCACGTTCACTGGCATCTTTCCTGTACTTAGATACCATGTCCTTCCACTCATTCAAATGAGCTCTTTCATTGCGGGTGCATTCCATTATTTCCGAGAACATCTCGTCTCGCGTCCTCTTTCTCCGCCGCCTTATCTGAGATAGCCTTCGGGACGGAGGAGGGAGGCATGAAAAATTTGCAGCTGCTGGAGGGATGGAAAAAAGGAGAGAAGTTTTTAAAAAGATACATTTTACAGAACAATGCTTATACTCTTTCACGGTGAACAACACTATTCACATTACATAGCACATGTGATTTCAGTACAAGGTCACATTTTGCATCTTAATATTGAGTGCCTGTGGCTTTGGTGTTAGAGATCACAGACGCAGGTCCGGGCAACAGAATTCGACTTGCATGCGGCCATGGTAAGCCATTGTCTTTCGGCTTCTGCGCCCTCCTTTCCCACATACCAAGCAAAGCCCGTTGAGTGCTGCGGTTTTCCTGTTAACCTTCAGCAGCAGAAAACAAACTAACCTCCCCCCCATCCAATTCTCTGGGATGATTGCTTTATCCCTCCCCCCACCACGTGGCTGGTATCAGGGAAGATCCCTGCTAGCCAAACGCAAAAAGCTCAGCGCCAATTCCCCCCCTCCCCCCGCGCTTGGCTAACTGCAGGGAAGGATTTCTTTTCAGCGACAGGCAAACAGCCCAGTAGGAACGGCCACCTCTGTCCCCTTAATTAAATTCCCGTATTTCAACCAGGTTACCATGAGCGATATCACTCTCTTGAGGATTACACAGCGAGATAAAGAACGGATGTTGCTTGAATGCCAGCAAACACCAGGACCATACCCTGCCAGGCTTTGTCATACAATGATACCAGATTATTTGCTACTAGCATGGCGTGGTCAATTGTCCTACTATGGAGGACGGAATAAGGCTGAACTGCCCAGAAACCTTCTGCAAAGGCTTTTGGAGTACCTCCAGGAGAGCTTCATGGAGATGTCCCTGGAGAATTTCCGCTCCATCCCCAGACATGTTAACAGACTTTTTCAGTAGCTGTACTGGCCGCGAATGCATCCCAAGTCCTCAGGGCAAATTAATCATTAAAAAACACTTGCTTTTAAACCGTGTTTTATATTTTAAAAGGTAAATTCACCTGAGGTCCCTTCCATGGGGTCATGGTCTTGGGTACTGGCTTGGGAGGGTACTTCAGTCAGGCTGAGAAAAAGATCCTGGCTGTTGGGGAGAATGGAGTGCTGTGTGCTCTCCGCAAGCTCGTCCTCCTCCTCCTCCTCTTCCCCGTCCGCAGAATCCTCAGGTGTGGCTGATGAGATTACCCCTGCCTCGGAATCCACGGTCAGAGGTGGGGTAGTGGTGGCAGCCCCCCCTAGAATTGCATGCAGCTCAGCGTAGAAGTGCATGTCTGCGGCTCTGACCCGGAGCGACCGTTTGCCTCCTTTGTTTTCTGATAGGCTTGTCTGAGCTCCTTGACTTTGACGCGGCACTGCTCTGAGTCCCTATTGTGGCCTCTCTCCATCATGCCCTTGGAGATTTTTTCAAAAGTTTTGGCATTTCGTCTTTTCGAACGAAGTTCTGCTAGCACTGAATCCTCTCTCCATATAGCGATCAGATCCAGTACCTCCCATACGGTCCAGGCTGGTGCTCTTTTTCGATTATCGGCCTGCATGGTTATCTGTGCTGATGAGCAATCTGTGGTCACCTGTGCTCTCCTGTGCTGGGCAAACAGGAAATAAAATTCAAATGTTCGCGGGGCTTTTCCTGTCTACCTGGCCAATGCATCCGAGTTCAGATTGCTGTCCAGAGCGGTCACAATGGTGCACTGTGGGATAGCTCCCGGAGGTCAATACCATCGAATTGCGGCCACACTAACCCTAATTCAAAATGGCAATATCAATTTCGGCGCTACTCCGCTCGTCGGGGAGGAGTACAGAAATTGATTTTAAGAGCCCTTTATTTCGAAATAAATGGCTTCGTTGTGTGGACGGGTGCAGGGTTAATTCGATTTAATGCTGCTAAATTCGAATTAAACTCATAGTGTAGACCAGGTCTAAGAAGAGCTGCAGGGCCAGAGTGAGATCAATTCCTTTCTGGAACATTGTGGCTGGCTGCTGCTGAGTTTTTGTCTGCTACTGAGCCATGAAAACAGTACATGTTCTGGGAAGTGATTTGAGTCACTCTCGTAAAAGAGCAATGGGGAGGTATCTTAAATGGGAAAAATATTTATTAAACTGTTTAAAAGCACCTACTCAAGGTTTTAGGCACTTGTACGTACATTTCTTAAGGCAGAAGGATGGTCTTATGGTTAAGGCACTTGACCACTGGGACTCAGGAAGTTAAGGTTCAGTAGACACAGACTGTAAAATGGGAATAACAATACTTCCCTACCTCCCACAGATATTGTGAGGGCAAATTAATTAATGTTTGTGATGTTCTGTGACACTATTGTGATGGGGCTCATATCATTACATAGAGAGGAAGAAAAACATAAATGGACAAATAACCATATTAGAACATTTAACCATCCTTCTCAAAGTTGACTTCATCTCTCAAAATATAAATGGTCCCTGTCAATCCATCATGAAGAAACCCTATCAAACCGCCGATGACCATCTCACCCCACTCCCTCAGAAAAGCTTGGGGGGAAGGTGGGGGGGGGGGAAGATGAGCCTTGCAGCATACTGTGACAGTCAATAAATCTGGGCTGTCTCACACCAAGGGGGAAAGAAGGATTAAAAAAAAAAACACCCGGGGAAGAGGAGGTTTGTAGGAGCTGTTAAGAGTGAGCAGATGAGACAGCTGGGATGTGGGAGTGAATGGCAGATCCTATAAGCCTTATGTTGGGAGATGCCTGTAAAAGGAGATCTTTAATAGCTCATTGTGGAGAACTTTAAAGACGAATATGGCCAAGTTAAAGTCAATCGTCTGCTTAATAGATACCCATTATAAAGAACAAAGGGCAGCTGTAGTATGATTGTTACAGCTTGAAGCCTTGAGCAAATGTTCTGCTGAGTTTTGAACAATCTGCAAGCAATGGGAATGCACTGGTGGAAGCCTTTGTAGAAAGGAAAATTGAGGCTTATAATCATAGGGGAGTGTGGGGTTTGACACTTAAGGAAGGTCATCATGTTATAAATAGGGGTATAACATATGCAACCTGCACAACTGGAGAAAAAACACAGGTATGATCTTGTGCTGCATCTCTGGGAAGTGCGGTACAAAACTCTCAGCCCAAGAGGGGTGAAGGTGCGTCGACTAAGAGGGTTTAAGCCACCTTTTTACCCTTCTGCTTCTAGGTTGCTTCAGGGGCCAAAATGGGATGAAATTTAGGTAGCCCTTAGGTGCCACCTATGTTACAACAGCTCATGCCAAGCTGTCTATGGGCAGCAGCACCCTGTGGAATCATCGTAATGGTGCTGGATCTGGTCCTTTCCTCAGCCCCATATTGGTGCACCCCTATATTGGAGCATGCAGAAGAGGCTTTATAGTTTCTGTGCTGGGGGAATTCTTTTGTGGCCAGACCTAGGCTTTTAATTATACTTGTATGCTGTTGCAGCTGTAAGATCAGGGGAAAATATTCCTCCCTACTTTGTTACCACATCCAACATATGGAAAGGCTGCAATTGAAAATGATACCACCATTTTAATTAAGCTAATTAACTGACCAAGTTTCCTCAATAAGTGGGAAGACAAAAGGAAAGAGAACCTGTTCATAACAATGACTTCTTCAAGACATTCTTATTGGTAAGTAAGCATGGATCATTAGAGAAAGAAACCAAGGAGAAAGGGTGCTCTGCTGTCAAATCCTTTCCTTCAGTCACAGAAAGTTTGGGGATTTTGAAAGTATATACCCTTGAAAGTTTAGTATTCTTTGTCTTTGTTGAAGGATGTAGCACTTCATAATACAATATTTAGCACTTAATGGGATCACCTCTGAAAACCAGCTGTGCCTAAGGCTTTTGAATGCAGTCAATCCTCATAACATGGTGCTAATAGATTATAGACAATACACACCTAGACTCTTCAACAGCAGATTACAGTAGCTTCTTCCATGTCTGTTTTTATTTTCCTTATTTCAAGGTCTGCTATTCTTTATCATAGCTGATACATAGCTCTGAATGATTCCTAAGTATGTATAACAGAGCAGCGAGGACTGTAGACTAACTAGTTCAGAACAGACAGCTAAAATGGATTGACAGTGATTCAATTACTATTAATGAAACTTAATTTCTATAGCATATTTAAGTGCACTACATCATAAAACTATCCCCCAAGGTTTACTGAATTAAGAAATAGGGTCCCTGCGGCATCCTCCAGCCAGTGAGTATGAATGACAGCTCCCTCATGGGAGCCCTAGGTAATTTGAAAAACCAATTCAGTCCACTTCCTGGTCTCTGAGCTTGCTGAGTCTCTCACATACAGCCATGTAGGAGATTTTCTACAATCCTGGAGCTGTATTAACTAAAGCATTCAATGTGGCCACCAGTGGGGGACTTCAAGGGCTTGAGAAATCAAGAATTGTAGGGCTCAAGGAACAGTCTGCTCATTTGCATGAATTGCCTGCCCACTGGGCAGCTCTGTAACTGTCCAAACCAGGAAGCAGGTATTTTGAGGGGAGAAGCTTGAGCAGACTCACTTTATGATAAGGCCACAAATTATTTTGTTCTGGATCAGGGCTTTATTTATCTCTGGACTAGGATTGCACCATTATAGCCATTCTGATGTATTAATACATGTTTAGTTCAAAATCATTTTCATAGTGGAAAAAGGAGTGGACACTTAAACAGATATCAAGAATATCCAGAGTTATGATTAATGATGCATTTTGTGAAAGAGTTACTAAACTTCATGCTTCAGGGTTAAGCCAATTTCTAGCTATTAGAGAAAAGGATGGGACATAACATGAGGGGTAGATTACTCCATATCTGCCTACTGCTGGAGTCATACACGTTCTTCTGAAACAGCTGGTGCTGGCCACTGTCAGACGATACCTACCTGTGGCAGTTCCTGTGTTCCTATAATATACATCATTTAGCCCACAGAGCAGCTAATCAACAATCTATATGAATTTAGTAATTTCTCAAAAATAGATTTTTCCCCCCATCACTAGACTATAACAGTTTTTAATGAGCTTAGAAGCTTAGCATTTGGTCATGTAAATTTTTCATGCATTGATCATGTTAATTTGATCCAGTTTAATTAGTGAATTATTACAAATCCTACATCAAGATTCTGACACTCATGTGGAGTCCCACAAAGTCACGAGGACTCCCTGGTGGCACAGGGCTCTGCATTAGCAGATCCTGATACAGGTTTGTTGCCTAAAGTCAGTGTTTAAAAAATTATAACCTTTTAAAAATGGTTCTTATTCTAAACAGAACTCCAACTTGTAAACAAAATAATGTTGGTCCTGATCTTGCAGACTGATAAATACAAGTAGAGATTGACATTTACCACAGAGTCCTATTGGAGTCAGTGGGACTGTGCTTGAATGTGGGGCTCTGACTATGCAAATCAGATTCAAGAGTTAGGACGTTGGCCACTTAAATGTTTTCCAGGATACCCAAAGTGTGCCAGTCCACATTATTGATGAATAACCTGTGTTATTTAACCTCACAGACAAACTACAGCAATTCTACTTTTTGTTAATAGTCCCAGAAGGCTGAGGCTTTGTTTTCATAAAGCTAATCTCAGTCTGAAGTGAAATCTTAATAAAACTGGTTTATACTGTTAATGCTGGCTCAAACGCAAGCTTAAATGTAACAGCATAGGCAGGGCCACTAATTTTAATTACTTCAGAAGCGACAACTTTGGGTAATGAGCACTTCATAATACATAAAAGCCCCAGAGAAACAACAATAGCACATCTTCTGTTGACTGGATTCTGAGATTTTTTTGGTCCCGTTGTGCGGAATATATTAGAGGCATTTGTAGCATTGTATTTTGTATGAAACTAGAATGCTGAGCAAGTGTTGTGCTGAGTAAAATTCTAAGACAAGTCTGAGTAGAAAACCAAAGACTAACTTTTCATTCAAGAGATCTTATCTATGAAATTCACTTAATTTTTTTCTTAGTCCTTCTTGGATTCTGACCCATCAGTTCAGTTAAAGCTTGAACAAAAAGAAAATATGATTCAGCACTTTCTTTGGCATAGTCTTGTTGTTTGGGTTTGTGTACACAACAACTCTTCTCGACTAGATGAAGTGCTTCAACATCTTCTGTTCTATAAGGAAGAGCTCCACCAGAAAAACTGGTAAGGATAACTCTATAAATGTGATATAGTTCTTATGGAACCAACCTTTGTGCTTAAATGTTAATCACACTTAAATTGCCTATGAAAAAGATTTATAATCTCAGTGCCAAAAGCAGAAGCAATTTATGTACTTTGCATTACTTCATTTTATCAATAAATTGTTCCTACCTTTTTCGCTAGAAGCACATACAGATATTGTACTAGTTTGTCTTTATTAAATTAGTTATTGATAGGAACTTCATTCCAGCATTTTAAGTTGCCTTAATTTTCCAAGTAGTTAAACAGCTGAAATGAAGTGTGCTATCCTTCAGGGAAATATATCAAGCTTCGATTTTGGGGGAGGGGGGGGGGGGTTTATTCCTTACTTGTGAAGTGTGACCAAAACTAATTTTGAATGATTAAAATTAATTTTGCGTGGGAATGATTTCCTGAATGATTCTGTTAATTTAAGCATCAGCAGGCAAAGTCAAGCTTTAAATCTGGGCTGTGTTTAGCAGAGCTACAGTATTAAATGAGTGTGTTGTTTTATTTTTATTTTTTAAGAAAATTTTTGAAAAAAAGAAGTATCTGCAAAAGTGATGCAAGGTATATGCTCATTCATAACCAAAAAAATCTAGTCTAAAACATAATAGGAGGTTGCCCTGGGAACCAGATGTAAGCTGCCCTAGAGATTAGGGATGTTCTGTCCCAGGGTATTGGTTTAGCTGTGTAAACTCCAGTGAAATGGGACAGTGAATATAACAGACCTCTCAACAAGCATGATTTTTCCCTTTGTTTTGTTCTTGAGCCTTAGTACATAACTATAATGGAAGAAGCAGAAGAAAGGGTTACCTAAACATAGAGTCTGACAGAGGAAGGCTAACTCAGGCTGTAACCCAGCCCCCTGACAACAGGATGTGAAGCTCTGAGTCCTCAGAGCAAGGTGGGGACTGCAGGGGGCCCCTTGTCCTCCTCTTCTCCTTCCCCCTGCTTACAAGATAGCAATTTTTATAGTTTCTCTCATTCTCTCCAAGTGCTTGATTGGCTCTTCAGTTTCCAGACTACATTACTCCATTATAGAAAGGAACCAAACAGCAAATGGGTGGGTTTGCCGATGTAGGGTTTGGGCTTGAGCCTATCTCTACACAATAGTCAGACGCTGTATATAATGTAATTATGCTGCTGAGCAAATGGCCACATAATTTACCTTTTCACCAACATGACACACAAATCTCTGCACAATATAAGACCACAAAAATCATCCTGCCACTTCTAGCTCCTCATCTTGCCCACCCACCCTTTGTCATTAATTTCCATATCTGTGTTACTTTGTTTGTCAGTGGCTTTGTACACTGTTGTCCTTAAAAGGACAGAGTGGGAAGAAGAGAGAAAAATCTGTCCAATACAGAGGGCAGCACTAAGACTGAAAAAGGCCTTCACGGTTACCCTTTCCTCAGATGTAGTTGGAAGTAAGAACTGAAGGTGCCAACCAGAGCACCTAAGCCACAGAGGAAGGCAGCTGTCAGGCAGCTCTTTATCGTATAGAAGTGGAGCTGAGGATACCTAAATGGCAACCACTTCTTCTTGCAAACCTCCTCCATCTTCCTCAAGACAGTTCTTCAGAGCCTCATGCCACTGCATGCTCCCTGTTCTTGGGGACCACTAAGCCCTGCAGGAATGGGACTTCTTTTCTGCAATGCAAGGCAATGACATTCATTTTTATTTTTATTTGGGGTGACTTATTTTTAAGTATTTCAGTAAAACTAAAGATTACCAAATGATTTAGTAATCAGTTAAAATCTCCTTATTTCTAGCTGGTCACCAGATTCAGTGCAACTCTGCCGTATAGATCACGTGGCCTGACTGCACAACTTCAGTCCAATATGCTACTTAGTAGAAAGAGCCTTGATAAGGGGTACTGATAATACTGGGAAGACTCAGAGAAAAGTTGGGAGGTTTCAGAGTAGCAGCCGTGTTAGTCTGTATCCTCAAAAATAACAGGAGTACTTGTGGCACCTTAGAGACTAACAAATTTATTAGAGCATAAGCTTTCGTGGGCTACAACCCACTTCTTCGGATGCATATAGAGTGCACTCTATATGCATCCGAAGAAGTGGGTTGTAGCCCACGAAAGCTTATGCTCTAATAAATTTGTTAGTCTCTAAGGTGCCACAAGTACTCCTGTTATTTTTGAGAAAAGTTGGGCTAGATCTTTGGCCCAGCCCAAGTCCCTTTTGTGTTGCTCCAGCTATCATGGGCCAACAAAATAGTCCTCAGAAACTGTTCCTGCCAGTGTAAGTTAGACGCAGCTCTGTGTTACTTTAATCTTCACGAAGACCGAACCAGCCCCTGGCTGCCCCCAGGACTGGGTTATGGGGTGGAAAAGTGGTGTAAACACCTTTTTCACACTACCCACTCCAGCTGCACAGAGCTCTCTATGTTTAGAGCATCTTGTTTCTATGGAACTTTTTGGTTCTTTTTATTGCTAAACCTGGCAGATACAATGCAATATAATAGATTAACACAATGTAATACATGCCAGTGAAGTGCGTAAGAATCACCTAGAAACAGTAATTTCCAAAGATGTGTAGCATCAGCATAAAAGTATCAGTGTATAGCGCTGAAGAACTACAAAGTACTTGTGTTATAAATTACTCCTTTTAAAGCCAATAATAAATACAGGCCAAATTCATAGTTTCTAAAATTGAATCTATTAGCCATTTAATCAGTCTCTGTACATAACCTCTGACGGGTGAATTTCACCCTTAAGAGACTTCACTGCCATTTTTTTCTGTTATTTATTATTTGTTTATGATAGTGCCCTATACGTGTGAGGGCTAGGCACTGTCTAGATTTTCAAGAAAGAGCAGTCCATACTCTGAGACTCATGGTCTAGGGACAGATTAGGGTTATAGATTCCAAGGCTGGAAAGGACCATCGTGATCATCTAGTCTGACCTCCTGTATAACACAGGCCATAGAACTTCCCCCAAATAATTCCTAGAGCATATTTTTTAGAAAAGCATCCAATCTTGATTTTAAAATTGTGAGTGAAGGAGAATCCACTATTACCAGTGGTCAGTTGTTCCAGTGATAATTACACCTTATTTCTAATCTGAATTTGTCTACTTTCAACTTTTTAAATATTAGTAAGCCAGTTCCACTAGCGGTAGCAATAAAATAGAATGAGTTTTCGTTGAACAAGTGAAAAAAATTGCTTCACAAATATAACTATTTCACTCTCTGCTTTTGGCTGTTTTTTTTCATTTTTGGTTTTATTATCTTTTAGTAAGCACTAGTTCCTTAAGGAGAGTGGTTGAGCCTGAGTTGTTGCTTTTTTGTCTGTGAAGTATAATAGCTTAAATTCACTTTACCACAGCAGTAGCTGTAAAGTTTGTGTTTAATGTGAGTGTTACTCTAACCTCAACAGCTCTCCAGTGTTATTTACTGTTCAAAGATTTTGGTCTTAAATCTTTAAGAATTACTGTAAATTAATTCTGCTCTGCAAACACTTAAAATTCTGAAACAAGCCAAGGAGCAAGGATTCTCAACCACTTTCAAAGTGAAGACCACTTCTTAAGAAAGTGATAATGTTGTTGAGTACATTCCCTCCCAGTCATGATCCTGTATCATCTCTACAGCATCTACAGGACTTGGTGAATTTGTACATGTATTTAATAGTTTTAAGATCAAATATGTTTCTTTTTCCAAAGCATGTCTCTAATCTCCAATGTCTCTGCACACTGCCTCTGCCCAGAGCACTGGCTTCGCAGCTCCCATTGGCCAGGAACCGCAGCCAATGGGAGCTGTGGGGGCAGTGCCTGCAGGTGGAGGCAGCGCACAGAGCTGCCTGGCCCACCTGCCTAGGAGCTGAGCAAGAGGGATGTTGCCGCTTCCGGGGAGCCCCCCAGGTAAGCACCGCCCAGAGTCTGCCTCACCCCATCCGGTGCCGCAGACCCCTGCCCCCTCCCACACCCAAACACTGCTGCTGCTGGGCCGGGGGGAGGCGGGGGCACGGTGGCCCAAGTCTGTTGCAGCAGCAGCCAGTGCGACTGGCACAATGGCTGCCTGAGCTGCTCCTGAGCCAGGCGCACCGGCCGCTGCAGAAGTCACGGACTCCGTGACTTCCGTGACCTCTGTGACAAATTCGCAGCCTTAATGAGGGGGTCTAAAATGATTGTTACCACTCAAGAAAGAGATCTTTGAGTCATTATGGATAGTTCTCTGAAAACATCCACTCAATATGCAGCAGCAGTCAAAAAAGCTAACAATGTTGGAAATCATTAGTAAAGGGATAGATAATAAAACAGAAAATATCCTATTGCCTCTATATAAATCCATGGTATACCCACGCCTTGAATACTGTGTGCAGGTCTGGTTGTCCATCTCAAAAGAGATACATTAGAATTGGAAAATGTACCAAAAAGGGCAACAAAAATTATTTGGAGCATGGAACAGCTTCCATATGAGGAGAGATTAATAGGATTGGGACTTTTCAGCTTGAAAATGAGACAACTCAGGGAGGATATGATAGAAGTCTATAAAATCGTGACAGCTGTAGAGAAAGTAAATAAGGAAATGTTATTTACTCCTTCTCATAACACAAGAACTAGGGGTCAGCAAATGAAATTAATAGGCAGCAGATTTAAAACAAACAAAAGGAAGTATTTCTTCACGCAATGCACAACCTGTGGAACTCTTTACCAGAGGATGTTGTGAAGGCCAAGACTATAACAGGGTTCAAAAAATAATTTGATAACTTAATGGAGGATAAGTTCATCAATGGCTATTAGCCAGGATGGGCAGGGATGCAAAACCATGCTCAGAAGTGTCCCTAGCCTCTGTTTGCCAGAAGCTGGGAATGGGTGACGGGATGGATCACTTGATGATTACCTGTTCTGTTCATTCCCTCTGAAGCACCTGGCCTTGGCCACTGTTGGAAGACAGGATACTGGGCTAGATGGACCATTGCTCCCAGTATGGCCTTTCTTATGCTCTTAAATTGAGAGGATAGCATTCTCTAGGGGTATCCCAGGATCCTTTGCTTCATCTCTGAGCGGCATGCATCCTGTTATTGTTTTTGCTGTGAATTATGGGAAGCTACATGGGTTTACATTTTAAAAAATCCCATAAATCCACTGTCTCCACCCCATGCTTCTTGTTTGTACTGGTTCACACCATTTTCGAATTGCTGTGGGCCAGCATGATCCCAACAATGTTCTGTACTACTATGGTGACAACCGTGACTATGCCCAGGCTGCTTGGGCTGTATTACAGGACTCGGGGTTGGACAGATTCAGCACTGGACTTTGCCTGTTACACCACTGAGCAGATGATGCTGAAGCAGGAGAATATTCTATGGCAGCAGCAGCTCCTCCAGCAGCAGGAGGATACTCTGCAGCAGTGGCAGCAGCCTGAGGCAGAGGACCAGAAGACAGAAGACTGTATACAGCATACAGTACCATTTATGGGCCTGGGAAATTAGGTTGGATTGGTGGGAGAGAATCGGTCTGCAGGGCTGGGACGAGCAGTAGTAGCAAGAGAATTTCAGGATAGGGAGGACTACCTTTGAGAGTTGTGCAGAACTGTTCCTGGAGCTTCAGTGGCAGCATACCAACATGCAGTGCCCTATACTCATGGAGAAATGGGTCACCATTGGCATCTGGGAAGCTGGCCATTCCAGAATGTTATTGGTCTGCAGCCAACCAGTTGAGCATGAGGAGATCAACTGTTGAGGCCATTCTCATGCAGGTCTGCTATGCCATTGGTGAAGTGCTGTGTAATCAGGTCATGAAGCTGTGTAATGCTCAGAAGATTGATGGCTTTGCATGCATGGGGTCCCAAACTGTATAGGTGCACCCCCCCATCCCCTGCCAGAGCACAGAATTTATAAACAGATGTATTTCTCCATGGTGCTTCAAAGACTGGTGGACCACTGCAACAGGTTTACAGGCATAAATGCAGAGTGATCTGGGAGGATCCATGATGCTAGGATCTTTTGGAACTCAGTAGTATTTAAATTAATGGAGAGAGGCTCCCAGGACCACTGTGAACATTGATGATGTGGAAGTTGGTTTGGTTATTCTGGGAGACCTGGCTTATCCCCGATGCTCTGGCTAATGAAGCTATATAGAGGCTGCTTGGACAGAAGGAAAGAATATTTTAACTATTGTCTCAGTAGTTGCAGAATGGTAGTCAAGTGTGCATTTGGCTGTTAAAAGGCAGATGGCACTGTTTATGGAATAGGTTTGAAGCAGCAGAATTTTTTTTCCCAACCATTGTAACTGCAGGTTGTGTTTTGCACAATATTTGTGAGAGTACAGAGGAAAGCCTGAAGAGTAGGTAGGAGGCTGAAGAACAGAGACTTGCTCGGAGGTTTGAGCAGCCAGCAAGGTATCCCAAAGAACATAAACAGCCGGGGGAATGCTGGAAGGGATGCCTGTTCGTGTTTTGAGTCCCGTGGCTGAACATGTTAGCCCATGGAGGTGGTACTGGGATGCAGACATCGCAAGCACTGGAGTATTTAGTGTTCCCTATGTGCTTTTGTAGAAACCATGCATTATTTCATTGTTAGTTAAATGATTTTCTGTGTAACTGCAATGATGACTCATAATGGATGGTCTGTGAAGAGTTTTTATTACAAAACAATAAAAAAAATCAATAATAAAGTTTTAATGAAACCAATGGAAAAGTAATATCTTTGTAGTTGGAAATATATTTAACTAACCAATCTATAAAATAACCAGCTATACACAAACCTTTAATGAATGCAACAGTAAGAACATTTCAAATACATCAAATGGGGGGGGGGGGGCATAAAGTTACAGGCGAGCAAACACCGGGCCTTCGGAACTTCTTGTCTGCATGGGTTCTGGGTTAAGTGCCGCAGCTCTAAATTATCAGTGGTATTGCAGGGCTTGCTGCGGGGATGCAGTGGTTAGGGGTTGCTGCTGGTCCCAGTAGCCAGCATTGTCCAGGGGCTGAAGGACATGGCTGGATTCCAAATTATGGGACTGCAGGGCCTGCTGGCCTAGCAGCAGCATGTTTTGCAGGAAGACGTCTGGCTCAGGATCATATCCATCAGCTGCCTCTGCATCTCTGTCTTTTTCCATGCTCTCCTTTGCCATGGTGATGCTGTCGTTAGCCACAACCACTCTTTCCCTGGGCATTGAGACACTGTCCTTGGCCATTGTCATGATCTCCTGGGAGAGGTGCATTTCTTTCTCCCACTGGGTCCTCACCTATTGGCTCCGCCTCTCAGTCAGCCTGGTTTTCCTGTGTGACTCAGCCATGAGTTCTGCAAACATGTTGTGAGTCTTCCTTTTTCTCCACGTCAGGCTGGCCAGTCTGTCAGCAGTAGATAGAGGCCCTGTTCTTGATGGTTTGGCTGTTGCAGGTGCTGTCACTATGGGAGTAGGGGAAAAATAACCCAGACACTTGTTCATATCCCAGGCAAGTCATGAGAGCTTTTTTAAAAAGTATGTATATGTGATTTTACCCCCTGAGACTCTTCCCATTCTTTGGCAGAAACTCAGAGATAAGTGGCCTGCATGTACAGAGGGTGCCTGGTTCATTTGGATTTCTGTATATTGGATCTGCTTTCACGCTGGTAGGGATGGGGTGGTCAGAGCTATGTTTCCAGGTTGCTTTTGCAGTTTTGTTTGAGCGCTGGAGGCCCTCCTGTGGTGTTGGAGGTATAAAAGGAGATTGGGGAGGGGGTGTTGTTGGGGGCGAGCTAGATAGTAATCCCTTCTACATTCCCTTTAGGCTATCCTCCTGACTCGCAATGATGTTAGGCTGAGGCAGGTGACAAGGAGGTTGAGAATGGCCTTTTTCAAAAAGGCAAAGGGTGGACCAGTGAGAGAGGCTGTAAAGCTATTCACCAGGATAGTTCCCTAGAAGTGCTGCAGGATTGGAAGGGGCTTGCAAGCTATATCGGGACCATGGGCATGCAACTATTCTCTATAATATGCGAAACAAAACCGAGCAATTTCTCAGTCTTAATTTCTGCTGCATCTCCCTGGTAGACATGGAGTAAGTGCAGAGAAAAGAAGAGAGGGTTCTGGCATGATTTTATAGGGTATTTGTACCTCAGCGGGGAGCAGTACTGTTTGTGCCTTGACCAGGCATCCAATGTTCATTTGTGTCTACTGTAAACAACAAGAACTAAGCAAATTTCTCTTCCTGTAAGCAGGGTCTCAATACACTGTTGAATTTTACACTAATGAATGCTTTCATTATTTGAATCTGCCGCAAGAGGGTGGGTGGAGAGGGGGAGGAATTCACACTGTGACTGTACTCTGCTGGCAAGTGCCATTTTGAAACAGCAAAAGACAGGGAGATGGAGGCTCTTAGCTCACAGCTGCCAACAATAATATTAAACGGTAAAGATAGGTACTTACATGCCAAAGTTCCCTTCCGAGGAATCTGACTCTTTTGGTCCCGGCCTGGGTTTCCAACTGGGACTCTGGCTCAGCCAACGCAGGGAAGGAATCAGAGTCCATTGCAGCAGGGCAGGACTGGGTTTAGCTTTCCAGCTGGCTGTTGTCAGGGTGCTGAGTAGGCAGGCTACTCATCTGGTCTTAAACTGGACAGTCCTGCTTTTCTAAGGTTTGTCCCCCATCCAGTACTGAGACAAAACCAGATGTGGTTTAATCTGATATTGGACAGGGGATGCCATTTTGAAGAACGTGCAAGGTCACTTCCACCCACTCAGCCCATATCCCAAATGTCACCCACTCATGGCAGGTAATAGCCTTGACTGATGGGTAATAGCACAGAAGCTGGCCAAGGAGAACATTCGAGGTCACCAAAGAAGGTATCTGGGACAATGGGGTCTTTCGAACACTGGGTGGAGAAAGAACACTGACCAACGAAAATAGGGAGGGAGCGGTGCTTTGCAGGAGCCCTGGCCAATGAGTGTGAGGCAGGGTAGAACTCTGGGGTATGTCCAATAATGTGTTTTGGGGGCTGTACCCAGTGGCAGCAGTGGCCAGTAGATGACGGGTGTGCGGTGGCTATGTAGCGAGCAGCTTGGCATGCAGTCCCGGGAGCTGTTGGCTGGAGGTGGCGAGAGACTCGGATCAGGGATATGGAGGAATGCACTCTTAAAAATGGTGTCACCTGTGCAGCATGACCTTGCACACACCATGTGTGTAAGGTCAGACACAAGGGAGGTGAGGTCACATCAGTGAGGGTGGGACATAGTGTCTCTGGAAGTACCAGAACATCCAGTATTCCAGGAATGAGTGAGTGACCACCCTAGTCCTGAGTCCCAAAAAGATCCCATCTCTCAGCGGGCAGCTTTTCTCCAGCATCCTTTCAGTCATCCCCCGATGGGTCGAGCTGGTCAGCCTCAGTGGGGGTGAGGGGAAAGTGCGGGCAGCAAGCTCCTAATAGAGCCTGGGATGGGTCGTACTGTAATTGTGTAAAATCCTGTCCAGTGCATCAAAAAAATCTTCCTCTGGATTCTCTTTTTATCTCATTTCAATGTACTTTCTCCTGAGCTGCTTGTTCTTTATTTGAAACTGGTCAGCAACCTGGTCATGACCCCTTGCAGACATCTCCTTTGCACTGTCCACAGAATGGTTCTTAATCCTGTGGCTGGCCATAAGAGCTTCCTGAACCAATGCTTCTCCTAGATGACAATGAGATCCGGGGTCTCAGCATGGCTCCCCACAGCTGCAGGTGGCATGTTGTGGGCCTTCTGGACTGCAATCCCAGTTGTATTGCCAGAAAGATACACTCGGATCCAGGAGCAAATGGGCAAAATCTGGCTCTGTGCCATGTTTTAAAGGGGGAAAGGCCATCCTGGGAACTTGATCAGTGCAGTAAGAAGACAGGTCAGTAACGGTCAACCTGCAAAGCCGTTGGAAGCATGCAAAAAGTGGTGCACAACAACTGCATGCACATGAACAAAAGACTGAACTAATACAATTAGAATCAAACCTAGTCCACTTTGCAAGAGTTCCCAATAAATGCAGAGGTAGTGCACAGTGATGAGTTGTGTCATGTGTATGTGTGTGTTCTCAAACTGGATTAACTCATTTGATCTGGTGTAAATCCCCTATGTAGACCAAGATGTGGACAGTAATTGATCCTGGAATAATTTTAAATTTCTTCTTAAAATCAGTGTCTCTGCTAATACTTTTAAATCCCCTTTTCTTTGCATATATGGAATAGAGACTTCTGGCCTCTTTCTTTGTAAGGTTTCAGAGTAGCAGCCGTGTTAGTCTGTATCCGCAAAAAGAACAGGAGTACTTGTGTCACCTTAGAGACTAATAAATTTATTTCAGCGTAAGCTTTCGTGGGCTACAGCCCACTTCTTCGGATGCATAGAATGGAACATATATTGAGGAGATATATATATATACATACATACAGAGAGCATGAAAAGGTGGGAGTTGGCTTTCCAACTCTGAGAGGCCAATTAAGTAAGAGAAAACTTAATTGGCCTCTCAGAGTTGGTAAGACAACTCCCACCTTTTCATGCTCTCTGTATGTGTATATATATCTCCTCAATATATGTTCCATTCTATGCATCCGAAGAAGTGGGCTGTAGCCCATGAAAGCTTACGCTCAAATAAATTTGTTAGTCTCTAAGGTGCCACAAGTACTCCTGTTCTTTCTTTGTAAGGGCATTTTCTTTCCTGGACAGCCTCAGATCACCACTAACATTGTCTTTTCAATCAGTGTTGCTATAATAGAGATATGAAGATATGTGCTATAACACTATTCATACATAGGTGATTCAAAGAATGGTTTTATAAAAATCTTCACAATAAACAATGTAACAGTTACAAATGAAATTATATCAAGTGTAAACTCAACTGTGGCTCATTTTCCCCCTATTTTACCCTTATGCTGCCAGGAATAAATCCTCTCCCTCCTTGGTATTTATACTTTTCAAACATTTGTAGCCTCTTAATATATTCTCCCACACACACACACACACACCTCTTTAACTGTTGCTCAGCCAATCTGTACTGTACTTACATATTTAGGTCTTTTAATCTCTCTCAAAAGTCAGTTCCTCAGGGCCCTGATCATTTGAGATTCTTTTCTGAAATCCCTCCAGTTTTTCATATCTTTGATAGTGAGTGAGGTGTCCAGAACTGAAGACAATATTCCATGTGCACTCATATCAGAAACACGTAGACAGGATCTATATAATCTCTGCTCCATAATGTGATGTGACTGTGTATGCAACTCATGTTTTAAATAGCTTTTTTTTTGCTACCATGTTGCATTGCAAACTCATGTCTAATTTGTTATTCACTATCACATTTTGGAAAGGAATAATGCTGAAAGTGACCAAGTTTCTGCCTTGCATTACATATCTGTGTTTCAGATTATTCTCCCCTCAATATATTTGCTTGAATTTTACAAGGTGAATCATTTGGTTATTTTTCTGACCAAGTTACTAACGTCTCTGCATGCCTTTGTATTTGTGTCCTTACTGATCTTTACTCCTTCTTTTAGATCACTTAATGAAGATGCTGAACAAAACTTGACATAAACATTGATTTTTCTGCAGCTCAGCGTCTCCCACAATTCTGAGACATATGGACTGTTCTTCTTTCTGCTGCTGTGGGAGGCAGTTCAAAGCTGTAGTACAGCCCATGCTAGCCAGCCACATTCCCTTCTCTGGCCTGCTGCCAGATCTTCTGCCTCCATAGCAGCAAACTGGCAGTTCAGTTCTCTTTGCCAGCTTATTACTTTATCCATATTTTCAGACAGTAGTCAGCAGCCTTTCTCCTCCATCTCCTGGACTGGGTATGGCACAGTCAGGTGGACTCTGCCACCTCAGGTGGTCTCAGCCAGCCCAGCACTGCAGCCCCTCACTGTCAGATCCTTTTGCTCCTTTTCAGGCATAGCAGAGCTGTCTCACAAGCACCGAGTTAAAACCAAGTGGTGGTGTATCTGTAAGGAAGCTATTATAAACTCTTTGGAGGGCAAATTGTGCCCTGCCTGTTCTCAGCCAACAGATTCTGGTACTGCTAGGGCACAGGAATGTTGGGTCCACACCCTTGCCCCAAGAAACTGTGATTCCAAACAGAAAAGTCTGATTTGGAGACACAGACCAACCAGAGTGAGAACTTGGAGACGCCAATGACAAGGAGGACGTCATCTGACCCAGGACAGAACAAGACCTAAAAGACACCCCCCCCCCATCCTAAATTGGTCATAAATTCATTAAGGAGAGAAATGACACTCACACTCAGCTCCCCTTCTTCCCAAATTGAATCAGGGAACTCTGGCAATGAAACCCTATTCCCCAGGCAGGGGGAGTGCAACCCTGAGGGGGAGGACAGTGAGAGAGAGATATCCAGAGGGCTGAAGGCACTGTATAAAACAAACTGCAAAAGACCATGCCCTAGAAACAGCTGGGTGGCAACCACTGAAAAGTTGGCCAAAAAAGGCTAAAAAATTCAAAAAGAGCAAAAAAGGGAAATAAAAGGTATATAAAAAGATAACATATAGCAGGTATTCATCCTCTGCCTCAAACACCTCCTCTTTTACTGAGGAAGGGGACCTCTCAGATTGAGGCTCTGAGCAGAACATGGGGGGGGGGGGGGAAGGTAAAAAGGTTTTGGCCCTCTGAAGCATTTGAAACCTTGTGCAAAAAGGTCACATCCACAATCCAGATCCAACCTAAATAGGTGCTAGAAGATAGGTATCCCTTTAGGCTTGTCTTCTAAATCCTCTTCGGAGACAGCAATACCACTGCATTCATACTTCAAGGATGTGATCAGAGAGGAATGGGAAACCCCTAATAAGGGCAAACACATAAGCAGGTATACACTTAGGTATTACAAATTGCAAGAGCCAAAAAAAATGCCATTAGATATACCAAACATTAGTGCTGCAGTGGCATCTCAGGTAAAATATATAGTAACACCATATGAAGGGGACTGGGGATTTCTTTCCCAAAGATCCAACTGATATAAAGGTAAAAGACATCCTAAAGAAGGAACTTTGAGGCTTCATTGACCACCCTTGGAGCATCTCTGGCAGCTACATGCTTTGCAAGAGCCACTGTGTCCTGGCTGGATGTCCTTAGTGCTATGAAAGAGACCATCCTGACTTCCAGTCTACTCTTACGAAAATTTCCCTAGCAACAGCTTTTGTCGATGCGTCAATGGATGCAATGAGATTTTCAGCCAGGGACATGGCATCCAGCTCAGCAACCAGATGCCACATCTGGCTCCACAGCTGGAAGGTTGACATTCACTCCAAAAAGTCCTGTGCTTATCTAAATTCACAGGCTCTCTTTTCTCTGGGGAAGAACTAGACAAAATAGTGGCAGAAAGCTCTGCCAAACCAAAACAATCCCTCCTCTCAGTGCTCTAAAGAGGAACTACAAACCTAGCAACAAAGATTGTCAGTCCTCCCAAATAAAGATACCAGAGGAAAGACAGCAGATAGATATGGGGAAAACCCTGGAACGGGATTGGGTGGCAAATCCAGAGGTGGTCCACTGCCTCTAAGAGCCCAGTACGACAACAAACAAACATATCTCCACCCAAACCTGAATCTGCAAGGCAGAATTCTCCACTTCTCAGAATAATGGTTTTGATTGACCACAGAAGTGGGTGAGAGAGGTGGCATGTTGCAGATACTCCTCGAACTAAAGCCCCGCCCTATCCCTTTTTCATCCAGTCCCCCATCTCAAAACAACAGTTCACTACTCGTACCCATCACTCCAATTTGGCTTTTCATCAGCCCCTAGGGTCTTCACCAAGATGCCTGTGGTAATAATAGCCATACCTTACGTCTCAGGGCACTCATCTGTTCCCTTTCTAGATGACATCTTCATTAGAGCTCCCACCCAAGCAGTGGCACTCAGTGCCACAGTCTGGATGCTGACTCTGCTTCAAGCATATGGATTTATGATAAACACCAAGAAGAGTTCCTTGATTCCCTCCACAAAGATAGTTTACCTGGGAGTGGAAATAGAAACTTATGCTCAAAGGTCTACAAATCACTGGACAAATACCACGAGATCCAGTACCTGATATCCATGTTGCTAAATTATGCAAGGCCGACCATAATGTCTATAGCTACTGGGCCTCGTGGTTTCATGTTCAGAAATCAATTCATGAACAAGGTCCCATATTATGTGCTTCAGGGCTTTTCTCCTGAAAGTATGGAACTGTTCACCTGGAAGCATGTAAGATGAGATACTGGATCCAAGCCAGGTGCTGAACTCTGTAATATTGTGGACAATCCCACAGAATGTCTGCAAGGGACTTCCCACATGCCTTCCAGATCCGCATATACTCACAACTGATGTCAGCCTGCTGGGATGGGGAGTGCATCTGAGGAACAGGACAGTGTAAGGCACCTGGAATCCCAGAGAAAGGAACAAGAACATCAACCTATTGGAGTGCAGAGCTGTCAAGCTAACTCTACAGAAGTTCCAGAACTACCTAAAGAGGAAACGTTCTCATCCAGCTGAAAAAAACGACCACTGTGGTGTGTATCAACAATAAAGGGGAAACCAGGAGTGTAACTCTGCATGCAAAATTGATGGAGATAGTGGAATGGGCAGAGAGGACTCTTCTTTCCATAAAAACAATACACATAAAGGACATCAGAACTAAAAGGCAGTCCGGCTCAGCAGATGCACAGACAACAGCTCAGAATGGTGCCTGAATCAGAAATTTTTCTCTCTGATTTTGCAGTATTTCAGCAGGGAAGCAGACCCCAACTCCCTGGGGATGGATGCTCTTTTGCACAGATGGCCACAAGACCTGCTATTCACATCCCCACCTTTTCACTTCTAGGAAAGGTGATCCAGAAGATAAAGCAAGAAGCAGCAAAGGTGATAATGCTAGCTCTGCACTGGCCAAGGAGGCCAAAGTTCTCCGATCTGATAGAACTGAAGTTAGAACCACCATTGCAGCTACCAGTGAGACCAGACATCCTTTACCAAAGTTCAATCCTTCATCAAGACCCAGACCATCTACAACTGACAGCCTGGCTTTTGAGAGGGAAGTGTTAGCAGCACTTCCAAAGTGCTTGGAACTCTATTCTTCTCCTCCAGGCAAGCTTCAACACTAAACGCAATCTGGACTAGGTTTAGCTTGTGGTGTTGAACACAACAAAAATCCCAAGGATCCTGGTATCCCAGTTATCCTGGGCTTTCTTCAGGAAGCAGATGAAAAAGGACTTTAGCCCAACACAACAGTGCACCAGGTGTCAGTTATAAGTAACAACCTATTCTCAGGATCCTCTGATTCCTTGACAGAGAGCCCTCAATTATCTTGATTTCTCTGAGTAGTGAGACTGGCTAAACTTGCAGTTAGATAACAATGCACCCTTTTGAGCCACTGAAATTAATATCTCTTCTACCTATCCATCAAAACCTGTTTTCTGGTAGCCATCACGTCTGCTAGATTAGTTTGTGAACTAGCAGCTGTATCCATGCAGGGTCCCCACTGTGTGTTCCATGATGACAAGGCCGTGTTAAGAACCCCAGAATCATTCTTCTCTAAGGTGAATTTGTCATCCCATGCCTCAGAGGAAATCGTTCTCCTTTCATTCTGTCCAAAGCCATGGCATCCAACAGAAAAGATGTGGCACTCAGGTGTTCAAAGAGCACTAAAGATCTATACGAAGCACACCAAAATCGACAAGAAGATTGGGCTCCTTGTTTGCCTTCGTTCATCCAGAATATCAAGAACTCAAGATATCCAAGCTGTCACTAGCTAGATGGATCGAGCTATGCTTCATAGAAGCATACAAGATGTCAGGTACTCTTGTTCCACATGGAATCAAGGTACACTTCACAAGGTCTATGGCGATTTCTTGGGCAGAAAGAGCTTGTGCTTTCCCTGCAGAGATCTGCAGGGCAACAACATGGTGATCAGTTAACATCTTTATTAGGCATTTTAAAATGGACTTTCTGTTCTCTGTAGAAGCCTTCTTTGTCAGCAAGGCGCTGCAAGCAGTGGTCCTATAATAGCATTGCCATTTTGGGCAATTAACTCAGCGTGGGCTGGGGCCAGGCATTCTGTTTTTCTAATCCCTCCTTGTTTCTGTTCACTGATCCCCATACATATCATAATTGCAGGAGATACTGAGCTGCAGAATGGTAAATTTCTTATCTGATGATTTGCTTTCTGCAAGCAGCATCTACCACAATTCTATCCACCCTGGATGGCTTCCTAGCCAAAGGAATTTAATTTTGACAGTTAGGCTTGTAGACTACTGTACATAGTTTACTGGTTGGCACTGAAGTTATTGTTACTAATCATATTCTACAAGTTTTTATACAGTATTGGGATGAATCATCTGGCAGCAGGCCAGAGAGGGGGTTGTGACTATCACAGGCTGTGCTACAACTTTGAACTGCTTCCAGAAACTGCAGACAGGAAGGGATAACCCATATATAACAGAATTGTACCATTCTGCTAGCAGTGTCTCCCACATTTCTTACCTGATAATTTCCTTTCTTGTGCCTTGCTAGAAACCTCCCTCCAATTTGATTCATTGTTAGTTAACATTACTCTTTGTTTGCCTGTCAGCAAATTATGACAAATCATATTTTTTCTCCCTTCTAGTTAGCCAAATAACTCCTACGTCACTGGTAGGGCCAACATGTTGGCCCTAAGGGTTAGCAGAGGAGTGGACTAGATATCTCATAGAGCTTTGCTAACACTAATTTCAATTACCATGAAAACAGTTTATTTTTTCCATTAAACGAAGTGATATATATCATTATCTAATGCCTTATTCCCCACCATTTGAACAGAAACCTAGTACTTTTAAGATCTAGCAGTGAACTACTTGTTACCAGTACCAAAATGTTCAATCCATGAATGATGTCAAGGTGTAACAGAACTAAGACACCATTAAAGCATAGAGCTAGTTCATCTGCCTTTACTGTGGATCCAGAAAGAAATGTGATAAGTTTGTGCTTTTCCAGGGCCTGGGTATTGTCAGACCTTTACATTAAACTCACTAAATCTCCATAAATCTGTGGTACACTTTCACTTGCTCTCTAGACTTTGATGTTAACTGGTTCCAACAAATGCCTGCATTTATTGACACTAATTGGTTCTAGCAAACCAGGACACTAATTGCTTCTGGCTAGCCAATATTTTAAAAATCCATTATTATTTTATTTTGTATTAACGTTTTTTTTTTGTCTTGAAATATCTAGGTTGGATTCTGTATTAGGTTTGTTGGTCCTTGGAGAGGCTGCCAAATTAAACTTGTCCTGCTTGAAGGTTTTAATGGATCTAGTGAGAGATTTTATTTCAAGCTCTGTGTCTCTTCAGAAGCAGGTAACAACAGTACTAATTTAGATGTAGCAAGAAAATGTGTTTGTTGCAAACACTAAATTGGATAGAAACAAAGCATTTATTTTCTTTACTATTTAAAACTGAAGGTCATGCTATTCTTAGTACAGTATTTTGAGATGGGGATAGAATGAGCAGACCAGTTATTTCAATAGAATAAACATCTGGAAGCGTAACTCTCCTATTCTTTAACCACTATGCATGTCTGGTGAATAATTATTTCCTCTGCTATATTATGCACTCACTTCTGGGGCATTAATGTGACTAAATATGACATTAGATTATAGTATACGACTTTGCTCCTATTGTATAGTATACAGTTCTTTTGTTAGAACTTGGATTTTGTCACAAACTCTCTAGGTATTTGATGGAAGTTTTATATTTCTACTAATAGAAAGACAACTGCATGAAAAATCTATCATCCTGGCGCTGGGAAATTGGCTACATATACACCACTGTGCTCAGAGACATTTGTTTAAGTGGTATTACCTCAGATTTACAAAAGACAGCTTTTCTTGGATTCTGTGATTGTACAAAACCACCTAAGCATCCAGAAGAATTAAGTGGAGCAAGTTTTTTTGACCTTTTGCACTACAGTCCGTCACATGATCCACATGACTGTAAGTACCAAATAAGAACCCCCACCCCCTCCCACACACACATACTCCTGCCAATTTTACAAATATGGTAAGCACATGAAAAAAGTTCAGCTACAGAAAACTCAGTTTGATGCCCAGTCTTCACTTCCCTGAATATTTGGGGATAATTTGCTGCTTATTATTTGCCCTATGGTGTTCTACTTAATATAGGTAATATAAGAATCCAGGTGTATTAACTATATTGTATTTACATTGTAATTATTCTGAGTCATATATTCTTAGATGAATAAGTGGTAGTTACAGGTATCAATGAACAAAAGCAAAGCACAACTGCACTGTAATGTCAATGTAACTACATGGTAAATTACAATATATAGTATACTATTCCCAGCTCTTCCAATGGCCTGCTGCATGACCTTAGGCAAGTCACTTAAACTTCCTTGCCTCAGTTTCCCTATCTGTAAAACAAAGGTAATAATACTGACCTCCATTTGTAAAGTGCTTTGAGATCAACTGATGAAAAGTGCTCCATATAAAAGAGCTAAGTATTATTATTCTTATCTGTGACCAAGAAATTAAATAAATAATGAATAAGAAACTAGAAACAGAAGCTCCTCTCTCTTTGTGTAAACTCTCAAAATCACCCATTACCAATTCTTTAACACCTTTAATTTATTTTACACTGAAAACATGGCATAGGGTGCAGAAAAGATTAATATATAGTAAAACCTCTCTCTTTCTACCAACATCAGTTTAATATATAATCTTGACAGCTAAATATGTGGACACATGACTCATATGTGCACACAAGTGACTGCATGACTGCGTTTGCAAATATCATGATTGCATACACAGTTATACCATAGTTACATACAAACTGGATAAAGATAGAAATGGCTGGTCACTTAATTATCCTTGGAATGTGCAATTGCAGGATCAGTGTCTGCAAATGGAGGACTTGCACACACTGTCATGGAAGCACTGTTGCATATGCATATTATGTGCACATATCTGGGCTAAATACTTGAGTTTTTAGCCTAGTACATATGGTAGATTGGAGTGATTACATACTTTTCAAGGAAATAAAGGACAGGTTAATAGAAAAATACAGGATAAAACTTGTTTTTACGGGACAGCACTTCACAATATGGTATTCATGGACCAAAAATCATATATTAGTATAATACTGTGTGACCCCTTTGCATTATTATTACTTTAAAACATGCTTTTTATCTTATCAGATGCTTCTTAGTAGTTCTCCTGAATTTACAATAACTCAGATAGCATGTTACCATTAGAAGTTTTAGCTACCCAGAGAACGCTATGTCCATGACAGATGCCAATGAAATCTGAATGAGTATAAATATTTTAATTTATTTTCAACTCTAAAAATTAATCTCCTTCATTCCTCCTAACACCACTTTTCTGTCACTACTGTACTACTCCATTTATACCTTATGCATAGTACACAGATATGCATTTATTGCAGGTAAATTATCATCTCCCTCTTTTTAACCCCCTTTCAAAGTTACTTGCTCACTGCTCAGATCAATCAAAAGGCTTATGTCTCTTTTTGTATCTCCTCCTAGGAAAGGTAGTAGTCCTCTGACTCCTTTTGTCATCGCTTTCAGAATCCATTCTCCTTTTCTTTTTGTCAGAGGTGCTCAGGGAAAAAATGCATTACACAAAAAGCCTATTATTAACCATAGTATTTCTCTAATAGTCCTATGCATCCTAAATGATCTTCCCACATAGCAATGTCAGTGACATCTGTCATAAAAATAAAGCCAAATATATGTATTTTTCATTTTGGAGACATTCTAAAAAGCCTCACCACCTTTACTTATCAGGCTTAAAAAAACGTTATAAAAATTAACTTCTTAACAGCACATCTGACCTGGATAGGTAAAACTTCACTGTTTTTTTTTCTTCCTGATTTCCTTTTGAGACTATAAGAAATGCACTGAACTCGGGGGACTGAGGAAAGAGGGATACAAGAGAGATCTGTTACAACCTCTGCCTCTCTAATGCCTTTCTGGTATGTTGGGATGTATCATCACAACACACCAATCACTGCTGGTGCCATTAAGGAACTTCCATGTATGTTTCGTTCCACAGGGAAGCCCCAGAGCTGGGTGAGATTTGGAATTAGGAACCAGCCTGAATTCAGCAAAGACACAAGAGATCAAAAGATGGGGGGAGTCAGGGTCAAGGCTTGTATTGGAAAGGAGTGAGAAACTGGCCTGGCCTGGGGATACGAATGATTTTGGATTCAATTTTGGGGGAAACTAGAGGTATAGATTTTTTTAAGGATATATCGGGGGAGGGGGGAAGAGGGAGGAAGGTTAAGTCAGTTGAACCAAGCAAATCATGTAAAACACTCAGATACTACAGTGAAGGGCATGATAAGGAAGTCTAGGTAGATAGAAAAATAGATTTTAAAAGGTTCAGGAACAGTGTTGTGGTTTGAACCACTTCTTATTTGATAAGAACTAACTGACCATCTGTAGTGTTCACGTCCCATGAATAATTTAGGCAAAAATGTGCATTGAAGGACAGTGAAACCTGAGGACTAATTGACTGAACCCGCTTACCTGGAAACAGGCAGATGGACTCTAAGCTAATAATTATGTGCTTAAGAAAAAGTACCATGGAATTGTTAATGAACATACGTCAGAATATGGGCTTTACGTCTCTTCCAAAAATAAATAAATAAATAAATAAATAAATAAATAAATAGGACACTCACGGTAGCACCCTACCAATAATCACACAGTGTTAGGGCATTGTTTGAGAATTCATTCAGGGCAAAGAGTGACATCTACTGAATGTCTTACAGCTTCTGGGTTTTTCCCTAGAGGTCTCCTATCAAACTAATGACCACCTTGGGCCCTGCTTAGCTAGTTAGACACGATGAGATGATATTCCGAGGCTCTCCATATAAACACAGTATATACACATACATCTGTAGATTTATTGCTTACGATGGGACTGAGATACTGGGCCTGTCAGAGTTCCCAACACAGGGCACAATGCCTGTCTTACCACTTTGTTGAAAAGCTGAGCCTTCAAATTTTTCCCGAGCTGGCATGGAGCAACATTATCTGGATTTGAACACCCTTTGGTAGCTCACAAAATAACTGAAGATGACAGGTCTCCCATCCATCATCACTGTCTCTTCAATCATAGCAACAATTGCAGAGCTCTTGTGAAGTGGTTATTAAACTCTAGCTTTGAGAGCCTGTCCTCTGCATTTACACCAGGATTGCTACATAGAGACTCCTGAAGGCTAAAATCATGATCAAGGGAAGATATAAAAAACAGAGAAAAGTGTCACATTGATTTCTGAAAGTAAAAGAGTAGACCTTTTCGAAAGTTATACATTCCTACCTCTTTTTTTTATCCTCAAGAGAAACTATCACTGGGGAATGAGCATGCTAAAATCAAATCAAATCTTTTTTTTTCTTTTGGACACTATTAACTGAGAACATTGTGATTGGGTTTTTTCTTCTCTTGTTATAAAATGGGTTTGCACTTTTAGGAAATTAAGGTAGAATATAAAGATTTATCTTAAGTCAGTGTAAATCTTCAAAACATACTACTATGTTCCTTCACCACAGAAGACAGATCCTCAGGAAGAGATACAAATAGCAGCAATGAGAAAAAGGCAAACCAAAAACACTGTCACCTTGTGGTAATACACATAACATAGCCCTAGAACAGTTATGTCTCCATGATACAGAAACCTATTACTGCATATACAGTCTACTTGTATTTTAATATACACATTACATATACAGGTCTATTGACCAACTTGATCTCCCCCTAGTTAAAATTTTCCAACTTGGTATGGCCAACTACACCTTCCAGGACTCTGCCAAAACCTCAAGCAATAGGACTATACACCTATTCAATCTAGTGGAAGGCATCCCAAGGGGAGATACATATAGTAATCTCAATAGATGTAGAAAGAAAACTCATTATAAATACCTATGGCAGTGATTCTCAACTTTTTTCATACTATGTTATAACAGAAATTTTTTTTAGTAGCCTTCCTCCCATAAGTTTCAGCAGCCTCTCCCATCTCACCATTCAGAAAGTGAGGGTGATAGCAACTCTCTGTGATTTAAGGCCAAATTCTGAAATCCGTACACAGTTTTCATTTAAGTCTTACTTGGACAAACTCCTATTCAAGTCAGTGGGAAGTCTCTTTCTGTATCCAATCCAGTATTCCTGATGCTGCTGGGAAATCACACAACTGGTTACCATCAAGAAGGTAGCTCTGTTCTAGCCTACCCCAGTTCTCAGCTTGTGTAGGTAAAGGGATGCCTCAACACATTAGCTTCACTACAGCAGCTCTCTCTTCACCACCTCAGTTCTTCAAACCTTAGCTAGCCATTTCTCTGCTAGATTATGCTGGGACTCTTTTCTTGTCTCTTCCTCTCTCCTGCACCATCTCCAGAAGCAGCAGGACCCCTGCTAACCAACCCCTCCCTCCATCTGGGGGGCTTCATTGCCATCCTGACGAAAGTGGCTTTGCCTGGTCTGCTTCCACACTATGCATGCAGTTGGCCCCTATATCTCTCAGTGCTCGTGGCTTGGTGTCAATCCACTCTGTCCAGGAAGGGCCCACTCAGCGAGACTGCCAAGATGTCCAACAAAGATGGAGTTGGGTGGGCTCTGCTCCTCCTGGGTGTGTCTTTTTTCCATGTTCCCAATGTGTTCCTTGGCCTCACTTTTGGCAGCCCCGTAGAAGATTTCATTGGAACAGCTAGTAATGCTTATGGCCAGAAGAGGTATTTTCCTAGTCTGTTGTTCTCAGATCAAGTGCTGACATTCATATGGGCATCATTATCTATTCCAGCTAAGGTTTGCAGTCAGTCCAGCTGTATGTCATTTGTTTCAGTCAGCACATGAATGTTTTATAAATATTCATAACTGCTGATTGTGTGAGGACAGGTATATGAATACTGCCACAAATCCTGGACTTGAGTTCAGCTGTCCCGTTACAAATATTCCTCTGAGCCAACTTGTCTTCCTTGAAAATCACAGGCGTCCACAAGTGAAGAAACAGAGACCAACCAAATCAAAATATATAGGGGCGAAAAAAAAGTAGGCCAACCCAATCACTTGTCTGCTCTTGACTGCCTGGCCTGTCAACACAACAAGTGTTGACACACAACACAACAAGAATTTGTTTGGGGGTCAGTTGGTGAAATATTTTGTTTTGATAATGGCAATTTTGAGAGAATTTTTTAGACTTAAGAAGTACGTAGTCTTGTATGAAATGCAGCTGCCCTTAAAAATCCCTGTGGCTGCATTTTTCTGTCAGCAATGGTGTCAGAATTAAATAACAAATGTCTAGGAAAATATTGATCTGAATGTTGCAACACTGAGTTTCACTGCCTATATCACAGCAATTTGCTATCTTTCCTGTACAGTTCAAACAGTTGCTAAAACTATTAATCACTGTTGTATATAATTAGGTAGTGTCAGTACTCTCCTAGGTGCTTTACAGAAATGTGGGAAGACAAACTCCCTGCCCCAAGCGTTTACATTCTGAATAGGCAATATATAATTGCAGGGGAGATAGGATGGGATTTAACAAAAACCTGTATTTAACTAGTCAAGCACAGAACACATCAGGTTAATTCCATGATTTAATATATATTTATTTATCTCTGCAGGGTGGAGTGGAGATTACGTGCCTTTTGATAATGTAAACTGTTGCCAAGTTTTTAAAAGTTGGGTGCCTAAAGTTAGGCTTCTAAATCCATACTTAAGTCCCTAAATAAGTGACCTGATTTTCAGAAGTGCTATTTTGAGGGTTTAGGTGCTGTTCCTCTAGGAGTACATATACATATAGGAGTACATTTCATTGTAACTAATTTACCTAAGTTTCACACAGAAAGTAAATTCCTGAGCCAGGATAAAATCCACATCTCCTGCTTTACTCCCTGTTGCCTTATCTCCTGGACCATTCCATTTTTTTTCTAATTGCATATTAGGATTTTTTCCTATAATGTTTATGTAAAAATACCTCTAGAAAGTTTTTAAGTGACAAAGTTAACACTTGCTGAAGCTAGCACAACTGCCTTTCAGGAAGGCATAGAGAAAAATCAATTGCCATTTTGCCTGTGCTCATGTTATATCTGAGAATTTATAAACAGTGATTAAGACTTCAGCCTCTCTCATTTTCAGAGAGGTCAGTGTGTGGGAAAAATGTGTCTCATTTAAAATTTACTTGATATAGTAATTGTCTTGACTCTTGCATTAGAATTGCATTGGGGTGATACAGTTGTTGCTGAATTACCCCTGACATTTTTGTTTTCAGTGCATGCTAAATTAACAATACGCTAAAAGACCAGAAAATGGAATAACCAGAAAACTCAGAATGGTTCTTTTCAGGTCCCTTGAATGGCTAATGGTTCTTTCTTTCTTTCTTGTTAGGGACTTCTGTTGCTGGGGCTTTATACATTTTTGCCAGAATATTCCCTTGGTTAGCTGTCAGGAGCAGATTTCCTTTCAATATATTTAAAGCAACATTTTTGATAGCTGCCACTAGGTCATCCAAAGCAGAACAGAAGAGTGCCTTGTGATGCTGCAGGGGACCTGGATGAGTAGTTTTATAACAGTCAGGTTTCTCAGCAAATGTCTAGACATGATTATTAGATTGCAGTCCACTTTTTATGACAGTTCTAACATACTGCCATCTGTCTTTATAAGCAGAATTCATATATATATATATATATATATATATATATATATATATATATATATATATATATTTTGCATTAACTGTGTGCAATTTGGGTGCAATAAGTTCTCACAACTATTCTTCTTTGAGAAGACTGTAGCAGAGTTTAAATCAACAAGTGAAGAGCCATATGGCTCACTTGTTAAATCATCAATGGCTTTTAAAAAGGAATTGTGACTTGCTGGAGTATAGTTGGCTGGATGCTTTTATTATTTGTAATTTATCTTGTGGCTTTTAGAGCAAACCATATTCAGACTGATGATTCTTCTGTTGTGCTGGTAATATATTGTTCCTCATTGAACAAAGATTTAGAGCTTGTAAAGAGAGATGGTTTGTGCAAAACACTTATCTTTTATGAAAGTGAGATATATTGATAGTGAATGCTACATAATGGCTATATTTTCACCATTGTATTTTGCTATTAATTATCATCTTTATGGTAGCACCTACAGTCTGCACACACTCAGGAAGACACAGCCTCCTATCCTGCAAATTGATCTGACCGGGGGGACGGGGAGGGGGGAGAAGACTTCTGTTCCTTGAATATTCCCATTGACTTCAAGGTACACATTATATACTTTGACAAAAAATGGTTAAATACACATCAGCTATACTCAGCAGCCCCAAGCTATCCATTATTAGCTGGTCAAAGCTCTATTTCTGATTGAATACTGTTCAGCTAATGTATTATTCAACAGATATTGGTGAAATTAGACTAATATATTTACAAATATGTTTTCTGTGATTTTCTCCACCTCTGATGCTTGTAGCTAAATATATTTATTTATACAGCAATCATACTCAAAAAGTTTCTTCCACTATCAGGGATATTTCTGCTTTCAGTTGATTTCCCAGCTAAGAACTGGAATGTCTCTGAAAGCAGTAGAATCTTTCCAAATGGAGGAAACTTAAGTGCAACTGCTGTAATTGTGTGTATGCATACCATTTGTATGTGTGCAGTATATAGGTGCAATTTGAATTCCCAGAGAAAACTCAGTTGTAGTTAGCAAATTAATAATTGAAATGCCTGGACACTCAGAGCTAAGGTTAAACTTACCATAAAGTATATAAATCCATAGCTAATGTATCCAAACTACTAAACTTTGTCCCTTTGACAATCCCAACCTCTCATCTACCTTTCTTTTTTCCTTTTATAGCTGCTTTGTAAGATGTGATGTTGGATCAAGTCCAAAAGCTACAGTTTATATTCTCATGGAGTACCCTCCACCAGTTTGGAGAGAACTGCCAAGTAGTCCACTGGCTCCCATTCATTTCAGGAGTCCATTTACAAATTTACCTCCTTAATTTTAAAACCTTCCATGGAGTTGATCCAGCCTCTTCATGGACCTTTTTGTTCTCAAGTCCCTACTCCACACCCTCTTTAAATCTTGTACTTGACCTGTCTGTTCCTTCATGCAATCTGCCCACCTTGGGCAGGGGAGCCTTTGCTGCAATTTCTGCCATCTGGAACAACCTTCCTGTAGCTCTCTGCTCATACTAGTATTCTTTCTGGTTGAAAATCTTTTGTAAATACACATACTACCTCTTCCTTTGCCTAAATTTCTTAATTTCTCTCATGCCCCTGTGTTCATTTATTAATTTTAACATGGTTACAATGTATAAAGCCTTTTGGGATAGTTTGTATGAAAGACTTTCTATAAAACAAAATTGGATTGTATATAGGTCCTGCATGGTGTCATTTATTTATTCTTATGGTTTGCATGATCTCTTTCTCATCTAATTAATTTTCCAGTGTTTGTTTTGTGCTCTCTCCCTATAATTATCAGTCACACCATGATTTTGGTTCTCCGTATATCTTGTATTTGATTTAGTGCAATATTATTTACACATTCACCTTATAATTCATGGTTGAAAGAACAGATTCAGTGAATACTTTCTTTACAAGGCACTGGCTACTAAATGTCCTCTATGGCTTTGGTTTCAGATCTACTTTTGAAGGTCTTCAATGCAACTACTTAAGGTCTTACTGGATTGGAGTAATTCAGACAATATTTGTGTCTCCTCACTGTTTTCGAAGTGCATTAGTTGTACCTCAGCCCCTAACACTTTCTGCTTGAGGTCTCTGGGCCAAGTTCTGCTCTTAGTTACACTGACTCACTGTTTTGTGCCTGTTGTTATCCATGCTGACTTATCCGTTATCCAGAATCTTGTAAATCAGGTTCATATCATTTGTGCTAGTTTTAAATTCTCTGAGGCTGACCTTGAAGCTGCAGATCTCCATGATGGTAACAAGTTGGGTAACAGAGCTGTCCCCTAGCAATCAATAATCCTCAAACTGCAAACAACTCATGACTTGCTTTTGGGAACTGTGTTTGACCACAAGTGCATGTGAAGGGATATAGTGCTCAAAACCAACGATTACCTTCAAAAATAGGAAATACAGTAGTGTTTGCTGGAACTGATCAATGATTTAATAATACTATTTGCATATACGTTCATTCATTCTTATAATGTTATGGTTTTTTGTGTTGGTAGACCTGAATGTTTTGTGGTCGAGTGTCCAAAAGATTCAGAATAATACTTTTATTTCCAATAGCTTCAAACTATGCATACTTTATGTTTGTAAGACACAGCCTACAATAGTGTGGGTTTGTTCCAGAGTTCATTCTACATTAATCTCAGTTCTAACAAGGGCAACGCTCATTTAATATTTATAATTCTGAATATTTTGTGCACAGTTCCCTTAAAAATACTCCAGTCCTCTTCCTTAAGTTCACTAGGAATACACAGTGGCACTGCCTTCTATAAGAAACTGTCTCAGCTTTCGATACAGCAAGGTGCTCCGCACCATCTGCCAATTGCTAAGCCTTCTGAGCTCCTGTTGACTTCAAAGGGAATTAAACATGCTACTGAGCACCTTCCAGGAGGTACTCAGCATACTGCAGGACCAGGCTGCTAGATAGCAAGTGAGCATTACCTCATTATTTGAAATGTCCCTTAGACTACTTATAAGGGAGTGTAGGGGACATTATGAATGTGGAGGTAGTGTTATTTAAGACAACATGGGAAAGGTTTTCAGGGCAACCACTCTAATTTAACTTGTTTGGTTCCTTTGAAACTTTAAATGCTTTTATGCTTATCTGAAGTCTTCCACCCTCTGTTCCGAACAGAAAAGGGAACAACAGTATTTTTTCCATAAGAGCTGAACAATAGTGCACTGAGATCAAATCATTTTGCAAGTCTGGAATACTGTAATGGAGACTTATTTCCATTAACAGGCTTAGGCATCTTAACTTGACACTTAATACCTCCCACTCCATTTTCCCCTCCTTTCCCAGACCCCCTCTCCTCCCCACACATAGTTTTCTTAGTCAGACTCACATATGCCAACAAAATCCGTGAACTAAGAGATTTGATTATTCTGTTCCAAAATCAAGTATCCCCTGTAGGATGGCTGAATTCACTAAGCCAAGCTCTCTGCAAGACTTCCCGCAAAAACCTAAAGCATACTTTTCTGTAGTATATTAACTCTGCATTTAATAAAGGGTTTCTGTTCCTTTTTCTCTTCCTAAAATAGATTCATCTGATACCAAAATTGTTACATGTACCACATGCTAAAATATAATTATTTGCAGGTGAAGAACTATTCTGGGTTATTCGCTATGGTGTTGTTTACAATCTGGTTGTGATGTGCAATGAACTCTGTGGGGATGCGAGTCGAGAAGGCTTAAGGAATGCAGTATGGAAAGCTTTACAGAAACAAAAGAACAATGAAAAGGATAGCCGAGTCCTGGAAGCCATAAGAGTAGCTGAGGTATGTATAAAATCTAAGTAACTGGAACAGACCATCACTCCAGCCGGTCACCAGTGTAACATAATCTAAACATTTATTTTTAGAGTGAAAAAATGAGGATGCCTTTAATTAAAGGAACAATCTCTGAGCCATGACTAGTAGCAAGCGCATTGGTTAGTGGTATTGGTCTCCAGAGCCTACTTTGATATTTGTCAGAATGTGGATTTAATTTAAAATAGGTTTTAAAGGGTTACTGTTTAGGTAAAAACTGACTTATTTTAAGTTTGATAGAGCAAAGAATATACTTTGGCTTCTAAATCCCTTAATATTTCGATTGGGTTTTTTATATAGCCTCCATGTTAGTCAAACAAACCAAAAATAGTGAATGAGTTTCTCTTTCTGGTTTACTGGTCAGCAGTTAACTATTATTAGTGATCTTTACAGTCCTGCCGATGTTGCTGGTGGCTGATGCCTAGGCAGGAATAAGAGACTGCTATGCTACCTTTTGCTCAGATGGAAACAAAAAACTAAAAAGAATCGTGTTTTCTAAGGTCCAATCCAGCTCCCATGGCAATCAGTGTTAAAACTGCTATTGATCTCAACAGTGTGGGATTATTTATTATGTGAACTACATTATTGCCTAGAGTCCCCAGCTGAGATCAAGTCCCCCATTGTGCTAGGTACTGTACAAACACATAGTAAGTTCCTGCCTCAAAGAGTTTACACTTCAAGTAGACAAGAGAAACAAAGGGTGGGAGAAAGGGCGTATTATCCCCATTTTACAGATGTGGAACATAGACACCAAGATAAAATGGCTTGCCCAAGATCACACAGGAGGGTCTGTGGGAGGGTCAGGAATGGCACCCAAGACCTTGAATCCCAATCAAATGCTTTTATCACAAGCCTGTACCTTTTTAAAAAAAAAACAGACATCAGTGCTCACTAGACAATATCTCTGAGTTGTGTAACATTTCAAGGGGCACCAGGTAGGGTTATCTCCTATAGACATCATTGTTAACTCTATCCGCTGAGCCTTTGAAAGGAGCTCTTCAGAGTTAATGAAGGAAGGAAATCAGGGGACTTAACAAGGTGCACAAGGAGAAAAAAAAACTCTTCTAAATGCTGTAGTTTCATTCTGTAACTTCTTAAACTGTCAGCTATATTTGGCTATATCTCAGAGCAGAACATTAAACTGAAAACAGTGTCTGTCAATACCTAGAGGGTCTAGCCTGCCACATTTTCTCCACAGAATAGAAGTAGGTAAAAGGATAACATCACTGGGACTTAAGAATTTGGCAATTATTGTTTTAAGTGTGCTTTAGCGGATGAGTTCTTTGAATATAGACTCCATTCTTCATAAAATAGAAACAGAATTACAGAAGTGGGACAAGTTACAGTTAAGACAGGTAAGGAAGATAAATGTGCTGAAAATGGTGCCTGCAGAAAAGTTAAATTATGTATTAAATTCTCTGCCCAGTCCTATTATCTTAGGAAATTAGATAAGAATGTCTGATTTATTTAACTGGGATGAAAATAGGCCTGTATTGAAATCTTTGATAACCTAGAGAACACAAGGGGATTTGTCAGCTATTCACGAGATATTCTTGGACATTTGCCTTTGCCCAACAGAATTAAGGCATGTCGTTTACCTTTTCCTGCACAAGTGCATGTGGAGTGAGGGGGTGGGGGTGGGGGGGGAGGAGGAATGCTCCGACTAGCACTCCTTGAATGCTGGGGGCAGGTAGTTTCACACCCAGCAGCAACCCACAATGATAAGGAGCATGATGAACTGGGCTTGAGGCACGGCTATGGCCCCTCCCATTTCTAGCATCGAGCATCTAGACTAGCATCTGGCAGCAGGTGCAAGGAGAGGATAGTGGTGTATGGGAAGGAATATATAATGTACCTTTTACCAGCAGGAATAAGGAGAATTATCCCACATGTTTCCACCAGTGTTCTGAGATCCTCTCAGCAAAAACAACAGAGCACTTCCATTCAGCTGCTACAGGTACACCTACACACAGCACTCACCCTGGGATCAAGGCTATAGTATGTTCCTGAAGCTAACTAGCACCTCAGCACAAATAGAGATCAAAAAGGTACATTTTGCCTCCTTCTCTACTTCAGTTCCAGTGAACCACATTACAAGATAATTGATAATCTAGTTAGTTTGAATGGCCTACCTGTATGTATACAGAAGATCTCCTGTGGACCATGCTTAGCGGTGTGGCACATGACAACCTTTGCCTAAAGTGGAATAATACAATCTTTATTAATTAAATTCAGATATGGTGTGAACAGGCGCGACTTCTATTGAAGTCAATGGGCAATGTTTGTGCCTACACTAAATTTTTGTCCTTATAGGAAGAAAATAGTTTCTCTAGGAATAATATTTTCCAGCCTTGCCAGGAATCACAATAGGATTTCAGTTAGAAACTTTGAAAATGGAAACAATTTCCCCAAGTAATACATATACAGGTAGAAATAGATATAGATTGTACTGTTGCAGTGAAATGAATTTACATGTGTGCTTTAAGGTTATTGCAAAATAATGAAAAATTTAACTTGCTAAAACAAAGTATCTGTTTGTAGCCCATTAAGAGTGTGTTTTCCTGGCCTTATGATCTCCACATCTTTAAGCAGATTGCAGTAGCTGCTTTCAAAGTACTTGAGTTGCTTCCAGGATACAGTGGAACTGCTTTTCAGATTGTGGTAGATGCGCATTTGCCATACAAGCCTACATCATGAGAACTGCAAAATTGTCTACCACCACCAGTGCTAACAGGAAGGCAGCCACAAGCTCCTCTAAATAGATCAGTCACAGGCATTAAAACCACAGAGGATCAGAGGATCACAAGAGGGGAAAGGAGAAGTAATCAGTTCACAACTTCCTATTACCAAAGGGCATATCTCCTGATTTAAAATAAGAACTCCCTGAACTTTCCTTCAGTCCCCAAATTAATTCCAAACATTCTTTGGATTTCTAAACCATTTGATAAGGACTCCTCCCCTCCCACCTCCCCTCAATTCCAACCCAGGGCTTTCCTGTTTCTTACATCTCCTCTCAGGAGCCTGCCATCTCCCCGAAATACACACACACACAATTTCAGAGTCTTGGCCCTGGTCTACACTACGAGTTTAGGTCGAATTTAGCAGTGTTAGATCAATTTAACCCTGCACACATCCACACAATGAAGCCATTTTTGTCGACTTAAAGGGCTCTTAAAATCGATTTCTGTACTCCTCCCCGATGAGGGGATTAGCGCTGAAATCGACATTGCCGGGTCGAATTTGGGATAGCGTGGATGCAATTCGACGGTATTGGCCTCCTGGAGCTATCCCAGAGTGCTCCATTGTGACCACTCTGGACAGCACTTTGAACTCAGATGCACTAGCCAGGTAGACAGGAAAAGCCCCGGGAACTTTTGAATTTCGTTTCCTGTTTGGCCAGCGTGGTGAACTCAGCAGCACTCAGCAGCACAGGTGACCATGCAGTCCCCCCAGAATGTTTCTACGCTCCCCCTATCATCTCCGTCCCTGAGGTTATCGCAGATTAGAAGGCGAAAAAAACCACACTTGCGATTACATGTTTTCCGAGTTCATGCAGTCCTCCCGCACTAATAGGGCACAGCGTAATGCATGGAGGCATTCAGTGCCAGAGGCCAGGAAAGAATTGCTGTGTTTGCTTAACGGCAAAAGTATCATGCCTTGCTGGCGATCCTGCCCGAGCCAGGTCGCTAGGTCACATGCACTCCGTGCTGTGTCAGCCTTGGGCAGGGGCATGACCGCTTTGTGAGCAGGAAGGCCATAGATATAGACATTGCATTAGGTAGCTTCTGTAGCTAGAGAAAACATTCCTGTGCATTCGGCAAAGTCTGTGGCAAAAAAAGAGAAGCCCTATAGTGCAGTGGTTATCACATTCACCTAACATGTGAAACATCCCTGGTTTGAAACTGGGTGGAAACAGGTCACTGTTCCTTTTCCTGACTCCCCTCCTCCATTTTTAGTCTTAGAACAGACCGCGCTGTGAAATTTTACTTTGAATTATATCAATTTTGAGTTAAATAATATGGAAGCTCTCTCTAAGTTATAGTCCCGGGTTCCTTACCCTTTCAGCTGCTCTGATAAATTAACATTTTTGTTAGGGGCAGGGGAAAATTTTCATGAAGCCTTTTATAGGGACTAAATGCTATCTAGAACTCTGAAATAATCTTAACATGGCCCATAGAGTGCAATTCTTCATTCTGGATTTGTCATTCCACAAGCTGAACTGCTCCTTACTACCGTCCAGGCTTCATGGGAGCAAGGGGCAGGCTGGGGTAGGTGTGACCGTGCAGTAATGCCCGCTGGCTGGTGGGAGAGCAGCCTGAGGCAGAAGCCTCCAGCTCGCATGATATTCCAGGCAGGACTGAATCTCCATGAGACGAAATTTAAAGAAGAGAATGACCTGGAGTCACTCCCATTTGGTGCTCTAAGAGGAGGATAGCCATGTCTGTCCAGGCACCCCGATTGACCTCACTGAGGTCTGCCAGCTGAGTGGGACCCCGGCTGGCAGGAGCTGGCGGACGGAGCCCCAGACCGGCAGCGAGCTGAGCGAGCTGACCGGAAAAAAGGCATGAAACGATTGTCTGCCATTGCTTTCACAGAAGGGGGGGGGGGGCCCTGACGACATGTACCCAAAACCACCTGCGACAAAGTTTTTGCCCCATCAGGCATTGGGAGCTTAACCCAGAAGTCCAATGGGCAGCAGAGACTGTGTGAACTGTGGGATAGCTACCCACAGTGCACCGCTCTGTAAGTCGATGCTAGCCGCGGTAGTGAGGACGCACTCCGCCAACTTAATGTGCTTAGTGTGGACATACACAATAGACTGTATAAAACTGAATTCTAAAAAATCGACTTCTATAAAATCGACCTAATTTAGTAGTGTAGACATACCCTTGGATTATGTAGATTGTAAACCCTTTTGCGGGGGCGGAGGCAAAGGGACCTTGTTTTCTTACTCTCTGTAAAGTGCCTTGTTCGCTGCTGGCAAAATAAGTAATAATGCAGGGAGAAGGAAGAAGCCTGACTCACCCTCCAGCCCCTTAGGAAGTGATCTGCCCAGTCTGCTCTCCCAGATCCACTCAGGAGTCTTCTGCTGGGTGTGAGGTTGACCAACTGACCCCCCCCACACACACACACACAGGGCAGCAGAATACAGTGGTTTTGCTGATAGTTTCTGACAATTTAAACAGTATAGTAGGGTTAAGGCCTCAGAGTGCACCATGGCATTGTGAAATTCCCCAAGCTAACGGGGTTCTCTTTGGAAAGGAAGGCAGGAGAGAGCTCATGTACTGTGAATTTAATGCATTTTGAGCCATACATTCCATAGTCCTTTTAGACAGCGCACCAGACTAGGACTCCAGAGAACCAGGTTCTCTTCCCAGCTCTACCACTGGCCTGATGGGTGATGTCACTTCTCTCTGCCTCAGTTTCCCTATCTATAAAATAATGACAATTCTACTGACCTCATTTGTAAAGCGCTTTGAGATCTACTGATGAAAAGTGCTATATAAGAGCTAGGCATTGTTATTATTTAAAAGAAGCAGTTTAGTAGAATGCTGCTGAGTAGGTATAGGGTCCTGCTGTATCGCAGAAAAGTATAGCAGGTTACTGGTAACACTCAGAAGTTAATACTGCACTGAATTAGTAGAAAGGAGACATACCAGACTATTGTCTTAAGAGAATAGATACACTAGGAAAGAGAACAACAAGACCATCCAGTTTCTCTCTGAAAAAAATTGTCTTGTGTAGAATGAATTTGTAACATGCCTTCTAAATTGCATGTTTACTGTTAGGGTGATGACTGCACTTTGGTGCATCATGCTGCACGCCTAACCACCACTGGGGTCTGTATGCCACGCCTCATATTTTGACTTGGCAGAATTCAGTTTTTATTTTTTTATAATTTCAACAGATAAATTGATAAAAATAAAAAATAATATTAATTTCACAGTTGGACAAAATTGTGGGGTCAGGCAACAGAAGGTCAGACAATTGCTTAATGACAGTAGAGACAGACTCAAAAAGTTAAAGCTTTATATCCATTCAAAACACAAATTGTCAACCTTACATATAAAAATATACAAAGTTAATATCCTTAAATCAAACTCTACAGTTCTCAAGCAGATTTTTATTACCTTGCCTATCTGTGAATTTCAGTAATCAATGGAATTTTGTTGGTTTGTGTGTAGATAGCAAAATCGAAGTTTATTGACATTTACTGATAATCTAATCCTTCCAAGCCTACTCATACTGCATTTTGTCTGTTTCTAGATGGCTTCAATTAACCATTTTTCTGATTAATACACACCAGAAAACTAATCACAAATGCTTTGGGGGAGTGGCCCTATCACATATGTAAGATTAACTAGATATGTAAATTCTGGCACTTATGTCAACAATAAATGGGACTCAACAGCTCACAAAGAATTTCATCAGACTCTGTTGATATAGTATTAGTGATCCTGAATATAGCCCTGTATTCAAAGCTCAGTATCAGAATTTCTTGGATGCTTTATTTCACTTGTTAGCATTGTGTCGTTTGTTCCATTACTATATTATGCATATTACATGTGTCGATTTCACTGATTTTTTTTTTAATGTTTTCAGTTGCTTCTCTTTTGCCACATTAAAATATTAATAGGTTTCCAAAAAGTGTTTTCAAAACTCCACTAAGTTAAGGCTTAGGATATGTCTACACTACCACTTTTGTCAGTATAACTTGTCACTCAGGGGTGTGAATAAGCCATCCCCCAAGTGACATAAGTTACTCCGACCTTAGCGCCGGTGTGGGCAGCGCTGACATAGCTACTGCCATTTGTTGAGAGTGGATTAAGTCAATGGGAGAGCTCTCTACTTAGAGAGGCTACACTAGAGAGCTTACAGCAGCGCAGCTGCATTGGTGCAGTGTAGTCATAGCCTTAGATTCATGTGTCACCATCTCCTTTTTCCTTTTTGACCCCACAGAAGTCTCTCGGCATGATGCAGTGTATGCATAGGGGTAAAGGTGAAGACTGGGTTTGAATAGATGTGCTGGAGGTAGAGAGAATGCACATAGAATCACAGAAGTGTAGGACTGGAAGGGACCTCAATAGGTCATCTAGTCCAGTCCCCTGCACTGAGGCAGGACTACGTATTATCTAGACCATCTCTGACAGGCTTTTGTCTAGTCTGTTCTTAAAAACCTCCAGTGATGGAAATGCCACAACCTCCCTAGGTAATTTGTTCCAGTGCTTAACTGCCTTTACAGTTAGGAAGTTTTTCCTAATGTCTAGCCTAAATCTCCCTTGCTGCAATTTAAGCCCATTAAGTCTTGTCCTGTCCTCAGTGGAAAAGGAGAACAATTTATCGCCCTCGTACCTTTTCCATAATTGAAGACTGTTATCAGCATCTCCCCTCTATTCTCCTACACCTTAAGTCATCTCCAGAGAAAACAAATTCAATTTTTTCAGTCTTCCCTCATAGGTCATGTTTTCTAGATGTTTAATTTTTGTTGCTCTCCTCTGGACTTTCTCCAATTTGTCCACATCTTTCGCAAAGTGTGGTGCCTTAGTTGAGGCCTTATCAGTCTTGAGCAGAGCAGAAGAATTACTTCTCATGTCTTGCTTACAACACTCCTGCTAATGCATCCCAGAATGATGTTTGTTCTTTTTTTAACAGTATTATATTATTGATCCATAGCTTGTGATCCACTATAACCCCAGGATCCTTTGCTGCAGTACTTCTTCCCAGGCAGTCATTTCCCAGTTGTATTCGTGCAGTTGATTATTCCTTCTTAAGTGTAGTACTTTGCATTTGTCCTTATTGAATTTCATCCTGTTTAATTCAGAACATTTCTCCAGTTTGTCAAGATCATTTTGAATTCTAACCCTGTCCTCCAAAGTGCTTGCGACCCCTCCCAGCTCAGTATCATCTGCATGATTTATAAGTTTACTCTCTCTGCTATTATCCAAATCATTTATGAATATATTGAATAGAACCGGACCCAGGACAGAACCCTGAGGGATCCCACTTGAGATGCCCTTCCAGCTTGATTGTGAACCATTGATAACTATTCTCCCTGTGCCCCCTCACAAATGCAGCTCCAAGGGGCTCCCTGGCAGCATGATTCAAAGGGAGAAATCGTGCCAGAAAGCCAAATGGACTACTGGGTCCAGAGATGGTGCAGAGACGCAGTGTCTTTTTGTGGATGGCCCTGATCACCTGAATATACCCAGGTGTGGGAGTGGGGCCCACAGCCTTTTCCATGAAGGAGCAAATGCTGCAACCTCACCTCCCCCAACCATAGGATAATTTGTTACAGTGGGAGGATCTTTGTGGAGGGATGCTCATAGAATTCAGGAGGGGTGATCTGGGCCCAAATGCCTACATACACAGTAGCTGCCTTTAGGTACAATGGTGAGAGTGTTTTCTTTGCTTGAAACAGTACCCTGTTCAAGCTGGCAAAGTAATGAAGTTGGTTGCAGAGGCAAAAGCAATTTCACAAGTTCATGGAAGGTGAAAGAACTGAACACACAACTACTTAACTTAGTGCACTTCTTGAGTGGTCCTGAACTTCCACTCAGCATGGGTGTTCTCAATAGCTTAATGGATTCTTGACTCTCAGCTTGCTGAAGTATACATCTTTACCAGACATCTCAGCATAAAACAACTTTTCAATGGTCTCTCCACCACAACCATGTTCAAAAGGCTGAAACCTGCTCTGTATAATTTTAAGAGCTAGGAGAGACAGGCACTGAAATTATGATACCCCAAGTACTCAGATTTTGCAGATATTAAGCTATGATAATGTAACATTTCAGTGTTACTTTGATTAATGTGGCAGAAGACTTTTTTCAGATAACTCTGGTGTTCCATTTTATACCATTTTCCCCCTTTCTGATTTCTTTCTATCAGAAACAGCAGCCTAAAGAGTAGACTGAGTAGTACTATAGTGCCCCAGGCTGCTAGAGAACTGTGGGAGGAAAAAACCTCTCTCTGATGGTTTATTCCTATCAATTCTTAAGAGAACAACAATGGTGCTCTTTTCAAGGGCTGTCATCTACCCTTCCTTTCTTGGGGCTAGGTTCGTGCAACCCTTACTCACGCTGGTGAGTACTTATTCACATGAGTAGTCTCTCAAAATAGTGGCATAGGGAACAGTGACCCTGGGATGCTATCCAAACTCTCAGAACAATTAGATGCACACAGCACCTTCTACACAGATGCTCTGGAGTGCAGAGAAAGTGTAGTTATGCCAGGCAGAACTCATTCACATTATTTAGTGCCGGGGCTGTGGTATAGTGGATGCAAAAGGCAGCAATGCCTGTGGAGAGCTTTGCATGACAACAGCATAATCACGCACCCTGGGCAGTAGTCCTCACTCCAGTTGAGGGACTCACCATAGAAAGGTTTCAGAGTAGCAGCTGTGTTAGTCTGTATCCGCAAAAAGAACAGGAGTACTTATGGCACCTTAGAGACTAACAAATTTATTTGGGCATAAGCTTTCGTGGGCTACAGCCTACTTCATCGGATGCATGTAGTGGAAAATACAGTAGGAAGATATATACACACACACACACACACACACACACACACACACACACACACAGAACATGAAACAATGGGTGTTACTATACACACTATAAGGAGAGTGATCAGTTAAGGTGAGCTTTTATCAGCAGGAGAGAAAAAGAACTGTTTGTAGTGGTAATGAAAATGGCCCATTTCCAGCAATTGACAAGGAGATATGAGGAACTGTAAAGGGGTGGGGAATAAGCATGGGGAAATAGTTTTACTTTGTGTAATGGCCCATCCACTCCCAGTCTTTATTCAAGCCTAATTTAATGGTGTCCATTTTGCAAATTAATTCCAATTCAGCAGTCTCTCATTGGAGTCTGTTTTTGAAGTTTTTTTGTTGTAATATTGCGACTTTTAGGTCTGTAATCGAGTGACCAGGGAGGTTGAAGTGTTCTCCAACTGGTTTTTGAATATTATAATTCTTGATGTCTGATTTGTGTCCATTTATTCTTTTGCGTAGAGACTGTCCGGTTTGGCGAATGTACATGGCAGAGGGGCATTGCTGGCACATGATGGCATATATCACATTGGTAGATGTGCAGGTGAACGAGCCTCTGATAGTGTGGCTGATGTGATTAGGTCCTATGATGGTATCCCCTGAATAGGTATGTGGACAGAGTTGGCAACGGGCTTTGTTGCAAGGATAGGTTCCTGGGTTAGTGTTTTTGTTGTGTGGTGTGTGGTTGCTGGTGAGTATTTGCTTCAGGTTTGGGGGCTGTCTGTAAGCAAGGACTGGCCTGTCTCCCAAGATCTGTGAGAGTGATGGATCGTCCTTCAGGATAGGTTGTAGATCCTTGATGATGCGTTGGAGAGGTTTTAGTTGGGGGCTGAAGGTGACAGCTAGTGGCGTTCTGTTACTTTCTTTGTTGGGCCTGTCCTGTAGTAGGTGACTTCTGGGTACTCTTCTGGCTCTGTCAATTTGTTTTTTCACTTCAGCAGGTGGGTATTGTAGTTGTAAGAATGCTTGATAGAGATCTTGTAGGTGTTTGTCTCTGTCTGAGGGGTTGGAGCAAATGTGATTGTATCGTAGAGCTGTAGACAATGGATCGAGTGGTGTGGTCTAGATGAAAGCTGGAGGCATGTAGGTAAGTATAGCGGTCAGTAGGTTTCCGGTATAGGGTGTAGAAGCCCTCTACACCAACATTCCACACAAAGATGGACTACAAGCCGTCAGGAACAGTATCCCTGATAATGCCACTGCAAACCTGGTGGCTGAACTTTGTAACTTTGTCCTCACCCATAACTATTTCACATTTGGGGACAATGTGTACCTTCAAATCAGCGGCACTGCTATGGGTACCCACATGGCCCCACAGTATGCCAACATTTTTATGTCTGACTTAGAACAACAGTTCCTCAGCTCTCGTCCCCTAACGCCCCTACTCTACTTGCGCTACATTGATGACAGCTTCATCATCTAGACCCATGGAAAAGAAGCTCTTGAGGAATTCCATCATGATTTCAACAATTTCCACCCCACCATCAACCTCAGCCTGGACCAGTCCACACAAGAGATCCACTTCCTAGACACTACAGTACTAATAAACGATGGCCACATAAACACCACCCTACCCTGACTCTCACAAGTAGGCATAGCACCAGGCTGTGGTCAGTAAAATGCTTAAATAGTTCAATAAGCAGCTCCTGCAATTTCCCCCCTCTTAGCCTGTAGCATTGCTAATGCTAATGCCAAACAAATAAACTGCCACCCACTGGCTTGCAGTGGGTGCACACACGCACTGTGACTAACATGGCTGATCACAGTAAGGCAGCTGGTGTGAAGCAGTCACCTGTTGTAGTCACTCCGAGGTGCAGTTTCGGGTGCACACTGCTGGGGCTGCACTAGCCCTTTGGGATGCAGAGACCCCCTTTGAAAATTATCTGGTGGATAAGTTTCCACAGGCACACTCCTATTATCCCCTTCTGGCAGGTGCAACCCACTAGTGTCTGAGTTGCCTGTTATTACTAGTGGAAGTGGCTGATTTAGCACTTTTTGAAAATTCACATCCCCGTAGGGTGCACACTTGCTTTCAGATCTGGGCACACCAGTGTGACACTCTATACCTCGGGGGAGTGTCCTGTAACCTCCATATTCCTCATTTATATCTAATTGTGACCTCGCATATAAAGCATGCCATGTAAGGTATCAGGGGGAAGGTTATGATCTGCTGAAAGTCACCGTTTTATCTAAATATGTATATAATCAGTGCATGGGAAGTTATGAGATTGTGTTGTATGGTTGTCAGTAAAATATGCTGTAAGTTGGGGAATCAACCAGATAATAGCTCCACAAAGACAACAGCAAAGAAAGTAACCAACGCCTGGGCAGGTATCAAACAACCATCAACAGCCACTGTCCAGCAAGGGAGCTACAATTCAATGACTCAACTGCATAAGACCACACCAGGAGCATTGCTCAACCTTGCCTGGGGACTCAGCAATGCCCACCAGACATGCCTGGACTTGCGTTCTCCAAGTACATGGACTAAGGGTATAAAACAGAACACCGTGGCCCCATGCTTTGCTTTTTCTCCTACCCCACTCCTTTGCTACAAGTAACAAGGACACTCAGAAGACTGAAGACTCCAACAGAGGAGACTGGCCCAGGTTTCAAGGGTGAAACCTGTTGTGACAGGTTCTTCCCCCCTTCGGGGTGCCACCTGGAACTGGGGTACCACTGAGCCCACCTGACCCATCAGCCTGGGTTCCCTTAACACTGTACTATTATACAGCCTGTCAAGCCCTTCCCCAGGCTTCAGACTGCAATTTACCAGTACACATACACGTAGGGACACACCCAGCTGCAACTATACACACAGATGCTGAGATCAGCTCTGCATGGGAAGGCTCAGCTAAGGAACGGCCCAGTTACTCAAGTGCACCCCCATTCTGGAGTGTAAACCCCAAATTATACCATCTTGCACTGCACAGAGAACTGTACAGCATAAGCTCAAGAAATTCGCCCTCTCCCTCAATGTGGAGAGGAATATGCACAGCTTTTTGCCCCTAGTTATGATTTCCAGACACACTGGTTTTAGACAAAACAAATGCACGTTTATTAACTACAAAGATAGATTTCAAGTGATTATAAGGGATAGCAAACAGATCAAAGCAGATTACCTAGCAAATAAAACAAATACGCAATCTAAGCTCAATATACTAAAGAAACTGGTTATAAGTAGCAAATTCTCACCCTAAATGTTGTTTTAGGCAGACTGCAAAGAGTCTTGAAGGCAAGCTGCATTTGCTTTCAGCTTAAAATTCCAGATATATCTTTCACAGACAACCCAGACACCCTTTAGCCTGGGCTTGGCCCTTCTCCCCAGTCCAGTCTTTTTGTTCTCAGGTGTTTCCAGCAGTCCTCTTTCTTGGGTGGGGAGTCAATGAAGAACAAAACATGATGTCACTCCTCTGCTTTAAATAGTTTTTGCATATGGCGGGAATCCTTTGTCTCCCAGTTTGATCCCCACCCCTAGTCAGTGGAAAAACACTAGTATTATCATGGAGTCCAGTACCAGGTGACTTGGTCACATGTCCCTGCAGCCATAACTCAGAGGCTGTTTGCACCATCCGCAGGAAGGCTTCTGGTGGGTGATTAGCATCTTCTAAGACCTATTGTTCTCTCCAATGGCCCTTCCCAGCGAGCCATCTAGACTGATTGCATGCTGTCTAGTGGGCATTCCCCAGGTGTAAACACATTTGTAATAGATGCATAGACAATATTCCTAACTTCAGATACAAAAATGATACATGCATACAAATAGGATAATCATATTCAGTAAATCATAACCTTTTCAATGATACCTCACATGACCTATCTTGTATAAAATACATCATAGATAGGCCATAATCATATCATAATATCTCTATGAAGAATATTGGGGCTGTGGTCAGATGTTGGCTGTGTGTGTGTTCATTCAATGTGCTGTCCCAGCTCTGCACAGATAGCGGAGATAGCAGACCTCAATTAAACTGCCCAATAAATCCACAGACTCGGTTTTCAGTGAAGACACGTGGCCTGGTTTATTGTCGATGAAGCATGGTAATAGCACCTGGCAGACTCTACGAGGATACTAAGACATGTATGCTCATGACAATGGACACAGCTCAGTCAGTGGTGGGACTTTCCACCGCTCCCTAGACTGGCCAAAGATACTCCCTCTGAGATACAGCTTTATACCCCGATACAAACAAATTAGTGCTGCCCCTGACATCGCTAGTTATCACCCATCATCTTGTACATGTTGGTTCAATCAAAACATCTCTGTTACATACTGTCATCCTGACCGTATCTTTTAGGAGGGGGTCAGTGTGTTCCAGTTATCCTTGGGAAATGTTTTTGTACCATCCTTGATATTGGGATGTTCTGGTACCACTTGATATCAGGGTGTGTTTGCGTGAGCACTCTGACTAGCACTTCTTAGGAATGTGTATTTCTGCAATATCAGTCCTGTTCTTGCCAAATTCTGTGAGCAGGTCCTGCCTCATACCAGGCCTCTAATACAAGGGCTTATGTCTCAGGCTCTCTTCCTACTATGGGGTGTAGTGTCACACCTGTGTACTATGAACTGCAATATCCAGTGGGGTGAGAAAACTGCTTAATCTAGAACAGGGGCGGGCAAACTTTTTGGCCTGAGGACCGCATTGGGTTTCCAAAATTGTATGGAGGGCCGGTTAGCAGAGGCTGCGCCTCCCCAAACAGCCAGGTGTGGTCTGGCCCCTATATGACCCCCCCTGCTTCTCCCCCCCGATGGTGCCCCTGGGATTCCTGCCCCATCCAACCCTCCATTCCCTGTCCCCTGACTGCCCCCAGAACCCCTGCCCCTGACTTCCCTCCGCCGTCCCATCCAACCCCACCTCTCCTTCCTGACTGCCCCCCCAGGACCCCTGCCCCCATTCAACCCCCCGTTCCCTGTCCTCTGACCGCCCTGACCCCTATCCACACCCCTGCCCCCGACCACCACCCCCAAAATCCCCTGCCCTCTATCCAATCCCCCCTGCTCCCTGGCCCCCCTACCTGGAGCACCGGTGGCTGGTGGCGCTATAGCCGCCCCGCCCGGCTGGAGCCAGCTACACCACCACGCAGCACAGAGCACCGGATCAGGCTGGGCTCTGCAGCTGCGCTGCCCCAGCAGCTCACAGCCCCACCGCCCAGAACATTGCACCAGCGGCGGAGCGAGCTGAGGCTGCGGCGGAGGGGGAACAGCAGGGGAGGGGCTGGGGGCTAGCCTCCCGGGGCAGGAGCTCAGGGGCTGGGCAGGAGGTTCCCGCAGGCTGGAGGTGGCCCGCGGGCCGTAGTTTGCCCACCTCTGATCTAGAAGTTGCCCAGTCTAATAGGGTTGAGAATCTAGACTGTGTGCTTATAATTTTCTTTTCTTTTGGTAACCACTCTGACCTTTTGACTATCACTTATAATCGCTTAAAATCTATCTTTTGTAATCAATAAACTTGTTTTACTGTTTATCTTTACCAGTGAGTTTGGCTGAAGTGCCTGGTAAATCTGCTCAGGTTTACAAAGGCTAGTCCTATGTCCACTTTCCATTGATGAAGTGGTGAACCAATTAAATTTGCACTGCTAGTCTTGAGCAGTGCAAGACAGCATATTCCTGAGGTACAGTGCTGGGAGGTGGGGGGATTTGGCTGGTGCCTTTCTCTGTGTGATTCATGAGTGGCTCTGGGAGCATTCATGCAATCTAGCTGGGTGTGGGGCTTCACATGCAGTTGTGCTGAGTGATAGTGCCTGGAGGCTTTGTGAGAGACAGCCCAGGCTGGAGAGTTAAGGGTACAGCTGTCCCACAGTTCCAGGCTGCACCCCAGGGATCCTGTCACACCAGATGCCTCCAACCTCTCATACGATCCCAGTTTCATGCCAGTGAAATTGGTATCATGCTATGGACATGCGTTTGCTAACAAGACTCAAACATGTGCATTGTTACTCACAGTCCAAAAATAATAAATGCAGATATTTACAGAGAAGCAGAAACAGAGCTCTAAACTCTGAGACCTTCATCTGGCAAATCAATAATCCAGATTAAATTGTGACCCTAATGTCTGAGAGGAAAATAGAAATTTGCCACATACACACACTAGCATAATAAGCAAATGTTAATTGATGTACTTTGATTGTGATAGTTCCTGGGAGATTTGCAATGAGCAAGGCTTTACTGTATGGGCAATTCCACAGCATATGCTGGAACATCTAGGAAGAGTCATCATTTCTAAGTACTTTCTACCATCTGCTAGAAAAACTGAAATATTGAAAGGTTTTTCCCTCCACTTTCTCTCTGACTCCTCATATATACAACTGACTTCATTCTTGCCATTTATGACCCATTAATATTTTGTGTAGTTCTCTTTTATAAGAGTTGGTCTTTTATATATTTTATGCTACTGAATTATATTATAGTAATGGGTACAGAAAGAACAAAAGATAAATAACTTTCCAGACAGAGAGCCAGCCTCATGGATTCATTGACTTACACTCACGTTTTGTGCTGTAGTTCAGCGATAGAAATTGCTGTTTACTGAAACAGATGTCAGTCATTTAACCTTTCCTCCTAAAGTCAGAGGCCTCCAGCTTTAGCTGTGCCTAATAGCTACTGGGTGCAACTTTGGGCAGGGCATTTGTGGGTTCCCTCCTCACTCCTCTTGCCACCTGGGGGCAATTTGATCCTTGGCATAGATCAGGAAAGCTCCACAGCTGCTCTAGACTAACCACAACTTTCAGTAGCTACAAAGGCCCATCCACCTTGATGGAGAACAGCTGTATTCTACTTATGCCCCATTTCCCCCTCCAACCCAATAACCACCCTGGTTCCTCTTTACTGGGGGCTGCTGGGAGGATGGCACAGAAAGTGTCTATGCCACTGTGGACTCCCTAACAGTGGGAGAAGATCCAGGTGCTTTCTAGTCCCTTCACACCACAGGAATGGCACAAAGGAACTGGCTTGGAGCTGAGGGTTATGATCACAGACAGTTCTGAACTAGCTTACATCACTCTCTAGCAACTCCCTTTGGTCATTACAAAGTCCAGCATTGATGGGTTCTAAGGGGAGTTAAGTGTAGGTTTCCTATGCCAGAAGAGGGTTGTTGTAACTATACTGGGCCTTTCAGAAGGGAGACAGAGTTTGGTAAGGGCTCCATGAAGGACTTGGAAAAACTACCAAGGTGAACAAAAATATTTGTTTTGGTTTTAAAAACAGCAGATTACCACTTATCTTGTCACGTAGAAATCACCTTCAGGGAAAGGGTGAGTCACTGTCAGAGAGACTAATGTAATATGTTGACCGTAAAGCAAGAGGTTGCATATTAGTTCCTCTGTGAACATGGGGGATAATCTACAGTGCCTCTGTTTGCCACAGGGTTGAATCCAGAGACTTCCTTAATTTTTTCCATATACCCAAAAGAAATAAAAGGTGTGACTGACAGTGAACACATTCTCTATTCACTGGGGAAAGCAAGCTCCTGTGTAGTTGTTCCATGTTCACAGTTCTTCTACTGAGGAGAGACAAGGGTTCATAAAGTGTCAAAAAAATGAAGTGCTATAGTATTTTTCCCATTTCTGTGTTAAAGAACATCCAAAACAATTTTAATTACATTTGTACACAGGCAAATTTGATGGGAAATTGTATGCTGAGTCTGTGCATAGAATGAATATTTACAACGCAGTTATAAATGCTTGGGGAAAATAAAAACAAAACCAGGATTTATAATGGAAATGCTGTCACTACATAGTTATGGCTGTGTCACTAGCAGAAGCTGCTATAAAAAAATTAAAAGGTTTAGGAACTGAAGTAAAATGAAGTAACAAGTTGTACAGTTACTAACTCTTAATTGTTTAAATGTACCTACATAATGACATTAATAAATGTTACCCCAAAATCAGACTTCAGTAATGATAAGAAGTATGATGGAATGAAGAAAGCTTTTTTTGTATCAATGTCAATCTGTTTACCATTAAAAGGCTTGAGAGGCATATAAAATGAAGTCTGACTGGTAAAGGGCTGCACATAACATTCAGTAAATAGTTTGTCATTGGTATTTTAAAACAGAATAGACAGGATGCAACATCCTATTTACTTTCAAGAACGAGCAATTATATTATGAACATAAAAAAGTGACTGATTATAACATTGTGACACATTTTGAAGCTAACAGCTTCAATGGTTATAACCATAAGATTCTGACGAAGAAAAATATGCCTTATGGGCATCTCTAAGTTAAAACATCCTCAGAGAAGAAAAGTAATTAAAAACAGTCAAGGACCTCACCAAAACAAGATAACAGGAACAGAAACATGATACTAGTGGGTTTTGGTTTTTACTATTAAAATATAAAAAACTGTGAAGAAAAAAAAAATTGTCATTCCCCTCCCAAAAACTGTGTCAAATTTGTATGCAGTATTTTTGTAGCTATGTCAGTCCCAGAACATTAGAGAGACAAGGAGAGTGAGGTAATAGCTTTTATTGGACCAACTTCTGTTGGCAAGAGAAACAAGCTGGGCCAATAAAAGATATTACCTTACCCACCCTGTTTCTGTTCAGAGTTTCTAATTTACCTCTTGTATAGCTAATATCTTTCTGGATTGAGGGATAGTTTCAGACATTCAATCAAAACAGTGATATATATCAGCACAGCAGTATATTGTCACACAATGTCCCATTTAAATGGGAGGGACAAAGTTCAAAGTTTCTGAAACTGAGCGCACATATTTTTCATGTGTCTCTATCTGCATATATAAAACTAAATTAGCAATAATTGGAAATGAACATTTTACATGTGTATGTCATGTACTCAAATTCTGTTTTACTTTGTGTGCACAAAACTGCCTGTTTTCATGCTCTCAGGGGTGGGCATGCAAAAATGTACATGCAGTTTGAGGCCATATTTCAAACCATGTCCCTAAAAGTTTACAGAATGCCTGTTTGTAAGATTGGAGAGTTATTGAAAATGCCTTCACAAGGCTCTGTAAAAAAGGTTTCTAATAGCAAAGAAGAAAAAAAAGATATAGAAAGGTGAGATTTAAACTGGTATAAAAAGTATTAGCTTTTTAAAACTGAGAAGTGCCTATTAATGTTTCCAAAGAGGAAAAAAATGCAGATATTCTTATTTTCATCATTTTGTTCTATAAATGTAAGCAAATAATCTATAGTATACCTTTTATTTCCCTTACCTCACCCCATATACTGACTCAAAGGAGAAGCACTGAATCAAAGTGAGCCATGGAAAACAGAAAAACACTACATGCCTTATTTATAATTCTCTCTGTAGATAGATTATATCCCAGATCATTTTTGCCATTACTTTGTTTCTAGCAGTTTATTGTGGTAGGTTTAATTTTGTTTTTCTTTTCATTCAACAGGCTGAGGCAAATGGTCCAGCAAATCCTTTTATTAGTTCAAGTGCAAATGCTCCATCATCTCCCAGGACCTTAACCTCCTGCCAGTATGTGGGCTGGAGAGTTGCCAGTGTACTCTCCCAGGTCTACTTACCACCCATTGGTCCCAACATCCCTCTGCCAAGCAAACCTAAACAGAAGCTAACTCCTATGCAGTATCAGCACTCAGAGCAGTGTGATGTGGAGAAAAGAACTGCATGTTCTTCTCTAAGGTATTTGTTTCCTACATATAAACCTCTGTCCCTTCCTCCCCTTCACACACTCCATTTATTCTTCTGTTTATAAGGGAGATATATAGTTCCCAAGTTAATGACATTTATATTTAATATTTTTACAACACTCTCTAATCCCCTGAATTCAGCATCTGAAAAGGTTCAGCAAAATATATTTGGAGTAAAATTAGTCCGGATCATGTCTAATTTTTATGTTGAAAGGCTTGTATGCTTTGCATTGGAGTTGCTTGGCTGTATGTCATCTCAGCCTCGTGCATTATCAAGTTTAAGAATAAGGTCTTTTAAAAAAGGAAACATTTTGCACACCTAAGTCATACAATTAAAGACTTTCTGAATTTATTTTAAGAACATGAGAATGGCCATACTGCGTCAGACCAAAGGTCCATCTAGCCAAGTGTCCTGTCTTCCCACAGTGGCCAATACCAGTTGCCCCAGAGGGAATGAACAGAACAAGTAATCAAGTGATCCATCCCGTCACCCATTCTGGCAAACAGAGGCTAAGGACACCATCCCTGTCCATCCTCGCTAATAGCCATTGATGGACCTATCCTCCATGAACTTATCTAGTTCTTTTTTGATCCCTGTTATAGTCTTGGCCTTCATAACATCGTCTGGTAAGGAGTTCCACAGATGGAAGTATTTCTTCACAAAATGCAGTCAATTTGTTTGTTTTAAACCTGCTGCCTATTAATTTCATTTGGTGACCCCTAGTTCTTGTATTATGAGAAGGAGTAATTAACACTTCCTTATTTACTTTCTCCACATCAGTCATGATTTTATAGACTTCAATCGTATCCCCCCTTACTCATGTCTTTTCCAAGTTGAAAAGTCCCAGTCTTATTAACTTCTCCTCATACGGAAGCCATTCCATACCCCTAATCATTTTTGTTGCCCTTTTTCTGTACCTTTTCCAATTCCCATTTATCTTTTTTGAGATGGGGCAACCACATCTGGATGCAGTATTCAAGATGTGGGGGTACCATGGATTTATATAGAGGCAATATGATATTTTCTATCTTATCTATCCCCTTCTTAATGATTCCCAATATTGTTAGTATTTTGACTAGCGCTGCACATTGAATGGATGGTTTCGGAGAACTATCCCCAATGACTCCAAGATCTCTTTCTTGAGTGGTAACAGCTAATTTAGACCCCATCATTTTATTATTTTAGATAGAGAGAGAGAGAGAGAGAGAGAGAGAGAGTTGGGATTACATTTTGCCATGTGCATTACTGTGCATTTATCAACATTGAATTTCATCTGCCATTTTGTTGCCCAGAGATCCTTTTGTAGCTTTTTGCAGTCTGCCTGGGACTTAACTATCTGGAGTAATTTTTTTATCATCTGCAAATGTTGCCACCTCACTGTTTAACCCTTTTTCCAGATCATTTATGAATATGTTGAATAGGACTGGTCCCAGTACAGACCCCTGGGGGATACCACTATTTACCTCCCTTCATTCTGAAAACTGACTATTTATTCCTACCCTTTGTTTCCTATCTTTTAACCAGTTACCAATCCATGAGAGGACCTTCCCTCTTATCCCACAACAGCTTACTTTGCTTAAGAGTCTTTGGCGAGGGACCTTGTCAAAGGCTTTCTGAAAATCTAAATACTGTATATCCACTGTATCCTCCTTGTCCACATGCTTGTTGACCCCCCTCAAAGAATTCTAGGAGACTTGTGAGGCATGATTTCCCTTTACAAAAAACATGTTGACTCTTCCCCAACAAATTATATTCATCTATGTGTCTGACAAGTTTGTTCTTTACTATGGTTTCAACCAGTTTTCCCAGTACTGAAGTCAGGTTTAGTGGCCTGTAATTGCCAGGATCACCTCTGGAGCCCTTTTTAAAAATTGGCGTCACATTAGCTATCTTCCGTTCATTTGGTACAGAAGCTGATTTAAATGATAGGTTACAGATGACAGTTAGTAGTTCTGCCATTTCACATTTGAGTTCCTTCAGAACTCTTGGGTAAACGCCATCTCATCCTGGTGACTTATTACTGTTTAGTTTATCAATTTGTTCCAAAACCTCCTCTAATGATACCTCAATCTGGGACAGTTCCTCAGATTTGTCACCTAAAAAGAATGGCTCAGGTTTGGGAATCTCCCTCACATCCTCAGCCGTGATGACCGATACAAAGAATTCATTTAGTTTCTCTGGAACAGCCTTATCGTCCTTGAGTGGTCCTTTAGTATCTTGATCATTCAGTGGCCCCACTGGTTGTTTAGCAGTCTTCCTGCTTCTAATGTACTTAAAACATTTTTTTGCTATTACTTTTTGAGGGACAAAGTTCCTTTTGAATTAGGTGATATAGCAACCCAGTTTTCAGGAAGGTATCCAATAATCAAAGTAAAACAAGATCATTCAGGACTGTACACTGATTTAAATGAACTCTTTTTGGTCCAGTCCTGTCATCCTGCCACATATTTTGAAAGTAACGCCAAGGATCTCAGTTATATTAGTAAACATGTATTTTATTCCAGGAGGAAATGAAATGTCCAGCCACAAATTTAAAAGATTCAGTGCATGGGCAAAATTCCAATATTTTACTACTAATGCTGGTACAAAAAGAGAGTTACAAAAATTAACATCAAATGTCTCAGTTGTATATATGGTAGTGTATGTGAAAGGACTGCAGGCCCCTAAAGACTTAAGCCTTGTATGCATATGGCTTTTTTGGTCTTGCATGCAGTTTGGTTCTTAATTCCTCTCCTGCCCCCAGAAAATGTGATTCTCAGTGCACATGTACAGTGCATAAATAGGTATGAAATTACCAGATCTGTGCACAATTTCATGCATAAATGGCAAAGCGGGAGTGAGGGGGAGGGAGAGAACAAACCATGTTTAGAGGTTAGTTTGAAGATTTGACCCAATATGATCATATATATGATATATATCATAATTTTCTTTACTTGTTTGTGCTGTACAGATTTTTTTCTGTGCCATACTCCATTTCTCATTTTATCTTTGAATTGCTATAGTGTGTTAGGTTAGTTAATATTTGTATAGCCCCTTGAAGGTGAAAGGCATTATATAATTGCTATTATGTAATTAAGAAGTCACTTTCACTTAGAACAACTTAGCGTTAAAATAGAAAGCATGTCCAAGGTCAGCATGAAACATCACTTTCTAACTCGGAGGAATTAAATATCTATACAACTTCACTTCAGACTAGCATAGTAAAGGTCATACTCTAATATGACTAAAGGATATTTAAAAAAAAAAAAAGTTCTTTCAGCTACAAATAATCCTGACAAGCTAGGCTTTTTGAAGGATGGTACATTCTTAGAAACCAACGCATAGCAATGGTGAAAATATCCTCAGATGAGACAGCTACATATAAACATGCAACAGCTTCTGGCAATAAATAAAGCATGACTTTTTCCACATGTATCAAAGGCAAAATGTGTCAGATGTGAATTGAAGTATGACTACTGTCTGTTGCCTAAAGAAGAAGGAATATAATCCAGAAATTCTTGATACTAGTTTTTAAGTCATGCACTGCTGATTCAAGATCCAGAAAATAATTCATAACGATTACAGTAATTCAGGTTCTGAAAGCAATATGTAGCCTGGTAGGCTCACTGAACAGAGACAAGTTTGTGGAAATGGATTTTCAGACCCTCATGACCTAGATTTGCAGTGTTCTGGTAGCCAATAATATCCCTAGTAAAAGTGCTTGAACCTTCTCTTCGAAGCCTAAAACTGTGTGATGCTCAACATGTGCAAGTTAAATTAGGCCTCTGTCAACTTTTGCCTACAGCCCTCTTCAACGATCTGCTCATTTTGGCTGGCACCCTCAGCCACCACCCTTCTCAACTCAAGCAAATGGGCCTCAGAGCTGCTCTAAGTTGTGCCTGTCTGCAACATCCCTCCCACCCTTTCAGGCACTCAGGGATCACTGGAGCACAGTGATGCTCTCGCTATGCCCCTTTCCTCCCAGACATGCTCTGACATATCCCCTCCATCTGGCACCAGGCCATGGGGTGGCCACTTGGGAATTCTCCTAGTGTAAGGGGAGTATCCGTGTAGCCAGTGATGCTGCAGTGATGTAAAGGAGCTGGGAGGGAGAGTCAGGGGCAAGAGAAGCCAATGGAGCCATGCCAGTTTACACCAGCTGAAGATCTGGGCCAATATTCTTACTGTAATAGGAACTCCATGTCCAACTCAATACAACCAACCGATTTAAAAATATTCTTTTCAGCTGCTTCAAAATATCATGCATGGGAGAACCCAAGGGAAAGGAAATTACTGATATGAAATGAGATGGGATTGCAGCACCTTCATGGCCTGTGACCTGCTTCTCAGTGAAGTGAAAGGCAGGTTAATTACTGATTTAAAAACAAAAAACAAACCAACCAACACCCACACTGAGTCATGCCACAGCCTAAGTACAGCATCAGGGCTCTGACAAAAAGAGAGTGATAAACTATGATGCATCTCACATACTGCAAAATGCTAGAAACCTAATTGCCGAGACATGTCATACTTGATTTTCCATTGTATCTGAGAACCAGTTGGAACTCTTTGATCGTCAGTCATCCAGCCCTGGTGTAAGAAAGCAGCAGGTTAACTACTCTACCACACCCCCACTTCCTTGCCATCCTGGCTCTTCCCCACACCAATACACTGCTTCCCTCTCCTTATACTGGAGCCACATCCACCAGCCTCCCACCAGTGCGGAGTTCCTCTGTGAAGAAAGAAATCTCCATTAGCTATCTCTGGCCACTTTGCCCTGCTTACACAGTGACATTAGCAGACCAGAGGAAGCAGGCCCGTAGTTATTTCCTTTCTCATACCTACCCAATATCTACTCTATCTAGAAAGAAGGGTGAATGTATATTGTCAATCCTGGTTATGCATCAGAGTGTTTGTCTAGACTTTGCCGATGTGGTTTGCAGTCTTCTTAATCATTCTGGGTCTTTCACTGCTTTTAGATTCTCAGGTGACAGCTGGGCAATGTAAGTGCACTTTTCATCTATGGTTATCCTTGTGTGCTGCTGTTCCTCCTCAACAAGACCTCCTCACAGAGGTCTATGACTTTGTAACATCAAGGCTAGAGTACTACCATACACTCTGCTTAGAGCTACCCTTGAAAAGGACTCAAACTCATACAGCTACTCCCCTGAAGTGTAACAAACATTTGAGGGCATAATACTAGCCCTCAGTGATCTGTGCTAGTAGCAGGTGGCGGTGTCAGTTAAAACCAAAGTGATCTGTAACCCAGCTATCTGAGATACCATCTCTTCACCAATATCCCGCTTTGGGAGTAAGGATCTGCCAGATCACTCTCACAGCCAGTTCCAGTCAGAGCATTCTGAAGGACCTGCTCAGGCTGGCAGTCCATCTGAACCTGCTTGGCAAGCATCAGGGAACAGCACAAGCTCTTTTTTTAGCCAGGCTTTTCATTGAACTTTATAATAAGGAATGTGGTTTATAAACAAGCAGGTGTGCTGTTAGCCTGTTGATTGGTTATTGAGTGCTTTTACTGATGTATAGCACCTAGTTGCTTTAGAGACAGGTGACACTATATATTTCTAAACAAATAAATAAGTATGTTGAGTAGCTGCTTTGAGCCTTTAGTTCCAGTCAAAGGTTATTTATTGCATAAACTCTTCTCAGTTACCATGCTGGCCTGTGTTAGATGTGATAAGAAAACTCATTCAGAATTTAACAGCCAAAGAGAGGCACATGGAAGTCAAAAAGGAGCAGCTAGAGGCCCATAGTTATAGTTTAAATACTGCTTGTATTTGCTAAAGCTTAAATACAGAAACACTAGAGCCAGATGTATGTGCATCCCTCCTCTGCCCCCGCCCCCACCAGTCAGTACAAGTTCTGCTGACCTGATAATGTGGAGAAATGTGTGCGTTTTTATTTTTTATAGTTATTTGTTTTTCCAAACAAAGGAAAAAATCATGCCAGCAGTGGATACTAATTTTGACAGACTGCCTCACTGCGTTAGCATCTGAAAAACAGTATTAAAAAAGGTCAGATGGAAAAGGTTTAGGGCAAACACTTTTCCTTTCTGGCCAGGCAATAAACAAATTAGTTCCATTTTCTAGCTGTTGCTACAGTGTCTTCCTTCAAGGGGAGGGATAATTCAGTGGTTTGAACAGTGGCCTGCTAAACCCAGGGGGTTGTGAGTTCAATCCTTGAGGAGGCCACTTAGGGATCTGGGGCAAAATCAGTACTTGGTCCTGCTAGTGAAGGCAGGGGGCTGGACTCGATGACCTTTCAAGGTCCCTTCCAGTTCTAGGAGATAGGATATCTCCATTAATTAATTAATAAAAATAAGTCTGAGAGACTAGATATGCCAGCAAGGGTGAATCAAGCCAAACATAAGGAGGTAAAAATTGTCTATCACTACTAGCAGAAGGGTAGGAGAAATGTACTCCAGGAGCCCTGCTGGTGGAGGCTGACCTGAAATAAGTTGAGTCAACGGCCCAGGCCCCCTGTACAGCCAATGCCTCTACTTGTAGACACATATACCTTGAGGCCAGAAGGGACGATCCATGTTCATCTAGTCTGACCTCCTGCACATTGCAGGCCACAGAACCTCACCCACCCACTCCTGTAGTAGGTCCATAACCTCTAGCTGAGTTATTGAAGTCCTCAAATCTTGATTTAAAGTCTTCAAGTTACAGAGAATCCACCATTTACTCTAGTTCAAAACCAGCAAGTGACCCATGCCCTATGCTGCAGAAGAAGGTGAAAACCCCCCAGGATCTCTGTCAATAGGAGTTCAAGGAAAATTCCTTCCTGATCCCAAATATAGTGATCAGTTAGATCCAGAGCATGTGGAGGAGACCGACCAGCCAAACACCTGAGAAAGAATTCCACATAATAACTCACAGCCCTCTCCATCTAGTGTGCCATCTCTGACTGTTGGAAATATTAGTTACTAGCTGTTGCAGATGGCCATATGCCATTGTAGGAAATCTCAACATACCATCCTCTCTATGACTTCTCAAACTTGGTCTTAAAACAAATTAGGTTTTTTGCCCCTTCTGCTCCCCTTGGAACACTGTTCCAAAACTTCACTCCTCTGATGGTTAGAAACCTTAGGCTTTAAATGAGACAAAAACGTATTGATGGACAATTTATATATATCTGAGAATCCCATTCTTAGGCACCCGATTCACCCCAGGCCTTGCATAAGAAATCAGGGACCTAACTCAGTGTTGCTCGTTTTACTAAGCAGCAGGGTAATCTAAGAGTTAGGTGCTGCAATACTTAGCATTGCAATGCCCAAATCTCTTTGGGGATCTAGCCCTAAGGGCTTGATTTTGCTCTGTCAAAAACAAAAAATGACAAGACCATCGGTCTCTCACTACATACCATGGGCCTAAATCTGCTCTCACTGAAATCACTGGCAAAATATCTGTTGCCCGCAATGCTTCAGGATCTTGTCCCATAGGACCAGAAGCATTTACATGTTAGTGACTTAATAGCAATTGCATGGATGCAAGAGAGAGCACAATTTGGCTCCACTCTATCTATTCCACTTTAACATCCTTAACTTTTTCTCCTAGCTACTTGCTGAGTTCTCTGCTTGTTCTTTCCAACACAATGGACAAAACCCCTTTACTTTCTTTCTCACCTTCAAACTGTAATATCACTTTAATGTACTTATCCCTACAGCATACCCACATTGTCTATTTCCAGCTGTAATGCACTGTATATTACAGCTCCCTTCCTTCATTCCAACCCCTAATTACTTGTCTCCCTTTTTCAGTCTCTCCTTACAGTGATTCAGGTCTTCCACTCATCCACTACTTGTTCCTTAAAAGAGTAGAGCCGCATCAAGCACTAACCATGTATCTTTAATAAATTGTCATATTCATTTATCTTCTTGAGCAGCTTCCATTTCCCTCTCCAGCTGTGCCACTGCAATTTAAGATTAGTAATTATTAAACATCCATCATATGTAAAATGAATTGTCTCTACATATTTAACTGTTAACCAGAGCACAGTAGCTGTCATTCCCACCCACCCCCCTTTTCTTTTTGTTCAGATAAAAAAAAAGTTCAGACAAAGGGGCAAACCCATTGCTAACATTAAGATGCCCACACAGACTGAAAAACGAGAGAGATAAGGAGAATTCCTCCCACCTAAGTTATTTTATTGGCCTTATGTAGTGATAAACTCAATATATTCTCATTTTTCTCAGCTGTCCTACTTCTAGGCAGGAATATGTGCTTGTTGTCCCCAAGTTTCCAAGTAAAATATTCTAAGCAGGCACCCAGTTCAACAAGTTGTCCATTAGCCATTCTAATGTCAAGAATATAGAGGCAAACTCAGTGAAAACATATCACACAGACAAATGTGTCATCTGTGGAATTGTTTCCCAGCATATCTTCCTTGCCTCTGTCTTTTCATCGGGTCTTGTTATAAACAATACATTCAGCCTGGTACAGCAGCTGTGACACAACCATCCTAACAGTATGTCACTTAAAAACAACAACAAAAAAACAAAACACAAAAATAAAACCCCTAGAAAAGCAGCACTCCTTGATTGTTGCCAGGCCAAAAAGAAACCTGTTTGTAATACCCTATTTTTGTTTCCTTTGATCTGTTAAATATTGTTTTTCAGATGCTGACACAAACATTTCTTAGATTCATGATTCTACAAAATCCTTACTTGTGCTGAGTAGCACTTAGTCACGTGGGTAGCTCAACTGGGACTATACACCTGAGCAAGTGCTACTTGCTGGGAAGTAAGGGTTGTGTGAATGGGTCCAAAAAGAATTTACCCACTTATTTCAGTGGGAGCAGGATTGTGTAAAGGAAAAGTGAAGTTTCAAGAATCATTGTTATGAAGCGTGAAATTACTTAGACTGGCAATAAGCAAGGAGACTATTCTTCCAATAGAACCATTGTTTTATTCGTTGCATAGGAGTTCGGATTTTTTTTATCCCCAATGTAGTGAAAATGATGGAAGCCATATCATATTGCAGATAATGGATTAGCACAGTGCTGTTCTAGTCACCTAGAGCCAGATTATGCAGCCCTTACTTACAAGGAGTAGCACCTTCCAGCAGTCTAGTCATCTTGAACTCAGTGAGGGTTCCTCACACAGTAAGATATTACATCTCTACCCCAATATAATGCTGTCCTCGGGAGCCAAAAATTCTTACCGCTTTATAGGTGAAACCACGTTATATCGAACTTGCTTTGATCCGCCGGAGCGCGCAGCCCCGCTCCCCCGGAGCACTGCTTTACCGCGTTATATCCGAATTCATGTTATATCGGGTCGCGTTATATCGGGGTAGTGGTGTACTTAGCATTAGTGAGGATGGCAGAATCTGGCCCCTAGAAATCAGCCAGGTGTTCTTGAAAGCATTTTCATCTGTGTTGTGGGTGTGGAAAGTGAGAGGAAGCTTTAACAGGAAGAGTAAGTAGTATTGTCATCTCCAATTCTGAAAGCGATTACACTCTTCTGTATTTTAGTGTTGTAATTAATTATTCTCATCGCCAATAGGCCAATCATTCTGAGCATTGTAAAGAGCATTATTTTAACAAGACCAGTTGTCATTTTAATCAGTGGAGAGAGCCATGTAACAGTTCTTAGTGTCAAAAAAGGTAAATCAATAATAGAGCATACAGTGAGGAGAGAGACTGGATAAAAGTCAGGGTGGATATGAGAGAGGTAGTCAAACACATAGCAGGATTGCAGTTCATATGCACTGTGCCCAAGTATCTCCTTGCTTTTACAATTGTAATAATTTAGCCCACTATGTGTCTCAGTTTCCTGTCATAAGCCCTTCAATATTAGGGTCTAATATTTGCTTCAGATTGAAACCTAGCATACGGAACCAAAAGTATGAGGGGAGGAGCTTGCTGTATTTTCATTACAGCACACTTTCACATTAGCCTGTGACTCAAAAACAACCAAGCGAGTTTAAGAGTACATACACATTAGAAGTAATTGGAGATTGTTGTTAGTTGTTTGCTCCTCCATTATGTCAATAACAGCTTAGTAATAGATATTTTATTTTATGTGTAACACAAGTGTACCTGACTACCCAGGTTAATGTTTCCTTTGCCATTCTCCTTTTATACAGCGATGAGACTTTTTAACAGGCATATAATAAAAACAGCTTTGTTTAAAAAAAACAACAAAAAAACAGAACGTTTTAAGAATTCAACCAGTGGTTGGAGGGGAACAGGTTGCACAGGACAGCTACTCCCTGATTCTGCCCCCATCTTTCAGGGCATTGTCAATCATTTCCCCCATTTGCTCTGCAACATGAGAGTTTAATGCTATATTTCACCACAGTGAAGATTGTTTCTCACCATATGAGCTTTCAGATTGTTATGCTGAATGACACACCTACAGCTCAAAAGACAGAGACAAGCTTGTCTCTCTCACCAACAGAAGTTGCTCCAGTAAAAGGTATTACCTCACCCACATTGTCTCGAATATCCTGGGACCAACATGGCTACAACACCACTGCATACAACAATTACACCTCCTTTAAAATGATTTACCTGGAGATGGCATGAAATATTTGTATAAAAGGATACAGTGATGGGCCTGAGGGAGCTGTTAGGGGCCGCTTGTTAGAATTCTGCACACAAACTGAATGCAATTATCCCAGCCTGCGCTGCAGCTCACCTCCTCTTTGGCTAAGCATCCCTGGGGCTCATAAAAATCTTTGAGCAGAAATATTTTTGCTTTTGGAATGGACCATGTTGCACAGATTTGCAACAACATGTTTAGTCCTGGTCCTTCCCAGCCCCCACAAGGCCTTCACACTACTCCACCAGTCTTACACAAGACTTGAACATTATGCTGTAGTTATCAGGGATTTTTAAACCACTGCCCATCACCAGTGTCTGAGCACGTTCTATGTAAAAAAAACCTCAAGAGCAATAGCTAAGTCTCTAGTGAACTCCATGGAGTCTCTGGTACTTCTTTTCTGGGGTTAAAATCTCCGCTTGGGGTAAGGTTTTTGTTTAAATTAATAAAAACAACAACAACAAAAAGCCCCTTCCTGTGTACTTAACATTTTGTTCTAAAGAAAATCCAATACCATATGACCCTTTCCAGGAGATTTTATAAGTTTGTTGGGCAAATGGTGGTTGATAGCTTCTTTAGCTGCTGTGAGGCAGATTCCCAGTTCTGTGCCCTTCCTCCCTGCATCATGTACACCCTGCTACACGACTCTGGGGAAACATGGCTGTGAGAGCCCCATCGGACATCCCTGAAGGACAAGTATTTCAGAGCATGGTACATCAGCCTCTTACTAAAGTGGATCAGATTCAGTCCTGGGTTTGTGTGCAGACACAAGTCCACGGCTTACAGTGAAAGGTTGCTATGTGGAACTGAGAATAAAGTTTGGCTCATTACATGAAACAGCTAGGGCTTAATGTTCAAAGGGAAAGGCAGTTACGGCCTAGTGCCAAAATGCCTGTGTAACTGTAAAAAGAACAGGAGTACTTGTGGCACCTTAGAGACTAACAAATTTATTAGAGCATAAGCTTTCGTGGGCTACAACCCACTTCTTCGGATGCATATAGAGTGAAACATATATTGAGGAGATATATATACACACACATACAGAGAGCATGAACAGGTGGGCGTTGTCTTACCAACTCTGAGAGGCCAATTAAGTAAGAGAAAAAAAAAACAAAAACTTTTGAAGTGATAATCAAGATGGCTCAGTACAGACAGTTTGATAAGAAGCAAGTGTGAAAATACTTACAAGGGGAGATAGATTCAATGTTTGTAATGGCTCAGCCATTCCCAGTCTTTATTTAATCCTGTGTTGATTGTGTCTAGTTTGCATATCAATTCCAGCTCAGCAGTCTCTCGTTGGAGTCTGTTTTTGAAGTTTTTCTGTTTTAAGATAGCCACCCGCAGGTCTGTCATAGAATGGCCAGACAGGTTAAAGTGTTCTCCCACTGGTTTTTGAGTATTATGATTCCTGATGTCAGATTTGTGTCCATTAATTCTTTTGCGTAGAGACTGTCCGGTTTGGCCAATGTACTTGGCAGAGGGGCATTGCTGGCACATGATGGCATATATCACATTGGTAGATGTGCAGGTGAACGAGCCCCTGATGGTATGGCTGATGTGATTAGGCCCTATGATGATGTCACTTGAATAGTCCTTAGCTCTCGTCCCCTAACGCCCCTACTCTACTTGCGCTACATTGATGACATCTTCATCATCTGGACCCATGGAAAAGAAGCCCTTGAGGAATTCCACCATGATTTCAATAATTTCCATCCCACCATCAACCTCAGCCTAGATCAATCCACACAAGCGGTCCATTTCCTGGACACTACTGTGCTAACAAGCGATGGTCACATAAATACCACCCTATACCGGAAACCTACTGACCGCTACACTTACCTACATGCCTCTAGCTTCCATCCAGGACACACCACACGATCCATTGTCTACAGCCAAGCTCTAAGATATAACCGCATTTGCTCCAATCCCTCAGATAGAGACAAGCACCTACAAGATCTCTATCAAGCATTCTTAAAACTACAATACCCACCTGTTGAAGTGAAAAAACAGATTGATAGAGCCAGACGAGTACCCAGAAGTCACCTCCTACAAGACAGGGCCAACAAAGAAAATAACAGAACACCACTAGCTGTCACCTTCAGCCCCCAACTAAAACCTCTCCAGCGCATCATCAGAGATCTACAACCTATCCTGAAAGATGATCCTTTACTCTCACAGATCTTGGGAGACAGACCTGTCCTCGCTTACAGACAACCCCCCAACCTAAAGCAAATATTCACCAGCAACCACACATCACTGAACAAAAACACTGACCCAGGAACCTATCCTTGTAACAAAGCCCGATGCCAACTCTGTCCACATATCTATTCAAGTGACATCATCATAGGGCCTAATCACATCAGCCATACCATCAGGGGCTCGTTCACCTGCACATCTACCAATGTGATATATGCCATCATGTGCCAGCAATGCCCCTCTGCCAAGTACATTGGCCAAACCGGACAGTCTCTACGCAAAAGAATTAATGGACACAAATCTGACATCAGGAATCATAATACTCAAAAACCAGTGGGAGAACACTTTAACCTGTCTGGCCATTCTATGACAGACCTGCGGGTGGCTATCTTAAAACAGAAAAACTTCAAAAACAGACTCCAACGAGAGACTGCTGAGCTGGAATTGATATGCAAACTAGACACAATCAACACAGGATTAAATAAAGACTGGGAATGGCTGAGCCATTACAAACATTGAATCTATCTCCCCTTGTAAGTATTTTCACACTTGCTTCTTATCAAACTGTCTGTACTGAGCCATCTTGATTATCACTTCAAAAGTTTTTTTTTCTCTTACTTAATTGGCCTCTCAGAGTTGGTAAGACAACTCCCACCTGTTCATGCTCTCTGTATGTGTGTGTATATATATCTCCTCAATATATGTTTCACTCTATATGCATCCAAAGAAGTGGGTTGTAGCCCACGAAAGCTTATGCTCTAATAAATTTGTTAGTCTCTAAGGTGCCACAAGTACTCCTGTTCTTTTTGCGGATACAGACTAACACGGCTGCTACTCTGAAACCTGTGTAACTGTGTATCTAATTTGCGCACTGAATTAAATTTGGACCATATTGCTTTTGTGGTATATGGGACATAGTAAATGAGTAGGAAACAGTCAGAAAATAAACATTTAACTTATAATACATAATTAGAAGAGGTAAATTACCTCAAAGAACCCAAAACAATCTTATAAATATAATTTCCTTTCAACTGAATTATGTATGTTCTCAGAATATTCCAAACTGCACCGACCTTTGCTAAGGTGGAGGGTAATATTGCCAGCCTGAAGAATATTATCTCATTAAAAAAACCAAACAAAAAACCTTGTGCCACAAGATGGCAGCCTAAAATCAGTCTTCTATAGAAGTGACACTATCCATCTTTAGTTCTTAAAAATGTTTTCCAATTACTTCTATTAAGCCTGTGCTGTGAAAACGTATCAATCATGGATATGAAATAATCAGGCCAATGTTTGCAAATCGTGATCTGATCTGTACCTGATGATATTTTGAGCAGTATCAAGGAGTCAAAATTTTAGCTATTACAAAAAAAGTTACATTCATCTGATATTTAGTGTTAACAATGGGGTGGGGGGGAGGAGAGTAGGAGAAGAGTGCCTAAAAATATATGTATTGATTACTGCTTTATAGAGTTAAGAAGCAGAACTACAAAATATTTTAATGCAACATCTTGGTTCTAATTAGCAACATTGTTTATAATTTGAATATTCTGGGGATTGATGTCTAAATTTTAAATGAGGCTTGAATTCCATAAGAAACACTTTGCAGTTTGCTAGCAATTAAGTCAGATTCAGACCTAGTGCAAATCCCCTATTAATGCAACCAAATTTGACATTTTGCCTTTGTTGTACATTTTCTCTTAATTTCAACAAGGGACTATGATTATTGTATCTGACATTGTTTCCACTCTGCTCTGCATATTTGAACTAAATTAAGGTTCAATCAGAAGAATTCAAAGCACAATAAAATGTGTAACAATTATTTTAACTATCCATCATCTATTCTGTGCATTTCTAATGCACTCATGGTAGGAAGGCACCAATACTACTTAGTGTTACATTTCAAAGCACTGTACATTCACTAACTAATTAAGATATCCACATACTATCTAAAAATGCCAGTGAATATCAACTGAAAATATATTGGATTCTTTAGGCCTGTGTTTGTACCCTTTGTGTGTTTCTTTATGCAGTGTTTTAACAAGTGATTTGGCGGCAGCAATGTTTGAGGAAACAGTGAGTTGTATGATTTATTCTAATGCTTGCAAAGAAGGTGAATTTTGAACACAACTGAGTATTCACACTAGAAATCCAATTCTGGGAGTTATGCTCATCCAGTTAGGGAGAAAAAATAAATGGTGTGATCTTTATATCCAATCATAGTTACCAACAGCTAAAATTTGATTCTGAATACTCCTAAACTGTTTGAATATAGCTGGGCAACATTTTTCATATAAACGCCTCCCCATTCCTCACTGAAACAGTGCAGATTCAGGTTTACCAAAATAATTAATGAATTTGAGTTGTTGTTGTTTTTTAAGTGACAAGATGGTTCATTTTTGGCATTTTCAAAATGAAAAGTTGTAATTTCATTTCAGAAAGGTTTTTCCATTTTGGATTTCCCCCTCAGTTTTATAGAAAAAAATTAACATTTTCAAAACCTTGAAATTGAAATTAGACATTTTGGTTGATATAAAGTGAAACTAACGTTTCAGTTCACTGAACATTTTGATTTTGTTTTAGCACAAAGTGATTTTTTTATTTTTGGACCTGCACACAAACCAAATATGCAGTTATTCACACAGCCCTAGTTAGGTCTGTACAACTAGGATTATTTGCATACATTTTGCAGGATAATTTCACACACCAGATATATTTTACAAGTTTGAGAACAGGCAATTTGAACAGAAAAGAAGAGCTAATTCTTTGTATAAATTATTCACTGCAAGTGATTTTCTCTGCTCTACTAATTAATTCTTACAATATCCCTATGTGGCAGGTGGGTGGGATTATAATCCCCATTTTGCAGAGGAGGAAGAGCAAATAAAATGAAATTGAATTATTTGTTCAAGTCAGAATGAGTCACTGACAGAGCTGGGATTAGAACTCAGGAGTTCCTAGTCCCTTTTGTCTATCAGTCTAGCATTATTTTTATTCTATGCTCATCATCTTGGTCTCCGAATGCTCCCTCCATTCTGCCTGCCAGTATGTATTGTCAGTATACAATATTTGTTATATATTTTCACAAATTAACTGATAACTGCAAAAAATAAAGGTCTCACGACCAAGTTATTGTTGCAAATTAAATTCAGTTTGCTGCTAAATTGTATTATAAGTAGTGAGACAAATTCTTTTCAGGTCCTGCATCCTGTCCCCAGTATTGTTTTTTCTTTAGGTGTATTGAGCTCTGGAGAGCTGAGCCAGACAAAGCTAAGTGTCCTACTTGTACTTTTTATTCCCATAACAGCAGGATTTGGAACTTCTGCTAACTAACCAAATAATTCCCTTTTCGAGATAATTTTGTTAGTAAAAATTTATTGTGATACATTAATGTTGGTGTATAAAGAACCACACACTTAAACATTATGATTTAGGAGAAATTATTTAAGTATCAGTCTCCAACAGAGTTAATGTCACAAATTCTAGACTCCTAAGAAATCCATGTGATTTAAAGCCAGAAATTGTAGCTACCCAGCCAGGGTGCAGTGAAGGGGGTAGAGGTTGCAGGGACCATATTCCACCCACTCAAGAGGCAGACATACACTTAAATGGTTGCTTTGCTATGCTGAAATTTGTGTCAATGCAGTGGCAAGGCCTCAGGCACCACTTAGAATGCAGGGGTTTAGTGGGGCTCAAGTCAAATGTAAGGCTGTAGGGAGGCCCTCCACACTTGTATCAATTTCAGCACTCAGGGGCAAGTGGGAGGGGAAAGGAAGGCCAGCCAATGCTGATAGCAGCACTGCAGGCCCCGAGGGGGTCTTGTCTGTATAGGGAAGGGGCATAACCGTTTCCCTGCCCCTTCTGCACACCAATCTAAGTGTGAGCATGCAGTCTACAACTAACACCAGTGTAAGGTGTCGGACAATTAATGCACCTTCAGAGGCATTATACCTCCTCCAGTCTTCCACAGGTAGGAGGCCTCCAGCTTCCCCTGCTGAAGCAGGGTCTCTTTTGCCTTACCCAATGCAGCATTGATTCTTGGGGCCACAAGAGAACCTTTCATGATTAGGCTTCGAAGGGGGAAAAAAACACATAATTAATAGTTATGATTCTGCAAACTACATTTCCTAAGTCTAATTGAAGGTGATTGCATATCCACCTCAAAAAGAGGAGATCTGAGGATATGCATCAACTCACTTTTGTAGGTTCTGATGGCCACAATTAAAAAACAGCTGCCTAAAATAATGACCCATTAGTAATTGCAGGATAACAGACACCAGCTGCATATTAAATTGCTACCCAAGAAACAAAACTACTCAGTAGTTAAGGTTAAAATGTACTAAGAAGGCTTAAAAAAATCACTTCTGTCTGATAATGCAAACTTGTTACTAAAATTCTAATAGTACTCTCTCATGTATGCAGCATGAGAGAGTACTGCAGTTTCATACTTCCATACTTAAAACTTGCTTTTCCATGTTCACTATTAATACATACTGATTTGGCAGCATGTGTATTTCCAATTACATCTACCAGTCAGAGTGTAATATGGAATAAGAAATACATAGTTAGCTTTATCAATACTTTGACCTCCACTTTCCAAAAGTGGCAACTATGGTTGATTCAGGTTGGGGTTTCCAATGTGAGAAACTCTAAAGAGAGCTGATGTTTCAAGTGTGCTGAGTACCTACCCTCTAAAAAAAGCCCCTTTAAGGGTGTCTCAAGTTGGGAGCACAAGAACCGAGGCACAGATTCACTAGTTCTTTCTGAAAATGTAGATCCTCTTAAGTCAGTATATTGAGTACGCACTGAGCTGCAAGTCAAGCACATACTAATGTTTTTCATAGATTCATAGATTCTAGGACTGGAAGGGACCTCGAGAGGTCATCGAGTCCAGTCCCCTGCCCGCATGGCAGGACCAAATACTGTCTAAACCATCCCTGATAGACATTTATCTAACCTTTTGCTGGACTGGAGCTAGAGTGTCTATCGTCCAAGTTCCTTTGTGCAGCTAGGCACCTAAGTCCCAGTTCTAGGCACCACTGCAATCCACAAAACCCATGCTAGACTGCCACCTAACCCTGTAGGTGCCTAGATGTTTCTGGGTATGCTTAATGCTTCTCACTATAGGCACTGACACACCTATTGCCCACCTAAGCCCTAGCATGATCCACAAGCCATGGAAAAATAAACTTTTGCCTGGGGCTGTAGCTGATTGGTATGTGACCTCTGAGCAGAGGGGAGAATTGAACCCAGGTGTCCTGCATCTGAGGCGAGCATTTTAACCCCAGGGCTAAAAGTTACATGGGCACCACCACCACCATGTGCAGCAAGGCAGGTGCCTATCTCACTCTTGCAAGAAGCAGCTTATATGCCTAAGCCAACTGACCAGGAGAGGGGTGCTTGGCTGTGGATCACAGGAAGAGATAGGTGCCAAACTCAGAGAGAAGGGGCTTAGGACCCATTCCTCTCATCAGCATCTACCCATTGTCTAGCTTAGGTGGCTCCTCGCCCAGCATGCTGGCTTTTGTGGATCCCATTCTTAGGCACCTCTCCCCCCATGCATTGTACAGGGAGACTAGGCATCTAACTCAGGCTTTGTGAATCCCATTGCTGGTCCAGTAATTTTCTAGAGGCCTAACAGTTAAGCATTGCAACACCCAAGTCCCTTTGTGGATCTGGGCCTATGTTTAATAGGTCTTTCCCAACGTTTCATAGAAATTAGAGGGAAAAAATTGGAGGCAGAATGAAAGCCCATATTGGAGATGGTGTGGAGTTACAGTGCCCCTTCTGTGAGCTCCAGGTGGTATTGTCCTTCAGAAGGGCAGAAAGGCTTCTAGAGCTCCTGGGGAACACAGTTCCTACCCCTCCAATTAAGAGGGTGCTGTGTGCACTCCCCTCTGTGGCTGGCCAAGTCTGTCAGCTGCTTCAGGCTAGTCCATGACTCTGCTTCCTCATTTCTTTTCAGATGGCTTGCACAGGAATGTTTACACCAGAGTTCAGAGAAGCTTGGAGGTCAAGTGTGTCTGGCCTCTGTACCAAAGGAAAGTTTCACTGTCCTCTCTTGCCAACCTTGCACACACAAACAAGGGTCAGCCACCACATGCCACTTTATTTATATCTCCATGCTCTGATGGGGGACCCTAGCAAATCTGTGACAAACTGTACCACTAATAGAATGTTTATGGAGTTGATCTTCAGATGCTGCAAACAGTACAATTCACAGCATTTTTAAAAGTTAAGGATAGTCATGCACATGGCTTCCTTTGTCTCTGCTAGTAGTGAGTTATGCCTCTGCCTGTTTAAAAAAGACCTACACTTCTATCTTATGTGTAAAAAAGTTTCCCTTTAAGCTAATTTTACAAGAATTCTGACCTTTAAATATATGTTAGTACTATGATTTACATGTGAAAATTTACAAGGTGAATGTCATTTTGCATAATGGAAGCTGCCTATAATTAAACTTTAAACCCAGGTTTAAATTAGGGAAAATGTGTTTACTGTTTGTGCTTTCTGCCCCTTCATATTGTGTTCTACCTCCTCACATTAATTTTGAGTATATACGGTAATGTGGCTATTTTTTTTAACCGAACCCTATTTTGTCAATAGCCTCATATCTCCAAGTTTGTAGCTACATTTATAAGCTGTTCTCAAAATACTGAATTCTGATTTGCATTGGAAAATGGAATGCAAAATTTGACATTTTCTTCTGCAGTTGAGCCTTTTTAGTACACATCAGTAGGGGAATTCACCCTTCTTCTAGAGAGAGAGAGAGAGTTTGCATTCAAATTATCTGCTTTAGAATAGCCTGAATTTTAATTGGCTCAATTAAAAAAAAAATCTATGTTTCAGAATTTGACATTTAAACACATGTATGGTACTTGGAGCCAGTGGAGTCCTATGATGCCAGCCTCCTTAACCTACTCATTACATTTTCAAAACAATCATCTTTGAGTTTTCTCCCATGCTTTCCCCTTATGCTTTGGAGGAACTTGCCATAAACATCTACAAAGCTACCTCATTATCCACCTTCAAATCCATCCCCTCTTCTTTTCCATGATACCTACCAAAAAAAAAAAAAAAAAAAATCCAAACAAAAAAACAAAAAAACAAACAAAAAAGCTTGCCAGTAGTTAGGCTGCTGGTAGGCTGTGGTCTCAGCATGTTGTGCTATTTTGCTTGTGCTCCTGTTTGTAAACGTCTATTGCCTCTTGTCTTGTACTTACATTGTAAGATTTTTGGGACGAGACTGTTTGTTCCGTGTTTGTACAGTACCTATCAATGAGGCAGAGGAAAGGTATCAAATTGGAGAACACTTCCAGGTTCTGGAAAAATTAGTGGCCTGTCCATTTACGTGGCATATGTCAATTTATTTCTACAGGTAGGTATTTCTATTAGATACAAATGCATGGGGTCAGATTCACCCCCTGCGTGACAGCCCTTTTGAGCTCTAGTGCAAAAGGGCTAATAGAGTGGATCTGTCCAACTATTTCTTGTGCCATAGCCAAGTCCCTAAAGGGCATAGGGCTGGTGGAGCTGCCCCCTCTGTGACTTCCTTTGCTGTTTCGAGTGTAATGGGTGGTGGCACAGGGAGTGGGCCCTCTCTGCACAATGCAGAGCCCTGCTTCATATAAGCACCCTGCATGGGACGAAGCTAGTCTCCTAGGTGCCCTTCTGGAATTTCTCTCTAAAACCTTTCTGAAGAAATATGTAACATCTCCAGAATAGCATGTCTCATGCAGGAAATGCAAGCTTGGTTATTATATTGAACAGTTATTTATTATCCCTGTCCAACAAAGCTGAAAATAAGCAAATGCTTCTACTTATCACATATTAGTCCATGAATCAGATTACACAAAATGAAGCCTGTGTCAGCTAATCATAGTTTTGAATTAACCATTATTCACTTTAAAATGTTGTTTTTAATTCTAGCGAGTCTGAAACCTGCTTATTCATGACAGTACAATATTCACTTTGTAATTCATTTGAACGATAGCATTATAGACTTTGCTTTACTGAGCCTTTTAGAAGCCAACTCGTGTTTTACTTCTTGAAGCACAGTGCAGCTTTTTATTGCTAGACATGAGGTTGGTTGGTTAGACAGACAAGTGATGTAAAGTAATTACATTTTGCTTGGCTAGTGAAGTGAGGCTGGGTGTTTTGCCTGTGAAGCATTATGGAAGTAGAAGTGTTTTGTATAGTTGGAAAGCATTAGGTGGGGCACCAGTGTTGTTTTTGCTTTGACTGCTACATAGCAGGGCAGTGAATGCCAGTGCTCTGCTTAGATATTTTATGTGGGTAAGGTTAAAAAGAAGCCCAGTGAGGTCTGAGCCCCTGGCTCCGAACTAATATGGTAAGTTAACTCCACCAAAAATTCAGAAACAGATTTTATTAAATCAGGTCATAGGATTCCTCACCACTTTATTGTGGGCTGCAATTTTCCCTGTAAAGTTCCCAATTTTCCCTTCTGTGCAGCAGCACTCACAGAATCTATTATAGAGGTGTCACCATTACTATATCACAGCTTCACTTTGTCCTCTGCAGTTCCAGTTTAACAGTTGGTAGTTCAGGTGGTAAGACAGACATATCACAATTAACTGGGCTTCAGAAAGTAATATTTCCAAAGAGAGACTCCTATGTTACACCCCAAAAAATGTTCAGGTGTAGAGGTAATTGCAAAAGCAAAGTATAGAGTAGCTGTGTGCATAAAACAGCCATTTTAGATGGCTGATCATGAGAAGCTAGGTCCTAAACAACGAGAGACTATTAAAACAGTTTCTAAACACCTTACAGTGACATTACAACAAAAACAATAGCAAGCACCTTGCTCTGACAATGAGAAGAAACTTTATACTGCAGCACACTGTGGTATAAAGGAAGTCTTTGACTAATCTGAGTCTTATAACAACAAGGGAGCAACCAGGGAAAGATTGAACCTACAAATTAAGGCAAATGCAGACATGGCAATGCTGATGTCAAGTAATAAGACCCAAATGAAATTTCCCAGTAGTATACTGTGTTGGAAATTTTAGATAAAAATTGGAGGTGCTTCAGCTACTTATTACTTCTTTTTTTTTTAAACCCAAGATTTATTAACAGAGTTCCATGTCTTGAAGCTACTTAGCTGCTTCTGGCCACTTTTAGCAAATTGTAAAAAAAACTAAAGCATCTGAGGCATGCATCATTTTTCATTAGGTCATGTCAGATTTCATCATCCTATATCATTTGATGTACATTAGCCCGATGCCATGTAAGGATAACATTCTATTACAGATTTAAGGGTTTACTATCTAACATTTTCAGCAGAAATAAGTTGAGTGCAATCGCCAAAAGAACAGAGAGTCAGTGTGAAGCACTTCCTTGAAATTAAAAAAGTCAGCATATCCATAGTTTAACAGATGATGATTTTCCATGCACTGGGCTGCTGCTATGATAACTTAGCAAAGAGAAGACTGAGGAAGAGAACTTACAGGCAGAAGTCCAGCTGAAAGAATCCAGGATCCAAAAGAAGAAGAAACTCAAAGAAAACCTGTATGCATAAAAAATGTCAATTCAGCGCTTAGAGTAAGGAAAGTGTAACTAATTCCATTAGAGAGACTGTGCTAGGAGGAAAATAAAACAAATATACTAGAATAAATAAGAATCAGACAAATCTGAGAAAACTAATGCAGCAGCCAGCCAGCAATGGAGCAAGAGGAAATTGTATAGGTCACTACAAACTATAGAAAAGATCATCACCTCCCAGATTTAAAATACAAAAAACATAATAGGAATATTGTCAAAATGCTATTTATAAAGCACATCATCCTCAAAAGACCCCAAACTGATTTACAGACTATGGGCCAGATGTCCCATTGTATTTTTGCAGGGGTTCTCAAACCTCATTGCACCGCAAACCCCTTCTGACAACAAAAATTACTACATGACACCGGGAGAGGGGACCTAAGCCTGAGCCTGCCCAAACCCCGCTGCCCCAGGCAGGTGGGCCCAAGCCCAAGTCCCACCACCCCAGGCAGAGGGGCCAAAGCTTAAGCCTGAAGGCTACTGTCCCAGGCAGGGCCGCCGAGAGCGGGTTCGGGCCCCCCAGCAAGGGTGGACCGGCTAAACAGGGCCGACGAGAGGGGGGGGAAGCCGGGCCCCCTTCCGGACCGCCGGGCTACGGTAATTTGTACTGGCTTCCCCACCCTCTCGTCAGCCCTAGTCCCAGGCATGGGGCTTGTAACCTGACCCCAGCCACCCAGGGCTGAAGCCCTTGGGCTCAGGTTTCAGCCCAGGCAGCGGGTCCCAGCAAGTCTAATGCCAGTCTTGGTGACCCCATTAAAATGGGGTCACAACCCACAGTTTGACAACTGCTGCATTATAGTATTGGGGCCAAGTACCATCCCAGAGCACAACATGCTCCCTCATGGCACAACATGGCTCTGAAGACACATTACCCTCAGGTCCCTCTTGCCTCCCCAAATAACTTGTTCCACACCCAAAATACACAATCATATTGGCCTTCCTAGGGTCTCATTTATTAAGTCTTTAAAAAGATACAGTTTCCTGTGACCCTTCTCACTTGGGGTTTCCAATTTCACCCTCAGTCACCAGAGCTTCAGGTTCCCTGCTCCCCCCTTGAGTTACCTCTGAGCCAAGGAGCTCTGTCAGTTCTACTGCCGCCCCTCATCTCTCTGGAGAGTCTTTTCACCCAAGTTTCCTGTCCTGGACCCTGCACTCCTGGGCTCTGCTGGGACTCAGACAGGATTGCTTCTACCAGTCTTCTCCATAGGTTATCTAACCTGCCACTCCCTACCCTTAGCACTCACTCTGGAGCTTTATATTTTTATCTCCTCCCCAGATGGCCTGATTTTTGCCACATGACCTACCTGTCATGTGACTTTGCTTATTTTCTCCACCTGGGGAGGCAAACAAAGTGTCACAGGTAGGGCTAGACCCCCTCACCTCTTAAAGGGGCAGTCACCCTGTGACATGCCCCTTCACACCACTCTGGTGGCTTAAAAGAGTTGTAAAGCCTTATTGGATCCAGCCTCCACAGAATACTCCTGCATGACACAGAGACAGCATAATGGCTCTGTACTATCTGGTGCAAAGGGCATGACCCGAGGAAGGAGATGGGGTTGGACTGCTACTGCTGGAATGACCATTAAATAGCAAAATGTAAGTAAAAGCAACCTGGAGGCTTCTCTAACTTATGCTGGCAGCCAAGTATGCCTTCCTGCTGGCCTGAAAATAGGGGAATCTTAATCTGACTGTTGCCCTTTTAAAAATATATGGATACTCAGGAAAGAGGATAGAACCTCACTACATCAGCTACAAATGAAACGAAAAAAGTTTTAATTAAAAATTGAAAAAAATAAATATAAACTTAGCAGTGATGTTTTACAGTACAATTCAGGAAAAATCACTCCCCTCCTTGGTTGCCTGTGAGAAGAGAACAGTGTAATTTAGGAAGGGGCACCAAAAGGCATTGTCCTAGCATCTGGGGATCACTAGGAGGCTGGGATGCCTCTGCCATGCCCCTTCCTTCCTAGCTTTTCCCTGTGCTGGCCAAATGAGGAGGTGTGATGCAGTGCCATTAAGCCAGCTCCACACCACTAGAGAATCCTCAGACCCACGGGAGGCCCTGGTGTAGTCAGCTATGCTGGCTTTAGGGCAGCTGTGCACAGGTGGAACAGAACAAGGTGACTAACACAACTGAGGATGGAGGCCAATATGTAAATGAAAGGTACTGCTAACTGCTATACTAATTTCTCTGTGTGTTTTCAGATAATCCTTTTATTCCATTTAGTAAAACAAAAGGCTCTGACTTTGGAAATATAAATAGTTCTGTGTTTAAATCTCCATCTTCCACTGAGGGCAATTTATAAACCTTTGCTATGGAGTATGTAGGTGTTTAGATATTTGAAAGAAACCTTCCATTTACAGTATGAGAATGTTGAAGAGGCACTATGTAGATAATTATCTCAATTCATTAACATAGGTGAAAGCTTAAGAGTGAGAGTTTTATCACAATGATTTATAAGTAAAGTTAACACCACAGACTATATTAACACTTATCTTTTATTAAACATTAAAGATTTTACTGTTATAAATGTAATGTCTATAGATGATACATCAACAATGTGAAAAAAATCAAGGATACGTTGTTTTATCCATAGTTAAATACTATGATTTTGCTCACTATGATGGTGGAAGCTTCATTTTTACTAAGCATTTGATATGGATTTCAATAAGGCACTTCAAGCTTGTTAGCTAAGTGAATATCAAATTCACTGAACTGGGTATTTTGGTCTCATGTTAAGTTAAAGTGGTTTCACATTAGAGAATACTTGCTGCTTGTACAGTTGGTTCATATATTGACATCTGTCAGGTACTTTAGGGATTCAGCACTGCAGTTGTTTGAAAATACTGTGGTTGCACAAATGCACTCAGGTATTGTATCAGGCTGCTTTCAGTGCTGCACAAGTCCTGCCATCCATTTTTCTTCCTCTGTTTAAAATGTATGAATAGTGTTAGTAGAAAATAAAGCAGAAGAAAAATATCAAAGATTAGCATAGAGGAAATGGCAAAAACCCATTAAAATGTCTGCTTTCAACAATCTTAGGTGAGCCCATTGATGCTGTTCCTCTGTGCTAGAGGGCTTGTGAATACATAGAATACAGTGAACTGCTGGGAATGGCTGGTTTCTTGAAAGTCATTTTGTAAAGTGTAGGTCACAATTTTTTCCCTTTAAAATCTCACAGCCCTGAGCAAAAGTTTAAAGATTATCAATTTCAAGTTATATCCCCAGTGCAGAATCTGCAAAGGAGGTTTTGATCGGTAAGACAACATCTATTTTCTGTTCACTAGAAAAACCATGATTTGCATTTCTCTTTTTCTACTGTGGGTCATCATGCCCTCAATTGATCTTTACTGACCAGCTTCATCTTAAATCAATTCAGGGTTATTTAGTGTGCACACTGAGAAACTACCACTTGTACTTCAGATGCTACAAAATCAGTTCCAAAGAAATTTAAGCAATTCAGATTGTTTCTCTAGATGAAATTGAGCTGTGTTGTACTGCACAAAATTGAGAGAGAGCTGATGTGGAACTAAGAAGCTGAAAGAGTTTAACCAACCAGGTAGTCAAAAATGGTACAGGTTGGCAAGAGTACAGGACATATTTGGTATAGTCAATTGTGTGTCAGGTTTTATGGTACAATTTGTCCATCTGTGAGCTACAGTCTTGGTAGCTGAAGCGAATGGGATAAGGTTGATACAGGTAAGAAACATTTTATGGGGTTGTTTTTGTTTTTAAAGAACTATTCCAGTTCTCTTTTAAGCCATTGTAGGTTATTATTATTGTAACAAGTTCCAATATCACCACTGTACTTAATGTAGCATCAATCTTTTTACCATAAAACAAATCCTTCTTTTCAGTATTGCCTAACTGGACTATAGAAATTCAAACTTGGCTGAGTTTTATCATATAAGATCTCAGCAGTCTGATAGAAAATGCCTAGCTCTATAGGGGAAAGTAATTACTGTATGTATATAGTTTGTAAAGGTTTTGGGAGCCTCACAGATGAAAAACAGCTTATTTTTTGTATTCTTTACATTGTTCCATGTAGAAAGTGTGCCTGGTGCTTTACGGGCAAGTAAAAAAGATAGATCCCTGCCCCAGTTTTTTATGCTTTGCTATTAGTAAAAAGGTGTTTTTTCATTTTAAAGAAAACCATGTTATTTGTGTCTCTTGGAGCATAAAGAAATATGGGTTAATCATCTCCTCTACGTGGGGGGGGGGGAAATACTTTGAAATTGCTAAGCTTTTTAACTTCAGAAATCCTTTACTGTGCAGGTGTGGCATATTTTAGTCACAAAATTGTATAAGGCTCTTTATAATTATTACTTGAATTTATACTACTTTTACAATTAGGCATAATCACTAAAATAAATATGCAATAGTCAACTAAAAATGCTTTGGGGAAAAACAATTAAATATGCAAAACAAGACCTAGGTTAAAAAAATGTCTAGATTGTCAGGGAAACCCAGGGAAAAAAAGGAAATTCACAGGAAGGGAGTATGCATCCAACACCAAGGAATATGTAAGTAATACAAATGGCCAGGCCACATTCAGAACTGAAGTCCTTCACTCTCCTGTTCTCTCACTTAGTTTCTTTTTTTAATCTTTTCTATGAGTTTGCAAATTCCTGTGTAGTCCCATGTTGTGTGCTCTAAGTCCCTTGGGCACCCACATTTTGTCTGGCTACAAATGAGAGGGAAGCATAATATTGAGGCTAAAGTACAGGACTGGGAGTTAGGAGATCTGGGTTCTAGTCGCTGTATAATAGGGATACTTCCTTATCTAACAGGTGATGTGAGGCTGAAATAATATTTGTTTTGTGCTTTGAGATCCTCACATGGCAGGTACTATACATGTGCAATATATTATGATGATTCTTTATTATTGTTACTACCGGATGATAGTACAACTTAAATTTTAGGAAACTCCTTTATTTCATTTAGTTCCTGCCTTTTTCACTGTGCAATACTGCTCAGCCATGGCAATAAAAGCAACTTCACACAATGTCCCTTTTCTTCCAGGCTGCTTGCAGGACTTTGCCCTTGTCTCTTTTTAGCACCATCTATGGTAGTAACTGTGTAAGCTGTAATCTACACATGAGATATCTAACGTATTTTTAATCACCAGGTTATATAATCCTTCTCAGAGTCAGGGAGGTAATAATAGCTGAAAGCTGTCTACATTACAGCTACTACCGATGGAGCTGCACTGGTAGCAAATTACAGTTACGGAGCTTGCTAGTATAGACAAAGGCCCAGAGAAGCATATTCACTCACTTTAAACAATCTGCTAGCTTGTTCCAAGAGCAGACTCTTGGATGATTGTGTATAGTAGCTGTTGTTGCTCCACAACAACTAGGTCAGCTGTATAGTGTTGGAGTGTTACCCACTCCCTGACCCTGACTGTGTAAAGAAAACAGGGAGGAAAAAGAGTCAGTTGTCCAATAGGAGTGTTGCTTTTCAAAACAGATACATTTTGGGGAGGAAGGGGTGAGAGAAGGGACTTGGAGGCCTCTGGGAGCCCCCCACCTGCTCTATCTGAGAAGGAACCTCCCTCCCCCCCAAGAGTCACTCATGGCAACAGCAGGAGAGTAGGTAGCATGAGGTAGCCCAGCTGCTGAAGACAGGAGGCAGGGGAAGTCTCTCTAGGGCTCCCTGCGGGTGGTGAGAATGGCAGGGTCAGAACTAATGATCTCCCCACAAATACCTTCATTAATAGGGAAGAGGGGCATGAAAGAAACCAGCAACTCTCCCAAAGAAATACTCCTAACAGGACAACAGGAGAGAGAAGGTTGTTCCTGAAATATAAGCACAGGGAGTGAGAATATTCTCCATTCCAACTTCCCCATTCCTTGCATCAGGGTGGTCCTCTGAATTATCACAAGAAGGGGGAAACATGGGGATATGGTTGTCTAGATTCCCCTTTAAGAGATGGAGAAACAAATTCTCCACTCTGTGAGGGAAAGCCTTTGGCCGTGCGTTTTCTTTTAGTGTGGGCCTCCTCCAAAGCCCACTGAAGTCAATAGAAAGACTGCGTGACTCCAGTGGGCTTTGGATTAGAGCTCTGTTGACAACTTTGAAAGCATGCAAGGCAGCTTCATCACTTTTCTTCTTTGTGTGCTCACTATCTGATAACAATCTTTTAGCCCAGAGTCCTGGATAGAACAGTGCTTATTATGTGTAGTTAGAATACTGTTGCCCCTCTGCTGAGCAGTAGCAGAAGTCAGCATCTTGCAGGCTGGTTTCCCATTTAAGGAGAAATCAGTGACACTGACTTTTGGCATTTTCTTAGTATAACTTGTTGATTTACACCAGTGCTGGGACATAAGGAGTCAAACAACACTCAACCAAAACCCTCTTGCAGGAATCCCAGCCCAAATACTAATGCCTGGTTCCTTAGAAGCAACTCTGCACCAAGAACTAACCATAGAGGAAGAGTCTAAGGCAGAGAGCAACTTCTCTGTTTGCAACAGCTCCCTCCAAAGAACTTCCATCACAAAAAAGCTAACAACACAGCATTTCTTCAGAGACCACATTGCTCACAGTCTGAGTAAAAGTCGTAAGACTATGTAACAGCACCCCCTTGTGACTTCTGCTATAAAAATACTTATTAACAGGATTTAGATGCTACTGGGACAAGGTAGGTGAGGTAATATCTTTTACTGGACCAACTGGTGTTGGTGGAAGGTACAAGTTTTCAAGCTTCACAGAGCTCTTTCTCCGGTCTAGGGAAGGAAACCAGAGTGTCTGAGCTAATAAGTTGGGATAGATTGTTTACTTAACAACTTGTATTTAGCTCAAACACTCTGGTTTACTTCCGCAGATCTGAGGAAGAGCTCTGAGAAGCCTTAAAGTTAGTACTTTCCACCAACACAAGTTAGTCGAACAAAAGATATTTCCTTGCCTACCTTGTCTATCTAATATCCTGGAATCAACATGGCAACAAACAATATTGCAAACAATTTTAGATACTACTAAGATGGGTGTTATAGGTAACCCTATGGTAGGTAGACAGTTGAAACAATCATGCTGCAAGTGCACAGGTAGCCTTTTTATGTTACTGCAATATTTATGGTATTCCTTATACTTAGCACAGAATAGGGAATACAGAGAAACAGCATTACTTGCAGTTATGAAGATTTCAATATTGACCATTACTCGGAGCTGGTCTGATGACACAGTGATGAAAATTCCTGAGCTCTATTTACATTAGCACTCCAACTCTTTTTTCCATTGATGGAAATGCACAGGTTGAAGATTTCCTCAGAAAGACTAGCATAGACGCAGGCATGATTTCAAGAAAAGGAATGCTGATATGTCATGATGCTGGATGTTTCTCTTTTTACTAAAGGGAAGAACTTTTGCAAGCAAGAACACCAATTTATCCATATCCAGATATCCTTACCCGGACAGATAGGGAGCTAAAGAAGATAATTGAGGATCAGGTAAGATCCTTATTTCCTTTTTTTGTTTGACAAGTAGCATTGTTTACAATTATAAAAAAGCTCTTTGAGCAAGGAGAAGCAGACCTGAAAAAAATATGCATTCACATAAATTGAATATTGAGCATTACAAAATTCAGCCATTGCCAAACTTTATTACCTTTTAACTCTGCTACAAGTGCATCTTATGTGCTTCCTTAAGTTATGGAAAACACTGCCTTTTGTTATTTGTTAAATAATAGCCTAATCCTAGGGTATGTCTACACTACAGGATTAATTCGAATTTATATAATTCGAATTTAGGAAACCGATTTTATAAATTCGAATGTATTCGGCCACACTAGGCACCATTAATTCGGTGGTGTGCGTCCAAGCTACCATAGTAGCATCGATTTCCAGAGCGTTGCATTGTGGGTAGCTTTTACATAGCTATCCCATAGTTCCCGCAGTCTCCACCCCCCTTGGAATTCTGGGTTGAGACCCCAGTGCATGATGGGGCAAAAAACATTGTCGCAGGTAGTTCTGGGTACAGCCTCCCCCTCCCTCCCTGAAAGCAACGGCAGACAACCATTTCGCGCCTTTTTTCCTGAGTGAACTCTGCAGACTCCATTCTGCATCAAGCATGGATCCCGTTGTGCTCCAGAACGCAGTCTTGAACATTATAAACACCTCGCGCTTTCTCGTGGAGTTTATGCTTACACAGGACCAGAAAAAAGAGGCGAGGAGGAGGAGGAGGCGGCGATTGCAGCGCAGCGACCAGCGTGATGAGGACATGGACACGGACACAGAATTCTCTGAGACCGCGGGCCCCGGTGCTTTGGAGATTATGATGTTAATGGGCCAGGTTATAGGCTTTGAACGCCGATTCTGGGCCCGGGAAACAAGCACAGACTGGTGGGACCGCATAGTGTTGCAGGTGTGGGACGATTCCCAGTGGCTGAGAAACTTTCGCATGCGTAAGGGCACTTTCATGGAACTTTGTGACTTGCTTTCCCCTGCCCTGAAGCGCCAGAATACCAAGATGAGAGCAGCCCTCACAGTTGAGAAGCGAGTGGCGATAGCCCTGTGGAAGCTTGCAACGCCAGACAGCTACCGGTCAGTCGGGAATCAATTTGGAGTGGGCAAATCTACTGTGGGGGCTGCTGTGATGCAAGTAGCCAAAGCAATCACGGAGGTGCTGCTACGAAAGGTAGTGACTCTGGGAAATGTGCAGGTCATAGTGGATGGCTTTGCTGCAATGGGATTCCCTAACTGTGGTGGGGCAATAGATGGAACCCATATTCCTATCTTGGCACCGGAGCACCAGGGTACCCAGTACATAAACCGCAAGGGGTACTTCTCAATGGTGCTGCAAGCACTTGTGGATCACAAGGGACGTTTCACCAACATCCATGTGGGCTGGCCGGGAAGGGTTCATGACGCTCGCGTCTTCAGGAACACCAATCTGTTTAAACGGCTGCAGCAAGGGACTTACTTTCCGGACCAGAAAATAACCGTGGGGGATGTTGAAATGCCAATTGTTATTCTTGGGGACCCAGCCTACCCCTTAATGCCATGGCTCATGAAGCCATACACAGGCAGCCTGGACAGGAGTCAGGAGTTGTTCAACTACAGGCTGAGCAAGTGCAGAATGGTGGTAGAATGTGCATTTGGCCGTTTAAAAGGTCGCTGGCGATCCTTATTGACTCGCTCAGACCTCAGCCAAACCAATATCCCCATTGTTATTACTGCTTGCTGTGTGCTTCACAATCTCTGTGAGAGCAAGGGGGAGACCTTTATGGCAGGGTGGGAGGCTGAGGCAAATCGCCTGGCTGCTGATTACTCGCAGCCAGACACCAGGGCGATTAGAAGAGCACACGATGAAGCGCTGCGCATTAGGGAAGCTTTGAAAACCAGTTTCATGACTGGCCAGGCTACAGTGTGAAATTTATGTTTGTTTATCCTTCCTGAAAACCCGCCCCCTTTATTGACTCATTCTCTGTAAGGAACCCACCCTCCCCCTTCCCCCAGCTTGCTTTCAAAGGAAATAAAGTCACCATTGTTTAAAAATCATTTATTCTTTATGAATTGATTATAAAAAGAGGGAGAGAACCTGAGTGGGGTTTGGGAGGAGGATCAGCGGGAAGGAAAAGCCCAGTAAAAAAAGGTTAAGAAAATGGCAGCCTTTTGCTTGGGCTGTCCACTGGGGTGGAATGGGAGGGTGTACGGAGCCTCCCCCCCCGTGTTCTTACACATCTGGGTGGGGAGGCTATGGAAAATGGTGAGGAGGTAGGGGGGTTATACAGGGGCTGTAGCGGCACAGAACCTGAGTGGGGTTTGGGAGGAGGATCAGCGGGAAGGAAAAGCCCAGTAAAAAAAGGTTAAAAAAATGGCAGCCTTTTGCTTGGGCTGTCCACTGGGGTGGAATGGGAGGGTGTATGGAGCCTCCCCCCCCGTGTTCTTACACGTCTGGGTGTGGAGGCTATGGAACATGGTGAGGAGGTAGGGGGGTTATACAGGGGCTGTAGCGGCACAGAACCTGAGTGGGGTTTGGGAGGAGGATCAGCGGGAAGGAAAAGCCCAGTAAAAAAAGGTTAAAAAAATGGCAGCCTTTTGCTTGGGCTGTCCACTGGGGTGGAATGGGAGGGTGTATGGAGCCTCCCCCCCCGTGTTCTTACACGTCTGGGTGTGGAGGCTATGGAACATGGTGAGGAGGTAGGGGGGTTATACAGGGGCTGTAGCGGCACTCGGTTCTCCAGCAGCCGTTCCTGAAGCTCCACCAGACGCCGGAGCATGTCTGTTTGCTCACGCAGCAGCCCCAGCGTTGCTTCCCGACTCCTCTGATCTTCCTGCCGCCACCTCTCATCTCGAGCGTCTCTCCTCTCCTCACGTTGGTCCCTTCTGTCCTCACGTTGGTCCCTCATGTCCTCACGTTGGTCCCTCATGTCCTCACGTTGGTCCCTCCTGTCCTCACGGTCACTGGCTTCTTTCCTATACTTGCAAACCGTCTCCTTCCACTCATTCAGATGAGCTCTTTCATTCCTGGTGGATTGCATGATTTCGGAAAACATCTCTTCTCTCGTTTTTTTTTTACGACGCCTTATCTGGGATAGCCTTCGGGAAGGAGGAGGGAGGCTTGAAACATTTGCACCTGCTGGAGGGAGTGAAAAAAGGAGAGAATTTTTTTAAAAGATACATTTTTCAGAACAATGCTTATACTCTTTCACGGTGTATACTATTCACATTACATAGCACATGTGATTTCTGTGCAAGGTCGCATTTTGCCTCTTAATATTGAGTGCCTGTGGCTTTGCTGCTAGAGATCACAGACGCAGGTCGGGGCAACAGAATTCACCTTGCATGCTGCCATGGTAAGCCACTGTCTTTAGGCTTCTGCGCCCTGCTTTCCCACATACCAAGCAAAGCCCGTTGTGCTGCAGTTTTCCTGTTAGCTTGTTTTCTGCTGCTGAAGGTTAACACCCCCCCCCCATCCAATTCTCTGGGATGAGTGCTTTATCCCTCCCCCCACCGCCTGGCTGGTATCAGGGAAGATCCCAGCAGGAACCAAACTAACCCCCCCCCCCACCCGCCATGAATTCTCTGGGATGAGTGCTTTATCCCTCCCCCCACCGCGTGGCTGGTATCAGGGAAGATCCCTGCAGGAACCAAACTAACACCCCCCCCCCACCCGCCATGAATTCTCTGGGATGAGTGCTTTATCCCTCCCCCCACCGCGTGGCTGGTATCAGGGAACATCCCTGCAGGAACCAAACTAACACCCCCCCCCCCACCCGCCATGAATTCTCTGGGATGAGTGCTTTCTCCCTCCCCCCACCGCGTGGCTGGTATCAGGGAAGATCCCTGCAGGAACCAAACTAACACCCCCCCCCCACCCGCCATGAATTCTCTGGGATGAGTGCTTTATCCCTCCCCCCACCGCCTGGCTGGTATCAGGGAAGATCCCTGCTAGCAAAACGCGAAAAGCTCTGGGCCAATCCTCCCCCCCCCCCCCTTGCACTTGGCTAAATGCAGGGAAGGATTTCTTTTCAGCCACAGGCAAACAGCCCAGTAGGAACGGCCACCTCAGTCCCCTTAATTAAATTCCCTTATTTCAACCAGGTTACCCTAAGCGATATCACTCTCCTGAGGATTACACAGCAAGATAAAGAACGGATGTTGCTTGAATGCCAGCAAACACCGGGACCATACGCTGCCAGGCTCTGTCAGGCAATGATACCAGATTACTTGCTACTAGCATGGCGTGGTCAAGTGTCCTACCATGGAGGACGGAATAAGGCTGCACTGCCCAGAAACCTTGTGGCAAGGCTTTTGGAGTACCTCCAGGAGAGCTTCATGGAGATGTCCCTGGAGGATTTCCGCTCCATCCCCAGACATGTTAACAGACTTTTCCAGTAGCTGTACTGGCTGCGAATGCATCCCAAGTGCTCAGGGCAAATTAATCATTAAAAATGCTTGCTTTTAAACCATGTTTTATATTTTAAAAGGTAAACTCACCTGAGGTCCCTTCCATGGGGTCATGGTCTTGGGTGCTGGCTTGGGAGGCTTGGGAGGGTACTTCAGTCAGGGTGAGAAACAGTTCCTGGCTGTTGGGGAGAACGGAGAGCTGGGTGCTCTCTGCCAGCTCGTCCTCCTCCTCCTCCTCTTCCCCTTCCGCGGAATCATCAGGTGTCCCTGATGAGATTATCCCCAGCTCGGAATCCACAGTCAGAGGTGGGGTAGTGGTGGCGGCCCCCCCTAGAAATGCATTTAGCTCAGCGTAGAAGCGGCATGTCCGCGGCTCTGACCCGGAGCGACCGTTTGCCTCCTTTGCTTTTTGATAGGCTTGTCTGAGCTCCTTGACTTTCACGCGGCACTGATCTGTGTCCCTATTGTGGCCTCTCTCCATCATGCCCTTGGAAATTTTTTCATAAGTTTTGGCATTTCGTCTTTTCGAACGCAGTTCAGCTAGCACTGAATCCTCTCCCCATATAGAGATCAAATCCAGTACCTCCTGTACGGTCCATGCTGGTGCTCTTTTTCGATTATCAGCCTGCATGGTTACCTGTGCTGATGAGCTCTCTGTGGTCACCTGTGCTCTCCACGCTGTGCAAACAGGAAATGAAATTCAAATGTTCCCGGGGCTTTTCCTGTCCACCTGGCCAGTGCATGCGAGTTCAGATTGCTGGCCAGAGCGGTCACAATGGTGCACTGTGGGATAGCTCCTGGAGGCCAATAACATCGAATTGCGGCCACACTAACGCTAATTCGAATTGACAAATTCGATTTTGGCGCTACTCCGCTCGTCGGGGTGGAGTACAGAAATCGAATTAAAGGGCCCTTTAATTCGAATTAAATGGCTTCGTTGTGTGGACGGTTCCAGAGTTAATTCGAATTAAAGCCACTAAATCCGAATTAAAGGTGTAGTGTAGACCAGGCCCTAGTGTCCTGAATTAGCACTGATTTCTTCTGACAAAAAGCTTACATCTGAGTACAGAGCACTGATTTCTTCTGATGTGTGTTCCTAACAACTGAATCCAAACCCTTTGACTCAGTTTTCTGGTGACCATCCTTTACCCTTGACAGATCAAAAAGATTTCTTAATCACTTTGTTCTTGTAGGATTTACATGAGCTGGAGAGGCAGGAGGCTAGTCCATTAAAGCAATACATTAATCCACTGCACTGCATTCAGGCAGCAACTTCTTTATCTAAAAATATATCATTACATTCTGCTTTTATTTATTTAGAAAGATATATTCAATTTGACCTTGTTGCTTAAACTCAACTTGACAGATATGCCAACACTACAAAGGTAAATTTTCACTATGGCTCACGGAGACTTAGTGATGGACTGCCATTAGCAATTCCTGATTGGCAACAGATGCTAGTAACATTGGAGTGTCAGGTGGCTAAATTGGAAGGCATTGTGCCGATAATTTGTCAAAACATTTAGCTACATATTAGCATTTTGTAATTTTGTGAGAACTGCTATATTATTATTATTTATATTACCATAGTGCCTAGGAACCCCAATCACGGACTCTAACCTCATTGTGCTAGGTGCTGTACAAACAGAATAAAACATCCCTGCCCCAAAGAGACAACAGATGGTTACAGACAGACAAACAAGGGAGTCACATGAAACAATCAGACAAGATTGTTCAGCATGATCGACAGCGGTCTCAGCCACCTAACTTGTCAAGTTTATTGAAGGCACCATGACAGAGGAGAGTTTGAAGGAGAGATCTGAAGGAGGATAATGAGTTAGTTTTGCAGATGCTCACTGGGAGCTTCTCCCAAGCGTGAGAGGCAGCATGTGAGAAAGCATGGCCTGGTGCTGTGATCTGGAGCTAAATAGTTTTGGTTGGAACAATAGTAGCAGGTGCTTCAGAAAGTGGTGTAATTATGTAAATGGCTTAGATTCAAGTAGATTCTAATACCATGATCCTGCTCCCATTAAAGTAAATAGGAGTTTTGCAGTTCAGAGACTTCAGTGATAGCAGGACCAGACCTTGTCATTACTGTGCCAATACCCTAGTGGGGAGGTAGAGAAATGCTATATTGCTACAGTAGCTACCATCTTTTGCATCAGGTATAAAAGGATTTGACCTTTTATAGTCGTCAATATTATGCCTTCAGTTACATTTATATTTTGACTTCATTTGGGTTTCATGAGCATAACTAAGAGCAAAATTTGATTTGTAATCATTGATCCAATGGCCATTTTCACCATTGCTGGGATGTTATCAGCAGTGTCCATGTCAAATTCAAAATACAGTACTTTTGTAACAACATTTTGCAAGACTCAAGAGGAGAACAGTTTCCAATTTCTAGTCACCATGCCTGCTGAGATCTCTCTAGCATGGTTGGCAGTATTCAAGTATTTCTGCAAGGGAGCAACATTCAGTCCTCCTCAACCATCAGTTTTGGTGGTAACATTGAGGGAATCCTGTTGGAACATATGATTTTTGGAAGTTGTAGGAACTAGACTTCATATAAATAGTTACCCCTTTTTTATTTGAGTGGCTAGTCAAAGTTCAGGGCACTGGGGATGTTCCAGTTGGGAGTAGAAATTGATGATGGAGTCTGGTATTTTCTTGTTTATTTACAAACAATGTACAAAGTTCTGCTTCTGTGAACACAGGAGGAAGAACAAAAAATGGTTCTTAGCTTACACCCTGAGCTTCTTTCAGCCAGCATCCGGACCCAGAACCTTTCTCTGAGCTCTTTCAGGATCACCCTGCTTACAGGTTGCTGCTTCGCTTTCTTTCTCTGCTCACCATCTCTCTGTTTCTTGTCTTCCCCAAGTCTTGTCTCTCTCTTACACACCTGGTCAGATCCATACCCATTCAAACCCATGGCCCACATGTTGCTGGTTCCTGGGCAGACTCTATCAGGCCTTGTTTTAGGTGTGGCTCCTTAACTGTCTCATAGACTTTAGATGCTCATGATGGTCCCTTCTGGCCTTAGTCTGACATCATGCACATCGCAGGCAACAGAACCTCACCCACTAGACCCATAACCTCTGGCTGAGTTACTGAAGTCTTCAAATCATGATTTAAAGACTTCAAATTACCAAGAACACACCATTTACACTTGTTTAAACCTGTAAGTGACCCATGCCCCTTGTTGAAGAGGAAAATGAAAAAAACCTAGTGTCTCTTTCAATCTGACCCAGGAGAAAATTCCTTCCTGGCCCCAAATATGGCAATCAGCAACCTTATGTGAAGGGCACATTCAGACATCAGTTTCAATGAGATTTTAATTCAATCCATAACAAGATTTAACCCAGTTCATAACAATATGCTCCATAGCTAAGAGTGATTCATTTAATTCTTTGATACCTTTAATCATGGATTTAACACTCAGACATGCCAGACTATCTCACAGTATTGTCCAAACCCATCTCTTTGCACATCCAAATGTGGAGACATTTTCTGAGAGGACTGTTATATGCCATTTTACTTATTTGTGAGCCTCTGCTACTTGGGACTAGAATCTCCTGTTTGCCAGGATTGATGGACCCTCCATTTGAACTTTTGGAAGAGTGCTCTGTGTGTCCTCAAGACTATTACTAGCTGCAATAAGCTCAGCCAGGCTAGTAAGGGAGATTTACACTAATTGATCATACACATTTTCTAAATATAAGGGGGGTACTATGCCCAGATCCTAAATTCCTAACTAAGGGCTAGATTCTGACAGGTATGCAAGAGGGTGAGGGCACATGGAGCGTCTCCCTATCTTTTGTATCCTTGGCTAGGGTCTGGTTTGAATGCTGTTAGAAAGACCAATGCCTGCTGCTGGTTATTGCCAGTGTGGGTGTTGTTGGATTGATTTTGTGGACTTGTCAGTGCTTTAATGTCTTAGAACACACTTCATTGGGACCCAGATAGCCTCTACAGTAAGTCTTAGTAAGCTACGCAAAGCTACACAAGCCTGCTACCTGCACTTATATTCATACCTTTACTCAGTATTGCTCTCTCTATTGATCTGGCATCTAGGTCTGATGTCCAGTTCAGTAGAGCAAGCTGCAGTCTTTATTTAACTGGTTCTCCTCAAAGCCATGTCCTACTGACAGTATTATAAGGGAACAAAAGGTTATTTATTCATAGATTTTTCAGAAGATTGTCAGCTAGAGTCCCACATTTCTTTGCCCATTTTCTCCAAGGTCTTTAGTAGTACAGTATATAGCATTTGATTAAACTGAAAAGCACCTGGGGGGGGGGGGGAAGGAGGGGGATAGTACGCCCTATACAACATCAGGTGACCCCAAAGACCAATGCTTTCAAGAGGGTTCAATGCCAGAAATGCATCTGCTCCCAAGAGTGGGTATTTTGCTTCACAAAGAACAATAGTAAGTAAATAACTTTTTCTTTGTTATGTTAATCAGAAGTGCTGTTTTGGTTTTTGGACTTGCTTTTGCCATCACAATTCTCATATGAATCTCCCCTAAGAAATCATAAGACTTCCTTATTCTCTGTATGCTATCATATATGATTCACCTTTCTTTGCTGACTTCATTATTGCTGATTTTATAAAGCCAGGTTTGGGAACGAAAGAAATATTACGTTAAACAGCTTTTAGATTTAATTTTCCATTGAGTTGTCACTGTGTAGACAGAAAAAATACCAAGTGTATTGAAATCTTTTTGATAATTCAGAGCACTTCTCTCAGCTGACATTCACTGTAACCATGGACAACATGCCCCTGAGCCACTGGTTTGTTTCAGGGTGGGGGAAGTTTTTCGAAAAAGACACCTACTTTTTAGGATTGATTATCCCATAAGGCATCAGTGGGCCTCACAATATTCCAGTCAGCTTCCCAAAAGCATGAGAAAATTTACATTTCAGCCCAGAATTTACCATACCTGGTCCTGTGCTTTGAGACTGTGGTTCCTCCCTCTCCCCTCCCCGCCCCCCCTCCCACCCACACTTTATTCTTCTTATGAAACCTAAAAAAACCCCAAAACACCTGACATATTTTTATTGCTGTGTTACTCAGACTTGGATTTTCTGTATTTAAGAGTCTGTAGCTGCAGGGCCTCCATTAATGCAGTAATAACATTGTCATTGAGGAACAAAAGAAGAGACATTAACTTCTGCTTCTTGATTGCAGCACTATAATACTTTCAGTCATTTTCAGCAAAATGTTTTTACTTCTGGCAATGCCTATGTTCCCTATAAAGGCTGAAATAAGCAAATACATTTCTTACTTGATCCCCGCCCCCCAGTTTATCAGCATTGAGAATGTCTGTAAGTGAAACCATGGGATAGATTGGAAATATGAATACCAGTTGTATTATGTTTAAGTGACAGCTGAGCAGGGCTGTCCACAAATGAATGATATTTTCCACTGGACGTGTGAGCCTTCCTCCCTGCAAAGTCATACACTTCTGTTTTAGCAGCAATAAGGCAAGCTATGACATCCGTCCACCGCCCCAACCCTTGCACACAGCCGCAAGCCTCCAACAGAAGCCCTCTTTCTAAATACCTGTCCTTACCTGCCCTTGCTGTTTGTGCAACTATTTTGCTCACGTTAGCCCTGGTTATGCCAAATTGTGTTTTTTTCCTATATAGACATCATGCACCAAAATGAAATCATTCTCTTGTTTTGCAACAGTGGCAGAAAGAGCTGCAGATCAGACTTAAGGAAGAGGAGGAGCTCCTGGAGAAAGAACTTCAGGAAAAACAAAGGAAGGAGGAAGAGCACTTCAGAGAAATTATGAAAAGGCGAGAAGAAAAGCTGCACAAGAAAACCAAACCTTATGAGCTTCCTGTTAAACACAAAGCTGAAGATTTGATACAGTGAATTAAAAGAGCCAACTGTCAGTATTTCAGCAACCAGCACAAATATGGGACTGAGTTTCTAATTTAAATTTAAATACTTAAAATTAAAAGAAAAACTAGAAAAAATAACTCTGCTCTCCAGTGACCAATTGGTGTGTACTTGTAGAATGACCTAGCGTGCCAGGTCTGCAGCTCTGTGACACCTGAGGAATCCATTCCCCTGAGGATTTCAGCAGTCTAGGAAAAATCCCTGGGTGTTACTGAGCTGTCGAAGCAGCTCTATGCCCAGGGCCGGCTCCAGGCACCAGCCCACCAAGCTTGTGCTTGGGGCGGCACCTGGAGGGGGGCGACGCAGCGCTCCGGCCGCCGGGGAGAGCGGGGCCACGGCCGGGCTCGCCGCCCTCCCCCCCGGCGCCCTCCCCCCGGCCGCCGGGGGGAGAGCGGCAAGCCCCAGCCGGGGCTCGCCGCCCTCTCGCCGCCCTGCCCCCTGCGCTCTGGCCACCGGGGGGAGAGTGGAGCCCCGGCCAGGACTCGCCGCCCTGCCCCCGGCGCTCTGGCCGCCGGGGGGAGAGCGGAGCCCCAGCCGGGGCTCGCCGCCCTCCTCCCAGGGCTCCGGCCGCCCTCCCCCCCGGCGTCCTCCCCCCGGCCGCCGGGGGGAGAGCGGAGCCCTCGCTGGGGCTCGCCGCCCTCCCCCCGGGGCTCCGGCCGCCCTCCCCCCCCCTGCTGGGGGGGGGGGGGCGGGGCGAGCGGCCGGAGGCTTTTTTGCCTGGGGCGGCAAAAAAGCCAGAGCCGGCCCTGTCTATGCCAATCACTCTCAGAGCCCTTAGCAATGGGGGTGTTCTTGGAGTAAGAGGAAGTGGCTGGAGCACCACAGCATCCAGTATTCCCCAACTGCTGGAGTAGCCCTTTTAGGTCATGGGAAGCCAGGTTTAATGTAGAGTAGTCCTGAGGTTGCCTTTTGTTATAAGGAGGACTTGGATGGGCCTAGTGTCAGGGAGCCTCTGCCCCTCACATGTCCTGAGCCGATCGTAGCTGCTGCTAAGGCTCTAGACCATTAGTCTTAGAAACATGCAAAAAGGCTCCAATTCAGTAAATGGGTTTAGGGAAAACCTTTTTATAGCTTTGACTTCTTGAGGTTCATTTGGAGTTTCTACTTCCAACAATGAACTGAAGCTTCCAAATTTTACCTGATTTCAGGTCAAAATCATGTGAAATCAGAGAGCTTTCTAATGGTCTCCCTTCAGAACCATACACTGGCCAAATAGCAACTCATATTTGCCACAGGACTAGCAAACCTTTGTGACCTTGTCCATAGTTTGGGTTTGAAACAAAACCAGGCACATTTTTCTGTATTCAGGTTTCCTTAAGAAAGGTTCATAAAGCTCCAGTTATTTCCTAAATGCAAGAACTTTCATGCATCATCACTTTTTGCTACACTCTTTTGAGATAAGATATATCAGAAAAGTGGTCATTAAACCTGCAGCAACTAAGAGTCCCAACTGAGTGCAATTTTTCCAGTTATCTTTTTTCCAATAGTATAATTAGCATTTCTTCCTATTAATTCTTGACTTATGATCACACAGCATATTTTATCATTTGTAAATAGAAGTAGTTGGTGTTCGTTACTAAACAATTAAATATGAATTAGTTGTAAATAATTGATAAGTGGCATTTCTGAATCATCTCTGAAAAAGAATGAGCATCAACTGAGTTTTGCCTGTGAGAGCAAATCTTAGAATAAAACTGGCTATAAACTTGTCAGAATACGGGAGCAATGAATTGAAACAAATTCTTCTTGAAAGTTTCTTTTTTTAAAAAAAAAAAAACCTAAGAAATCAGCAAGAGTGGGCTAGAATCATATTACTCTTGAAATACAGCAGATCTCCGACTGCTGGCACTGGGCCTCTTGGGCATGTGGTTATGTGATTTGAATGCACAGTTGTACTACTTGCATTTGCTAATTTGGCATGTGATTGCACACTTAAGTTATTTGAAAATCTGACCCTCAAAGTGTCATCATTAGGCATCATAGCTAAAATAGCTGTGATGAATGGGAGAGTTCATGCTTCTTTGAGCAGACATTTCAGGTGACCAAAGACAATGTTACATTGATTCATGTTTGGAGGGTTACTTTTGAAGACCTGTGAAATGCACAGCTCAAGACCAGTAGAGAAACCCTACGGATCTCAGTATCCCCAAGAATACCCAGTCTCTCTGAATTGTTCCCCAAGCTTTCCCTCCCATTCCTCTTTTTCCCCTGACAATGGGTTTGAAAGGAGTCATTCGATCCTGCATGCCTGCCTAACAGCTGTCCTGAGCCCCCTCCCCAAACAAAGGAAAATTCATTTGTGCCTAAAATGAACCCACAGGAGTTTATGCTGATTGGTTCATGACTGTATCCATTGAGAAAAATCTCTGCAGGATTAGGGATGAAATACCATGGAGGATGGTCATCACATTGATCTTGCCCCTCTCACGACCAGCATCCCCCTTCCACAGCTACAGCAGCCTGCCCTACGGCCTAAAAGCAGAGGGCTTCTGCAGGATTGGTGGAATGTGTCACATAGCTCATGCTTCCCCCACGTTCCCCAGCCAGAATCTATCAGCTTTTGGCTCTCCTCCAAACACAGGGAAGGGGCAGGGAGGTGTACATGGCCTAAACTATAGAGCATGTATGGCTATTTTACACTGTGCTGTAACCACACTCACTTCAGTGGGTTTACTCCTGATTTACATTGGTATTAGAGGAGAATTCAGATAATAAATGGTCCAGAGGCAACATGGGGGGGGGTCATGCGGGGTCATGTGCCCCCTTCCCTCCCCCCCAGCCCTGATTTGCTGCTTGGCTTGTACTGAGCATGCTCAGTCACACTGCTGCAACTGGCTGCTCTCGTTCTGCTCTTCCCCTCCCCCCCAAGCACAGGTTGTCTCTCAGATTTGTCTTCAAATTGAGCTGGTTTCCTTGTTTCAATGTCAACTGAAACTAAATCAGAACACAACAAACATATTAAAAAAATTAGCCATTCATGAGCACGTCTCCATCTGGTAAAAACAGTAGCAGCTACACTTACAAAACTTTGAATATTTTATATCTGAATGCTGCTATAGCAGTGAAAATTTTTTATCACATCTGCTCTTTGGGAGAAAAGTGAAGAGCAGGGGAAACTTTTCTTTTCCTGCCAGTGAGCATACAAACCCTGAGTGCTGGTGAAGATTTTTTTTGATGGATTCAGCCCATGTTCAGCCTATAAGTCATAGGTTGGCCATCTGAGATTTAAAGCATTTGGAATACTCATTATACTAATTCTAACAGTCTTCCCTGACATACCATGTGCATTTGGAACCTTATTTATAAACAAAGCTAATTTTGAAAATGTCAAATTCTCTAACATAAATTCAAATATTTACATAGTTTAACAAATTCCATTGATGATTGTTACTTTTGAGCAATAGGCATTTTTCATAGTAACATACCAAGCTGAAGGATAATTTAGCTTTAATGTTATTCACATGCACTTACTTAGCCCTAGCTGAGGACTAATTTCCATAATACCTGCTGCTGTACCATTTCCTTATTCCCTCTTCATATTTCGGAGAAAAACAAAAAACCTCAATCTGTTAAAAAAAAAAAAAGTAAAAATGTTCTCAGAGGAAGGAGATGTGCTTCCTGACTACCGCAAGGACTCGCTTGTGGCTACAAAGCTACAGCCCTATGATAAGGGGCTGCAGTCCTCATGGGAGCTCCAGGGGACATTGGGCCTGATTCTCATTTACACTCAGGCCATTTTACACCACCCTGATAGTGAAAAGAAGAGTGTAAGGGCTTGTCTTCATGTGCAGCACAGCTGCACCGGCGTAGCTGCACTGCTGTAGCGCTTTAGTGAAGACACTACTACGCCAATGGGAGAGCTTCTCCAGCCAATGGGAGAGCTTCTCCAGTCGGCGTAGTCTCCCCGAGAGACGGTAGCAGTGTTGACAGGAGAAGCCCTCCCATTGACATAGCGCTTTCTACGCAGGGGGTTAGGTCAGTATAACTACGTGGCTCCGGGATGTGGATTTTTCACACCCCTGAGTGATGTATTTATACCAATATAGGTCTCTAGTGTCGACCTAGCCTAAGTGTTACTTACACCCACGTTGAGAGCCCTTTACACTGCCACAGTGATATAGTGGCCCTGCTGTAAATGAGAAACAGGCCCATTGTGACCGAGTGAGGTGCACAGCCTCTGGGAACACACCAACAGATCACAGACCAGAGCTGCCTCTGATGCACCACTTTCACGGGTGAAGTGTGCTCTCCCTCAGTCCCATTATTGTGGTCAGTGTGGAGGAGGAATGGGGTCTGTGCCTTCTTGTCCTTCCCTGCCTGTTTGGGAGGTTAATACCACTGAATTATTAGTAGTTGTATTACAGTAGTGCCTAGAGGCCAGAACCCTATTGAAAAAAGAATGGAGAAGTTCAAGTCTTGTTGCTCTTTGTTCTTTAAAGGGAAATTATGTCATTTGTAGATAATGTAAAGAAAATCTATCAATTGACATGTAAATGTGCCTAGTTCACTCATCTCATCCCAGGGTATTGGCGAGTAGAGCATATTATTCTGCTCTCTAGTATTTTATTGTATAGAATTTCTATTGAAGTCCCTATTGCTATTGAGCAACTGGTAGCATATAAACCTCAGCACCGACAGTTCCTTCTTTTGAGCATTGAATTTGAAACTGTGTTTTCCATTGCCTCCATAGAGGACACAACTGCTGCAACCTCTGCATATGCCATTACCAAGGCACGAGGCTGCTAGATGAACTAAGGGCCCTATTAGACACGGTATATTCAGTCCAGGTCTCTAAAATCCAGAAAGCATTACACGATTTTTATACAGACTTTACTCAGAAAAAACTCCCATTGGAGTCAATTAGTCTTGACTGAATAAAGGACTTCAGGATTAGGCCAGTTAATTAAAATGGAAGTTTTGTTTCAGTAAGGAGTAATGAATACAGACCCTATAAAATAAGGGGGCAAATTGTATATACAGCAATACAGTTTAACATATTTCATTCAAGTTCAGGATTGCTTTTATTTTATTTTCTGCCTTGCTACCAACCCATTCTGACATGCATTTCCTAGGCTTTCACTAAGATCAAGCTAAGTAGTTGAGGATAGTGGGTGGATCATCAGCTGCTTAAAAGATGACCGGCGGGCTATATTGGCATGGCTGCAAGGGCGCTACAGGCAATGCCTTCTTAACCTTACTCGGTCCCTAAAAGCACCTACAGCAATGTCTGATGCAGAGATCCCGAGGCATAAAGCGCTATATTTTCAAGAGTGCTGAGCACTCAACACTGTCCCCTCCCAACCTGGAGCCAGGGGGCAGCACATCTGCACACTCTGGCTTTCAGTACCAGCCATATGTAAGGGGACTGTTGCCCCCTTACTAACATTCAGTGGGGGTGTTTTGATTGGCTTGCTCCCAGTACTAAAAGGGGAAGGGTCGATGGCAAATCAGGAGCCTGAGACTGACAGTCCCCAGGAACAATGGGGAGAGGCCAATGCTCCAGATCAGCCTGATTGACAGGGCGGGCAGGCTAATCAGAGGGTCAGGAGGCGAGGGAGTTCCCGTCCTCCGTGTGAGCTGGAATTGCCTGGGTCAGACTGAGTGGGGCCGAGCTAAGGAGAAAGCAGGGGCCCAAGCTGAGCTGGAGAGCAGAACCGTGCCAGATCCAGAGGGGCCAGAGGCGCAGCCCCAAAGCCAGAGACAAAGCCAGGAGAGAGCAGGGGCCTGAGCTAAGTTGCTGGGAGCAGAGCTGCAGCCCCAAAGCCAGAGCACAGCCAGGAGAGAGCAGGGGCCTGAGCTAAGTTGCTGGGAGCAGAGCTGCAGCCCCAAAGCAGAGTCACAAAAGCAGCCTGCAGAGCAGACCTGCCCTGGGAGGAGAGCTGCAGCAACCTGAGCCAGAGGGGCCAGAGAAGCAGCCCAGGGAGCTGGAGGCAGAGCAGCAGCAGCAGCCGTGCTGAGGCAGAGTGGAGCTGGAGCTGGGGCTGGAGCAGTCCGGAGCTGGGTGCGGTGAGCAGCTGGGGAGAGTGAGGGGGACCCTGGCAGTGGGCCCAGCACAGGGAGATACCTCAGCCAAGAGGCCTGGCAGGCCAGACTTGGAGGGGGATCGTAACCCTGACAGGGCGGGGGCGATGCTGGGAAGAAGGGTCCTGCCACCTAGAGCCTGAGAGCGTGTGGCCACCGCCAGAGCAAGTGTCCAACCCACAGCGTCTCTGCAGCACAGCCAGGGCCTGAGAAGGAGGCCCGGGACCTACAAGGAACAGACTGTGAACTGCCCTGACGTTCCAGAGACACTGCTTGTGATGTTCCCTGCCACAGAGCAGGGTGATGTGTTTCCTTTAACCTTTTCCATTTTTCCTTATTCTTTTTTAAAAGTAATTGTTAATTAAACAACTTGTATTTGCTTTAAATTGTATAAGATGATCAGTGGGTCAGGGAGGTGCCCAGTGCAAAGAGAGTACCCCGGAGTGGGGACACCCTAGCCCCTGTCCTAGGTGACCACAGCAGGGTTGGGGGTCAAGCCCCCCAGGAATCCTGGGCCCAGCCTTGTCGGGGTTTACGAGGACTCTGCCAGACAGGAGAGTGGAAGGGGAGTCCTCAAGGGCAGGGAGGCCTCTGGGTAAAGGAAGTGGGAGCGAGGACTCGGATCCTTTCGCTAGCCCACTTCACCGGGGTAGTGCAGAAGCCAGGAAAGTTCCCCACAATAGCGGGACCATTCCCCCGCTTACACATAGGTTGTAGCAGGCTGCTGTGTCTTCTGTTGAAATCAATGGGAGCCTTTGGGTTCTGAGCACTTTTGAATCAGGCCACTTATTTCAGTGCATAAGTAGGGACTTAGCAGCCTAAATTTATGAATCCAGTTTTAGAAAACTGGGCCATATTACAGTTCCAGACTGCCTTCAAACCATTAGAGAGAGCGAGGTAAGAAGTAATGTGTTCTTTACATTTAACAAATGGAGTTACAGCAGGGATGAATTTTGTCTGTTTTGTCTATTGTTGCTGCTATGAGCTTCTGCAGAACAAGATCTCTGTATTCATTGACATTTTTTCCTCCTCTAGCTTCAATTCATTCCCATAGGATAGACATTAGAGGAAAAATGAAAGTTCATACCACTGTCACAGGCAGAAGCCACAAATGCAGCACTGGGATGAGCTGAGGTATGGGGAAAAGGTATGTTTGCGCTAGGAGTTTGTTTCAATCATTTGCAAATTGTTCACTATGTAAAACGTAGTCTGGTTTGCCTTCTCTACCGATTTATATAGCACAGGGAGAGGTGGGCATTTGCTGCCACAGGACAGTGTGTTTATACTTCCACAATTATGGAGCTGGTCTGTTCTTAAGGGCGGGTCTACACTTAAAATGATGCATCGGTGCAGCTGCATGCTACTATGACACTTCTCTGAAGACGCTGCTTTGCCAATGGGAGAGTTTCTCCTGTAGGTATAGTTAATCACCTCTGCGAGAGGCAGTAGCTATACTGATGGGAGAAGCCCTCCTGTTGAAAATAGCGCTGTCTATACCGGGGGTTAGGTCAGGGCATAATGGGGACTAGATGGGGCATGAAAGAGCATGCTAGTGACAGGATGGGGTTAAGGCAGAGCACACAGCTCTTTCAATTATACCAGGGGATGTTTTGGCCCCTGACCAGACCAGGATCAGCAGTCCCATGCTGCTCTCTTCAGCTGTGCCAAGTGTGTAAGCTTGGCACAGCTGAGAATCTGAGCCAATAAATGTATATTTACTGCTTTTTATACATATTTTATATTTACACACACAAATATAATGTATGCAAATATAGACATTTTACCATGAAAAATGTCATTTAGTCAAAACCCCAATTTTCCATTGAAAAACAGTTTCACTGGAACATTTTCAGCCAGCCCTAACTATTAGGTGCTTTTCATTCCAACCTTCTATTGCTGGCACCTAATTTGTGCCCCAAAATGCGGGCAGGCACTTGCTATGCATGCAAACCCTGCATTCTCACATACAGAATGAGAGTAGGCACACAATTACCCATTTAGCATGCACAAATGCAGATTTGCATATGCAAAAATTAACTTTCTTTTTTCCTTTTGGTAGTTGAAAATTTGACCTAGCAATGTCCAAAGCTATGCTTGAGTGCATGTTGGGTGCATAATGGCTGTCTACAGAGCGGCTCTGCTACCAGTAACTCTCTGCTTTTTAAGCACTTTGAGATGTCTTGAGTATCAAAGGCTTAATATAAAGCCAAATTCTATTCAGTTTAATTTTTAATACAGCTGTATAATTCCCTATGAGTTCCTATTTTTCTCCCCTCCAGCACAAATACTTTCTCTTTAATAAAGTTTGCAGCAATATTACAAAGTCACAGATTCTAAATACTATTTTATGATACAGTTTTAAAATTTCTTGGGTAACTGTCCCTGTATCCCAATTGCAAAGTTATCTTCATAGATGCTGACAGTTCATTGATAGTTGAACTTGTACAGATCAAAACACAAATATGGGGCATTTCCAGTGAGCCTGCAAAATCCCCATAGATTTTCTATATCTGGAGGCACAGTTATGGATTATTAGGTTTTTAGCTAGCAGAGTTAAAGAGGGAAATTTACACTGGGGAAAACTTAAATTTTGCTTAAAACCTAGATCTATTTCCTTTTCACATTTTTTAATAATTTCACTGGCTACAGTATGTTTACTAATTATCAAAAGAATTTGTTGTTTAAACAAGAGTTTTCTCCAGTGTTGGAATCATGCCACCTCTGCACGCTGGTAGCTAAGGAGCCCAGTGCCTCCATGATAGGAGGACAAACTAAATGAAAGTTGACATCCTTCCTGGTAGGAGTGCTGTTAATCCAGCATCTTGCATACACATTCACTTAAATATGTTCAGTGATTTAAGATCTTCAAATGAGAAGTGCCAAATAGTATGTATTCGTAGTAGCTTTCTTTCTTTGCTTTACAGCATGCTGACAACCAAATTCTACACAGGTGTAAATCTGCATAGCTCCATTGAAGTCAATGATTGGTTAAGGGTGAGCACACCATTTCTAAAATACTCAGAACTCCCTGAAACTTTGCAAACTCAAACTGAATCTTTTATAAGGGTCAGAAAAGCCTGTGGGTGAAATCCTGGCTCCACTGTAGTCAATAGAAAAACTCCCATGACTTCAGTGAGGCCAGGATTTCATTCTACATTTCTTTTTTTCAAATTGTTGGTTTCTGGCCAGGACTGGTAGAGGCAATGCCAAAATACAGAGAGAGATTGCTGTCACTGTATTTCTCTCTAGAAAGCAGAAATTGAATGAGGTTTCACAGCCAATTTTGCAAATGCAAGATAGTTCAGGTAAGCAGCCTAACTTCTGAATGTTTATTGAAACCTAGCTTGAACACTAAACATTTTGAGGTTCTTTCTATGCTTACCTTTGTCCCAGATCCTCAAAGGTATGTAAAGGCCTAATTTCCATTGATTTCAATGGGATTTAAGCACCCAAATAATGTTTGAAGATCTGGACCTAAGTGTCTCTCAACATTGATTAAAAGAATCTATGCATTGTTTTATGGTACAGATGGATATATCGGCCTATGATTTTATTTGTAATGTATGAATTAATAATCTGTATTACCTAGAGTGGAAGACTAACAAAAATCAATTTCTGTATGAGTCTGGAAAAGATTTGGTCACACAGTGATTTTAAGCATTACGGGTATATTTGACTGTTGTTCATTGCTCTTAAGAATCCCTGCTCAAGAATTAGGTGTCCTCCACCCAAGAATCAGATGAGATTAAACAGATTTTCAAAACATGGCATCTGTATCCATTCAGTCATTAGTGCGCTATCACTGTGTCTCTGTAAAGAAAAGAATTTATATATGCAAATGTCGCTGAGGTTTCCATATATCAAGTACACATGAGTCTATCATCAGCATGCATAAGTAATAGTGTGTAAAATGTTGTACCCATAAAGTTGTATGGGAAACTGGATTGAGGCCCCTTAAAAAATGTGGAGCCAAATTATTTTTTAGTGCAAACTGATTTAGCACATAGAAGTCAATGGAGCTGCCTAATTTATCCCAGAAGAGAAACTGGCCCTTGATTGCAAAGGATAATTGCTCCAGTGAATTTCCTCCAATAATCACACTGAAAACCTGAATCAGGGAACAAACAAAGATATTCTGATTTGTCAGAACTTCTTAGGATAGTTGGATTGTTTGAGGGGAGGTGACTGATAGGATGGATTCTAATGTAAAATCAATATTTACTTTGGAGTACTTCATCACCCTTTTGCCCAATATAATATTGAAAAGAACATTCCCTATAATAAATGGGATATGTGAGCAGGAAAGGACACCACTCAAATGGGAGCGTCAGAGGCAAATAGGTTCCATGTTATAAACATCTGCTGTCTAAGATGTTCTTAAGTACCAAGGATTCTGTCGGGGTAATTTATAGTTAAGGGTTGAGATTGTCTTAATTAACATTTCTTTTCCTTTTTATAACTAAGCTTACAGAATAACTTCACCAAATGTTTTGAGGACCTTGAGTGATATCGTTAAAGTCTAACGATTTAATTTCTGCTTGTTTTCTCTTCCATAATTTACTGAGCAATAAAATCCTAACTTGATTAGAAAACCAAAAGCAATTTTTTGTCCTTCTTTTATTTTGGGAGAAGGTGCTGTCTGATACTTTGTCAGAGAACAATGCCTCTGTCATCCTCCACGAGGCAGAGAAAGCTGATAGCAAGTAATTGCATAGTAACTAGTCACGGGTGAGGAGAAGCGGGGTGAGGAGAAGCAGAGCTGTCTATTCACACAAGATACCATTAGAAACTCTGAGGTGCAGAAAGGCACCAAACAGCAACATGGCCTGAAATTAACAGTTGCTGTTACAATATAAATTTAGATTCAAAATATTGCATTTTTAATCCTGTTTAATCTTCTATCCACATGACATTAACAGCAGTCCAATCTTTAATGCCTCTAAGTACAAGTTAGGATTCAGAGAGGCATAAAATAGACATCAGTGTTTAGATTCATTAGCCAGGATACAATCATTTTGGACAGGTAGTTACAGAATACATCAGTTGCATTTATACCCAACAGCAACAACAAAAACTAGACAGTTTTTCTGTTGCAGTATGTGTTTTCCTGATAGAGTGGTGAGTGATTCCACCCACATTACTATTATTAATAAGGGTATGGATTATGTAATGGAAAATGACAGGATATAATAAATGCCCAAAGTACTGTTCCTGCTAATCAGCGCTCCATCAATACATGTGAATTTCCTAGGCGCTGCACTATATGACCCCTTGCCAAGTCTCTCTTTGGAGGACTTCTTTTAGGGATAGCAATGCTAACACTGTAATTTGATTACAGAACCTAAAGGTGCCCATGGACTATAAATATTTTCTCCCTTGGAGAAACAAACTAACAAATTACCACTAGTCTTTGTATCTGCTATCCAGTGTAATGGATTTTTTCATGTTCATCTACTATGCCATATAAGATCAATACTCCAAACAGTTTAAAATGTGGAGTATTATGTATAAAAACAAACAGAGAAATATAGTAGTTAACATAATTATCGTTTTCACCCAGAGAAATCCCACCATTAAAAAGTTCTTAAATCCTTGACCCCCTGCCGAAATATATAAGTAATCCAGAGATAAAGTTTTTTAAAAAAACATAAACAAAGTATAGTGCATTTTAGCACGGTTCTCACTATTCTCTGGAAAGAAGCTAGATTGCTTGAAAATTGGTTACATATCAAACTGAACATTTTCCATTGTACCTAATGTGTCTGGGGTAAGAGCCAGACAAATTTAAGTACCTGATTGCTCCAGGTGCCACCTCTGGTGACATTAATTCAAGATCTGGAAACATGAGATGTCAAACAGCGACAGCAATTTTATTATACTAAGGGACAAAGTTTCCTCATTCCATCGTCTAAATTTGCACTCAGCATTTTGAGCTCATGACTGTTTTGGGATTTACAAATTTAAATCCTACATGCCTCAAAGTATAGATTTGCATGTGCACTTCTATGGGAATTTTCTCCCGCAGTAAGGATTGGACAAAGATTTCTTGTTTCAGTGAACATCAGAGATTATTGTTCTTTACCATAAATATTAACTTCAGCTTCCCCTGGTTCACTATTTAGCTATTGGGTTAATAAATATTGATACGCACCTCAACAGAAGTCCACATCTACTTGTTGTTATACTTTTTTTCAGGTGCCATAATAATCTGAAGTCTTCTTGTTTTCCATACTGACAGAAAGGCTATGGCTGTTCATAGGGCAATAAAAGTTCTTTTTATTTCCTACTCTATTTTACAATGATTGCTGCTCAGAACTTTCCTGGTATAATGCATGCAATAAAAGAGGACAAATCTTTATTGCAGGCCTTTGTTTAAAATGCCTCAGAACAACTTGTCACCACCATATTAGAATTAGCTATGCAGAAGTTTAAAGTAAGAGGGGAAAACGTGACAGGAAGAAAGCTCAGTCTCAATTCTTCACCCTTAATAATAGCTCACAAGTTAACCCTTTGTTTACCCAATACAATATCTAGTTTTCAGTATTTCAAACATGCAGCAGTTCTTACATGGAGGTAGGATACTGGAGGTGGGGAAGTATGAATGGTGTTTTCAAATACACAGCAATTAACAGTAGATGCAATCTAATTTTATTTCTTATATGATGAAAAGAACTTCTAGCTATAGACTGTGCTTGATATTGAAAAAATAAACTAGAATCAAAGATAACCCAAGAATCTTGACAGAGTTGAAAGAGCAAACATCATCCTGTTTAGGGAAATTACAAGATAGGTGAAATCCAGAAAAAATGGGGTTTAATTAAATTGCTTCATTTTCAGCAGGGTTTAACTTAAGGAAGTACCTCGTCATCAAATTGCAGAGTGCAATGGCATCATCACAGAAATGTACATACTCTACTTCACAGAAGTACACATGCTCAAATATGTGCCATTACATATGGTACCTTTGAAGATCAGCAGCATCTATTTACACTGAACCTCAAAAATAGGAAAGGAAATATCTATCTGAAACAGCTTTCCTATTTCAGTAAAGGCTGTTCAGTAAGAGTAATAGAATTTTAGCTGGCTTTACTTTTCAGTATCCAGAAATTGATCTGTTGTCTGTGTTTAGGCCATCTTACTGCATCCCAATGGCTACTTATCTCACACTACTCTTTTTAAGGACCTGATCAAACAGGATTCGTTCCATTGACGTCAGTGTAATAATGCACACTTTATGTGGCAGTGTATCTTGATTTCTCTGGATCAACAACATTTTTAGGACATAATTCCTTCAGCCTCCAGCTCCTCCTCCTACTACTACTTCAGTGCAAATACAACCAATGAGGTTAGATGTACAGGCTGTCTACTTGTAGCAAGAATTTCATTCTTGTGGAGTTGTTTAAATAATGGCTTCCTATTATGATATGCAGAAACTCCTTGAAAAATTGCACACCATCTTTCAGTAGCTGGGAAGTTACAGAGGTGCTGGAATGATTTTTATAGTGGGAGTGCTGCTGATGGAAACCATGGATTTGGTGTATGTTGTTATTACTTCAAGCCAGGGGGAGCGGCAGCACCTCCAGCACCCCCAGAAGTTACCATGATTCATTATCACCTCTGGATCTATTACAAAAACAAAGACTAACAATAATTTTTACTTTAGTGTAGAGAAAAAAAGGTCACAAAGAAAACAACTCATTCATATAAATGGTTGGTTTAACACACAGAAAACAAACGGATGTATAAATTGGCTATGATAAATGCTCGTCTTAAATGTGGTTATTTATTATGTGTTCCATTACATAAATTGGTTGCAGAATTATAACAAATGCTCTTTATTAATCTTACCTTCCCTGTGGCTGAAGAATGACTTGAAGCAATTATCTTCAGTGTGGAGCTCAATTCCATTATTGCTGATGGGCAGAATAGGCCAGACATCCTCCTAATATTGCAGAGACGGCTGAAATTCTTAGGCACCTGCTTGTCTAGGTCCTGCTTCTAACATTTCTTTTCATCCTGACGTGGTGTGTCACTTCATTGCTTCCCAACAACATTAGCTCTAGCCTCATGGAATTCTTGAGTATTTAGTTTCTCAGTACGGGAAATACTAAGCATATTGATTTATACTGTCCTTGCCCTAGTCTTCTTCCTTGAAATATATGTAGTTATAGAAAACAAAGCAAATTGGGTTTTGTAAGGACATTCACCTCACACTGAGTAAAGTTAAGCTTTCTGTTTTCATTGCTATAGTATCTTTCATTGTAAATGCCCTTGAACATGTAGAGGAGGAGATCTGGATTGGTGGGAGTACGTGTTCCATCTGGTCTATTTAGATTGCAAGCTCTTCAGTGCTAGCATCACATTTCTTTTAAAAACGACTTCCACAGGCAGTTTGTATGGTTTATTTAAGCACTAGGACATGACTGAAAGTACACTTCCAGATTACTTCAGGCCTGGTCTACACTAGGAGTTTATTTCGAATTTAGCAGCGTTAAACCGAATTAACCCTGCACCCGTCCACACAACGAAACCCTTTACTTCGATATAAAGGGCTCTTAATAGCGATATCTGTACTCCTCCCCGACGAGGGGAGTAGCGCTGAAATCGGTATTGCCATTTCGAATTAGGGTTAGTGTGGCCGCAATTTGACGGTATTGGCCTCCAGGAGCTATCCCACAGTGCACCATTGTGACCTCTCTGGACAGCAATCTGAACTCGGATGCACTGGCCAGGTAGACAGGAAAAGCTCTGCGAACTTTTGAATTACATTTCCTGTTTGCCCAGCGTGCAGAGCACAGGTGACCATGCAGAGCTTATCAGCACAGGTAACCATGCAGTCCGAGAATCGAAAAAGAGCACCAGCATGGACCGTACTGGAGGTACTGGATCTGATTGCTATATGGGGAGAGGATTCCGTGCTAGCAGAAGTACGTTCCAAAAGCCGAAACATTTGAAAAAATCTCCAAGGGCATGATGGAGAGAGGCCACAATAGGGACTCACTACAGTGCCGCATGAAAGTTAAGGAGCTCAGACAAGCCTATCAAAAAACAAAGGAGGCAAACGGTCGCTCCGGGTCAGAGCCGCAGACATGCCGCTTCTACGCTGAGCTGCATGCAATTCTAGGGGGGGCCGCCACCACTACCCCACCTGTGACCGTGGATTCCGAGGCGGGAGTAATCTCAGCCATGCCTGAGGAGTCTGCGGACGGGGAAGATGAGGAGGAGGAGGAGGATGACGACGAGCTTCCGGAGAGCACACAGCACTCCGTTCTCCCCAACAGCCAGGATCTTTTTCTCAGCCTGACTGATGCACCCTCCCAACCCCCAGACAATGAGGCCATGGAAGGGACCTCCGGTGAGTGTACCTTTGTAAATATAAAACATGGTTTAAAAGCAAGCGTTTTTTAATTATTAATTTGCCCTGAGGACTTGGGATGCATTCGTGGCCAGTGCAGCTACTGGAAAAGTCTGTTAACGTGTCTGGGGATGGAGCGGAAATCCTCCAGGGACATCTCCATGAAGCTCTCCTGGAGGTACTCCAAAAGCCTTTCCACAAGGTTTCTTGGCAGTGCATCCTTATTCCGTCCTCCATGGTAGGACACTTGACCACACCATGCTAGTAGCAAGTAATCTGGTATCATTGCATGACAAAGCCTGGCAGCGTATGGTCCCGGTGTTTGCTGGCATTCAAGCAACATCCGTTCTTTATCTTGCTGTGTTATCCTCAGGAGAGTGATATCGTTCATGGTAACCTGGTTGAAATACGGGAATTTAATTAAGGGGACAGAGGTGGCCGTTCCTACTGGGCTGTTTGCCTGTGGCTGAAAAGAAATCCTTCCCTGCAGTTAGCCAAGTGGGCGGGGGGGGGGGGGAGATAAAGGGGGTGATCTTCCCTGATACCAGCCACGCGGTGGTGGGAGGGATAAAGCGATCATCCCAGAGAATTGGATGGGGGGGGTTAGTTTGGTTTCTGCAGGGATCTTCCCTGATACCAGCCACGCGATGGGGGGAGGGATAAAGTGATCATCCCAGAGAATTGGATGGGGGGGGGAGTTAGTTTGGTTTCTGCTGCTGCACGTTAACAGGAAAACCGCAGCACTCAACGGGCTTTGCTTGGTATGTGGGAAAGGAGGGCGCTGCTTGTAGGAAAGCTGCAGAAGCCAAAAGACAATGGCTTACCATGGCCACATGCAAGCCGAATTCCGTTGCCCGGACCTGCATCTGTGATCTCTAACACCAAAGCCGCAGGCACTCAATATTAAGATGCAAAATGCGACCTTGTACCGAAATCACATGTGCTATGTAATGTGAATAGTGTTGTTCACCATGAAAGAGTATAAGCATTGTTCTGTAAAATGTATCTTTTTAAAATACTTCTCTCCTTTTTTTCCCTCCCTCCCGCAGCTGCAAATTTTTCAAGCCTCCCTCCTCCGTCCCGAAGGCTATCTCAGATAAGGCGTCGAAAAAAAAGGACGCGAGACGAAATGTTCTCGGAAATCATGGAATCCACCCGCAATGAAAGAGCTCATCTGAATGAGTGGAAGGACACGGTATCAAAGTACAGGAAAGATGCCAGTGAACGTGAGGCCATGAGGGACGCTCGAGATGAGAGGTGGCAGGCTGCAACGCTGGGGCTGCTGCGTGATCAAACGGACATGCTCCGGCGTCTGGTGGAGCTTCAGGAACGGCAGCAGGAGCACAGAGTGCCGCTGCATAACCTCCCTCCCCCCTCACCATGTTCCATAGCCTCCTCACCCAGACGTGTAAGAACGCGGGGGGAGGGGGAGGGGAGGCGCCGTGCACCCTCCCACTCCACCCCAGTGGACAGCCCAACAGAAAGGCTGTCATTACATTGAACTTTTTTAGTGGCCTTTTCCTTCCCTCCTATCCTCCTCCCAAACCCCACCCGGGCTACCTTGTCGGTTCTCTCCCTATGTTTATAATCAATTAATAAAGAATATGATTTTTATAATCAATTAATAAAGAATATGATTTTTAAACGATAGTGACTTTATTTCCTTTGAAAGCAAGCTGGGATCGAAGGGGGAGGGTGGGTTGCTTACAGAGAATGAGTCAATCAAGGGGGTGGGCTTTCATCAAGGAGAAACAAACAGAACTTTCACACAGTAGCCTGGCCAGTCATTAAACTGGTTTTCAAAGCTTCTCTGATGCGCAGCGCTTCCTGGTGTGCTCTTCTAATTGCCCTGGTGTCTGGCTGCGTGTAATCAGTGGCCAGGCGATTTGCCTCAGCCTCCCACCCCACCATAAAGGTCTCCCCCTTACTCTCACAGAGATTGTGGAGCACACAGCAAGCAGCAATAATAATGGGAATATTGGTTTGGCTGAGGTCTGAGCAAGTAAAGTGTGCCAGCGAACTTTTAAATGTCCAAATGCACATTCTACCACCATTCTGCACTTGCTCAGCCTGTAGTTGAACAGCTCCTGACTCCTGTCCAGGCTGCCTGTGTATGGCTTCATGAGCCATGGCATTAAGGGGTAGGCTGGGTCCCCAAGATTAACTATAGGCATTTCAACATCCCCAAAACTGTTATTTTCTGGTCCGAGAAGTAAGTCCCTTGCTGCAGCTGTTTAAACAGAGTAGTGTTCCTGAAGACGTGAGCGTCATGAACCCTTCCCGGCCATCCCACGTTGATGTTGGTGAAACGTCCCTTGTGATCCACCAGTGCTTGCAGCACCATTGAAAAGTACCCCTTGCGGTTTATGTACTGGCTGCCCTGGTGCTCCGGTGCCAAGATAGGGATATGGGTTCCATCTATCGCCCCACCACAGTTAGGGAATCCCATTGCAGCAAAGCCATCCACTATGACCGGCACGTTTCAGAGGCTACATCTACACTACGGGGGGGGGGTCGATTTAAGATACGCAAATTCAGCTACGCGAATAGCGTAGCTGAATTCGACGTATCAGATCCGACTTACCCTGTTGTGAGGACGGCGGCAAAATCGACTGCCGCGGCTCCCAGTCGACGGCGCTTACTCCCACCTCCGCTGGTGGAGTAAGCGCGTCGATTCGGGGATCGATTGTCGCGTCCTGACGAGACGCGATAAGTCGATCCCCAAGAGATCGATTTCTACCCGCCGATTCAGGCGGGTAGTGTAGACCAGGCCCCAGAGTCACTACTTTTGTTAGCAGCAGCTCAGTGATTGCTTTGGCATAGATTTGCCCACTCCAAATTGATTCCCGACTGACCGGTAGCTGTCTGGCGTTGCAAGCTTCCACAGGGCTATCGCCACTCGCTTCTCAATTGCGAGGGCTGCTCTCATCTTGGTATTCTGGCGCTTCAGGGCAGGGGAAAGCAAGTCACAAAGTTCCATGAAAGTGCCCTTACACATGCGAAAGTTTCGCAGTCACTGGGAATCGTCCCACACCTGCAACACTATGCAGTCCCACCAGTCTGTGCTTGTTTCCCGGGCCCAGAATCAGCGTTCCACAGCATGAACCTGCCCCATTAACAGCATGATCTCCAAAGCGCCGGGGCCCGCGGTTTGATAGAATTCCATGTCCATGTCCTCATCACTCTCATCACCGCGCTGCCGTAGCCTACTCCTTGTCGCCTGGTTTTGCAGGTTCTGGTTCAGCATAAACTGCACGATAACGCGCGAGGTGTTTACAATGTTCATGACTGCTGTCTTGAGCTGAGCGGGCTCCATGCTTGCCGCGGTATGGCATCTGCACTGTTCACCCGGGAAAAAAGGCGTGAAACGGTTGTCTGCCGTTGCTTTCCCGGAGGGAGGGAGGGGGGAGGATGTACCCAGAACCACCCGCGACAATGTTTTTGGCCCCATCAGGCATTGGGATCTCAACCCAGAATTCCAATGGGCGGAGGAGACTGAGGGAACTATGGGATAGCTATGGGATAGCTACCCACAGTGCAACGCTCCGGAAATCGACACTAGCCCCGGTACATGGACGCACACCGCCGAATTAATGTGCTCAGTGTGGCCGCATACATTCGACTTTATACAATCTGTTGCCAAAAACCGGTTTCTGTAAAAGTGGAATAATCCTGTAGTGTAGACATACCCTCAGTGTGGAAATTCTCAGGCCTAAGGTTTTGTGGGCCTGATTCCAATCAACACTAGTGTTACACCAGTGTAACCACATTGACATGAATTAGGTTGTTGCTGATTTACATGAATGTGAGAACAGTATAAGGCTTTGTGACCCTATGAAAGTAAGGCACCCACAAAAGGTCCTGCACCCTCCTCCTGGAGACCCCACTAGAGCAGTCCAGGGCTTTGGAGCGGAGCCCGGAGCTGGAGTGCGGAGCAGCTCCGGAGCAGTGGAGCTGCAGGTTTTTGCCTGGAGCTGGAGCGGAGCCAGAGCACAGCTCCAAAGCCCTTGAGCAGTCACCACTTCACTGGCATAAAAAGCTCAGAGAACAACTGGCAATGGACACTGAGGGGAGATAGGGACTGGCATGAGGGCCCTCTACATTCCCCCACCCACAAGAGTTTGTTGGAGCAGGCCTCTAAACACATCTGTCACTTTGTAACAACAGATACCAGCTGACTTTTTTTTTTTTTTTTGTCCATGGTTTGTGCAGGGAACTCTTTCTGTGAGGTGCGCCGGGTGGAATGAGCAGTGGGAGAGCTGAGCACTTGGACCAAGAATTAAAGAGATGGTTTGGAGAAATCTTAAAAAATAGATAAATAAAAAAGTAACTAAAAGCGAACATATCTGACATTGGGCTAAATGCTGTTTCTTTACTATTATTTGTCCATTTTATCTATTTAGGTTGCAAGCTCTTCGATGCAAGGACCACGTCATCCTCTGTTTATACAATGCCTACAGGCTCCCAATCCTGTCAAAGGTCTTGGGGTGATACCACAAGACAAATAATAACCAATAACAACAGGCTTTGCACACAGCCAGGCAATCCAGGGCGTAAAACATGTAGCTAAGGGTCCCACCCTTGGTTCAGATAATTTGGGGCCTGTAGCCTGATTTATAAAAAGGAATTGATTTTATCTACCATGCAGTGGTCAGAAAGGGTTCTGTCTCCAGATCAGCTACAGTAGCGAAGTTGTCATTAAACTGGGAACCTCATGGCCCAAACAAGAAACAATCCACTCTGATTAATAATGTTATACCTTTTATTAACAAAACCACAAACACTGTAATATAGCAAGGGAGATAGAGCCAATCCAGCATGTCTAGCACTTGCATTACTCATGTCATCCCTTGCGGGGAACCCTGAAGTAAGTAAGGTGATCCATACAGTCATCATATTAGTGTGTCCCATCGCCCAGAGGCTGGGTACTAACTTTTATAAGGGGTTACCCTAACACCCACTGTATCTTAAACATATTACTGATGGTTTCCACCTCTTTTCCTTCTCTGTACTTCCACACCTCAATAACATGGTGTTACTTTCTATAGGCCAATTAGGCATTTATGATAGCCTCATTAGCATTTATGTCAGTTAGTTGCCATGGTATACTTGCATTTTGCACATGTACGTTTCAGTCAAACCCATCATCCCTTAAACTTTTACTAAAATTCCAAAAGCATACCTCTGCGGTTCTCACTTCACCTTCTCCCAGCACAGAACACTTGTTTATTGTAATACCTATCTCGTGACTTAACATCACTTATCGGTTAGCTCCTTATCCCAAGCCCCTAATGTCATGGTGGACCTTAGTTCTTCTGAACTAATTTTCATACAGGCCTGAAGGTTCTTGCATTACAGCCTTATAATAATTATGCCTTATCTATATAACCTATATATGGCTCAGATGCCCATGGCAGGCTACAGGCCCCACAGCTACTAACAATTAGGCTTTTCACCATCCCCCCAGGAAAACTATATTGACAACAGACGGCGGTATTCCCAGAGGGTGATCTTACTGTAGTAATTATAATACTCGGGACTCAGAATCCCAGCAGGCTGAGGATTGGCTTACTACTACTGGGATTTTGAGAACTGTAGGAATGTTCAGATTTTTTTATTCTGAGTGGACCATGCATCCACAAGCAGGGCCGTCCCTAGGGGGATGCAGAGTCCGGGACATAGACGCCACCTCTTCCCATCCCCGCCCTGCCTCTTCCCCACCCAGTTCCTCTCCCCTCCCCCCAGTACCTCCCGACACCGCAAAACATCTGGAGGAGGAGGTGCTGATTGGCAGGGCCTGCCGGCTGGCAGGAGGAACTAGGAGGAGGGGGAGGTTCTGGTGGGGGAGGGGTTCCTCCTCACCCCTCTGCCCGCCTGCCTGCCGCTAGCCGCTTGCCTCCTCACCCCACCCACCTCACCCACCTCCTCACAATCTTATAGAAGCACAGGGCCCCCTACAGCGTGGGACCCGGGGCAGTTGCCCCGATTCGCCACACCCAAGGGACAGATCTGTCCACAAGCCTTCATTTTTGGTTGAGGGATGAAGTGACCTGCATAGATTCCTTTTCCTCACAGTGCAGCCAGGTGCCACACCAGCTGGCCATCTCCCATCCCAGAAGTACAATCAATCATCATCCAGAAATGCACTGTCATGTCTGTCTTATTGCTATTATGAGATGAAGTTCATACACAAAATGAACAGCTGGTGGGCTGTGACCGCTGCTTATTCCACTGTTCAGAGCTATGTCATTGTGCCCTGGTGTTTCCCACCCCTATTTGTTTGTTTTATCCCCCTGTTGTCTCTTGTCTTAAACTTAGATTGCAAGCTCTTCCAGGCAGCAACCATCTGTTGTTGTGTGTGACCAGTGCCTAGTACAGTGGGGCCTTGGCCTCAAGATGTTAATACAGTACAAATAAATAATAATATTAACGTAAGGAAAGCAATTAGGCTCATGCATTTACTGACATCTGTGTAAAAGATCCTTTTCAGCCAATTGGAAAACTCCATTTTTGTCCAGTGAATTCCAAAGACATTTCATACTAGTTTTTACAGTCAAGAGCTACATACAAAGTGTATTGAGAAGTTGGAACAAAATTAAACAGAAAACTTTCAAACCCTAAATGCAAGGACTGCCTGCTGTTTGGCTAGCCATACCCATATCAGACTCGCTTCCTAACTTTTTATTTATAAATTTCATAGAGTATAACAATCAAACAATTAGGCAGTGCACTGTTTGGAAATTATTTGCATTTTCCCAGGTGGTTTAAGTCATGTTGTTCCCAGCCTGCTGCCTTTGAGTATGGTCAGAGGCCTACTATAGTTACTCAGAAATACACTGTGATATTGCATTGTTATTTAACACAGAGCTCTCAAGTTTTATTGCAAGGAACCAGCACAAGAACTTCAGTGTCAAGATAACCGTCCAAACTCTTCGCTACATTAGCACATCTGCCTATTTCAGATGTTTGCAGTTAATATCTTGAAATCCTGAGTAATTACCAGAGCACCTACTTCTCCTCTGCTCTCCAATAAATATACTATGGCAATTGTGTTTATATATAGTTATAAAATGACAAGGCTTAGTAGAAGATCAATATGTGTATAAATGTCAGCGAATGGGCGAAGGTGAAGGGGAAGCAAAGTCTCTTCACGTTTTCAGAGAAATCAGCTACTTACCTGATTTAATCTTTTACATCAATATATGGAATGTATTTGAGACAGGAGAGGAAGCATATTGCTGTTATTGGGAATATGAGAACAGTTATCCAGTTTCAGCAAATATCAGGTCTTATGCATCCACAGCCTCGTTTTAGTCACCTTCGCTTTGGACTGGATACGCTCATCAAGAAGCTTTCCTTTGACCGTCCATAATCCCTAATACATATATTCATTGCTGCCTTTTCATTTTAGCTAGAGGCAAGAAAAATAATACTAGGAGTGTTAAAAAGGTGAAATGACAGGCATGAAATATATCATTTCATATAACTGTGCAGCATGATTACAGTGCCTTAAAATGTACCGCTTGAAAAAGTGGCTACCAGCCAGACAGCAGTTCTGTAATACTCTTACACAACCTCCCCAAAGCATCATACTTGGCACTGAAAATGTGTTAAAGGTAAAATGTCACCCTAGGACTTTTTTTTTCTGAACTAAGGCCCAAGTCCTGCAATGAGCTCCACATGCTGGACCCCTGTACTTGCATAGAACTTCAATGAGGTTTGTGGAGGCACTGGTATCTGCCCAGCTGAAGCTCACTGCAGGATTGGGGCTACATGTAGTGTTTGGCAGGAGAGCTATGAATAGAATGGATACCAGCAGTGGGCCCATCCTAACAAAACTTGAGACCCTTCAATCAGAAAAGGCAAAAAGGGGCCAACTCCATCCCTAGTATAACTACACTGACTTGCATCATCCCTTCACTTGGACAGAAACAGTGGTGGCTTTACCTCACCTTTGTACTCTCCGTATTGTGAGACCATGTAGGGGGCCTATCTGATCTCCATTGTAAGTTAAGCAGGCACAGTGCCATTGTTGCTTATGTTCTGCTTCCCAGGGTTCCCTACAGGCCCAGGGAAGCTGGGAATAATTGCAATGCAGTGCCATCCTGCTACACCCCAGTATACCCTGAACAGCCCCTTACACCATGAACTGAATATAGGGCTGCTATAGAGTTCTATGCTAGATGGGGTGAGGGCCCTTGGATTGGTGATAGTCTTGGAGGGCATTTCTGTCTATTTTAAAGCTCCTTTACACTGCCAGAGTGGCATCAAAGGGCCTTTGCATAACTGACAATCAGGCGAACCATTAAGATGATTGCCAATACCATAATGTTCCCTCCAGTATTTTGATGTTAATTTTGCATCTGTTTTGTTTGTAAGACTGGCATGCAAAATATACTCTATAAAAAGAAGTTTATTCTCTGATATTCACTGGTACTCCCTTCATGAGTAGGAGGCCAATCAGGAGCCAGACACCCCAAGGAGAGAAAAGCAAGAAGGTTAAAACCCCAGAACTAAGCAGTTAAATCAACCTCCCCGACCAGGTGGGACCAGTTTCAGGTACCCATCTATTGTACAGCACAGCCCATTGACAAACCACATATTTTTAACAGTAAAACTTTTTTGTTGAAAAATTGTGATCAGCTCTAAAGTTTGTGAGGTGCTCACATACTATAACTGTGGGACCATATAAGTAGATAGATGGCTCTTAGTACCTGCTGTGCGTCTTTCCAGAATCCAGTGCCTATGTAAAAGAAAAAAACTTGTGATTTCATACAGGCACAACATTTGTCCAAGTGCCATTAGAAATCAAAGCCATGCTGTATTCTGAAGGCACACTCTTTCAATCCCCAAGCTAGACTATTAGGTATGTCTAAGGTGTCTATTGCCATGGTATCTTTTCCTCCTGCAGGAAATTGATTCTTTGTATGATGTCTGATGTGTAAGCCTTCCCACTGTGCACCTTAACACTTATTCGGTGTGTTAGTATTTATGATCACCACAGGTTGCAAAGGATTTCCTTATTAGACCTCATTCACCCTGTGTAGGTAGAGGGCTAAGGGGCAAAATGAACGACCTCTTTTGTCCTCTAGAGTCCTGAAATTCAATTTTGGCTAAAGTTCTAATTAATTTTCATATGTCTCTGCCCAGTTCTTCACTACACTGTGCCTAGATCAGATAAGAAAGGGAATTTATTTTTACATAGCTGTGTGCATATTTGCCCTTAACTTTCTCTGGTTCCTTACTTAGATCACTTTTCATAATAGATTATTTTAGTGAAGTCGGGTGTGTGGGCAAAGTAATTCTACTGGCAGCTAGTGTGTGTGTTGTCAGTATCCTGATCCGAAAGAAAGCAATCCTCACTTTCATTTATTAGTAAGTCAGTCCTTCAAATTCATCAGGACTAAAGTCACAACTTTTTAAAAAAAAACAAGAAGGAAGTTTGAACAGCAGCCTTGATGAATACTTTATTGCCCGTGTTTGGGACAATTTTGAATCAATTTGTACTTGTGAAAGTGAGACGGATTAGCACTTGTAAGCATCAGGCACAGGTAAGTGTAATGGGTGAGAAGGGGGCAAGCAGGGAAGGAGACGGGATGCTCAGGCAATATTCTGTATAATTATACACTCCCCTTCTTCCTGCTCCTCAGCTTAACTCTTTGCTGAAGCACAGGCCAGAGTTTTGTTTTTTCCGGATTTTTCAAAAAGTATTACTGTCACAGGGCTGGTGCACCCCATCACCCCTTGGGGACGGGGGAGAGGTGCGTTGCAGCCGTGGGGCTGCCCCTGGTCTCGGGGCTGTGTGACTCCATGGCCTTAGTCAATAGCCCAGGCTATCAAGGCAGTATGGCCTAGTGGCCAGAATCCCTAGTGCAGCCCTTGCTATCAAGGCGGTGCAACCTAACAGCCAGGGTCAATACTCCAGCCCTTGCAGTCGGGCAGGGCAGCCTAATGGCCAGAGTCCATACTACCGCCCTTGCTGTCAGGGCAGTGTAGCCTAACGGCCAGAGTCAGTGGTACAGCCCCTGCTCATAGGGCAGTGTGACCTAGTGGCCAGAGTTAATATTACAGCCCTTGTGGTCAGGGCAGTGCGGCCTGATGGCCAGATTCAATACTATCTGTGAGCTGGGCCACCACCCCAGGGTGCATGGTGGCCAGGATAGGGGGACCCGGACCCATCCTCTCCACTGGGTCCCAACTTAGGGCCCTGTCAGTGGCGGGGTTACCCGCCACCAGCTCGGCGGGGGTCCTACTGAAACATGCCGAGTTTTGGTCCGGTTCTGTAACCGTTTTCCCGCAACGTTTCCCTGGGTCACTTCCTACCCGAGTCTCTGGCCATCTCTGGGACTCTCCGGTCTCTCCACTCTCTGCGACGTCACAAGCCTGTGTATGGGGGCCGTCTCCGGCTGGCTGGCTGCCACACCTGGGAGTGCAGGCAGTCCTCTCCCAGGAGCTATCCACGCACCTCCTTCCCTGCCAGCTGTCAGCCCAGACTGAGCTGCTCTGCTGCCTTTTATATCCTGGCTCCAGCTGGAGCATGCCCAGCAGAGCTGGGGTGGGGCGGGGCCTCCTCAGCCAAGAGGGAAGGGTTAACCCCAGTCATTCCAGTGCAGGGCTGAAACACCCCATCACAATTATACAGACTTAAACATCAGGCCTATTGTATGCAAAACCCTGATAAGTGGATGTCAATAATTCACAGTCAATTTCAAAGAGAGCACCATATTTAAGGCACACAAAGCACATTGTAACTAGTAGAAAAACATTACAAAGAGAATTTGGAATAACTTTTAAACAAAAGCTATTCAACAATAAATCTACTGGTGTTTCAAATATAAACTCTCCCTTTTGTTTCTGTTACAAATATTCCAATATGAGGTTTCAACATAACATTTTCTATACTTTAGTGCACACATCAAAACACATTCCCCTCTGATCTTCTCTCAGAGATGATTTCTCAGTCTTTATGGCATGACCATAGGGGGCATGTGTCACCTGCACTCTTCAGAGCTTGAGAAATGGCAGCATCTCAAGTCCTTTCAAACACAGCCAAACCCTGTCAGCAACAAATAGTCTGAGGATTGCCGCAGCTAGCAACATTCCAGCCCTTGTGTTAATAGCTGACTGCTCCTCTCAGTTGCTGGTGAAATAGAAGTCTGTAGCCTGGATCCAAGGTTGGGTTCAGCATATAAAACACCCACTCCCTAGACCTCTACATGGCTCTTGCTCTCTAAAGCACCATCTTCTCCCCATAAGTCCAGCTCAGTCAGGTATAAATTCACAAACCCTCACTTCACTGAGTACTACTCCATTCTCTCTCTGTAACAGAGACAGAATCCCAGGTTAGAGCAGTTAGCCAATGGCTAAAGGCAAGTACCACAAGCTCTGTGGTTTCTAGGGTTGACAAATGCTCCCTTGCCTAGCTCTCCTGTTAGCTCCATAAAAAAACATCACTGTGGACCAAATGTTATCCTAGTAGAGGGCTTCCCTAGTAAATAAAGCTGGAAGAGCACTGACCTGTATCCAAAGTGGTACAGGAATTGGGACCCAGCCCTCACAGTAGACATCTCTTGATCTTGCATCAATCAGCAGCTGAGTACATGCCACTGAATTTATAAGCTGCCCGCATTGTGCTCTGATTGGTTTCACTCTCAGTTGATGACTAGGGTATGACCAGCCAGTTCTGAGGCTGTATTGCCAACAATACAGCCTCAGAACAGCTTCAGAGCATGTCTAGTAACTACCTGTAACAGGGCAATATGCCCCATTAATAGCCCTGGTGGGGGAACAGGGAGCCTGCCCCAGAAAAAAGCCCAGCAAGCAGGTGCTGGGTATCAACTGATCAGCACCTCATGATTGGACCACTCTCCAAGTTAGACAATATGAAGGAGAACTCAGCTCCATGAGTGAGGAGGAAATCAGGAGAAAGGATACGCTCTGATAACCAGAACAGGCAGGCCAGCCCTGTGGATCCCCCCCGCCCATGTCCTATCTCCTCTCGGGGTTGGAAAGAGCCCTACCCAGTAACTACTGGAGACCAGAGGACCCTAGTCTGAACCCCTGTCCAAAGAGACATTTGTGTTGTTTTTTGCACACCTTTATTTCATTGTTTGTGAAGACAATAAACAGAGCTGTGGACAAAGGGCCAGCAAACTAATCTGGTCATGGCTGATTGTCTATCCCCAGCTGGTGACTAGGTCCACCAGTGTACACTGTCACGCTTGTTTTGGATGTTTCTGAGTCCTTCTAGCTGAGTTGCCTTGCTCCATTCTTTGCAAGTGGGCAGAGACAGACTACCCAACTAACATCCATGCTTCCTCTCCTCCCCAGGAGAAACAAAGTCAAATGCTGCAGTATAAAGCATGAGAGTTACATGAGCACTGCATTAGCTATTCTTCACAACAAAGCAAATACAGGCGCTCCTTACCCACAACACCCCTGCTGTTGTAATCCTGGATCTCTCCTGAATGTAGACAGCCATTCCTGCTGTCATGCCATTGCAGCATTTTGGACTAGGATAAAACCATCAAACTCAATATACCAGATTCAAACCACATAAAATAAAATTCTACCCACCCCTACTGGCTCAGGCATAATGGGAAGCTTAAGTCTCAAGGTTAACATACAAGGGACATGTCTGGTAAATATAGAAGAAAGGAACTACAGACTAAGCACAATTACTTTATCTTGTAGGCTGGTCATTGAACATATGATTATCACAAGTTGATTTTCCTGTTGGTAATTTTAACAATCAATAGTTCTGAAAACAAGGAATGTTTCACACCACTTTACTGAAACACAGTTTGTCATTAGCCAAACTGTATCAGGGTTAAGAAAGCTGACAACAAAAACATGCCATGTACAATAATTGCATCAGGTCACAGAACAGCAGTACAGTTGTACTAATTGATGGTTAAATGTTTAGCACGGTAGATCTGTCAATTGAAAGTACATAAGGGAAGACTTTCCACTGTATGTGTTGGAAATTTCATTTGCTCTAAAATAAAACATCTTTTGGAGTTTGCTTTTCTGCAAAAGAACATTAGGAGCACGAGGGATATGCCATATCACCTCTCGGATGCCACTCTTACTACATCTATTTCAGGACCTTCTATATACCTACTACAAATTTATCAGCCAAAGTGCTCATTACAAACAAACTATTTAGTTGGTCCCTTGCTCCTTGTCTTGGCATGGGCTGGGAGTGCTTTGAAAACAGAATGCTTAGCACTTAGAGGAGTTTCAGAGTAGCAGCCGTGTTAGTCTGTATCCGCAAAAATAACAGGAGTACTTGTGGCACCTTAGAGACTTAGTCTCTGAGGTGCCACTTAGAGGAGGAGAACCTCCCACTGCAGTACAGTAATCCCTCTGGCTAGCTTAGGAACAGCATTAATTGGCTCAGGAGATCCAGCCCTACTCATTTGGTAGGACATTTTCCATGACATGCGGCCTTTGATGATAGCTGAGCAATGGGGAAATGAACGATCGTTGCTGTTCACAGAATGAAGAAGGGGAAAAAACACACAAAAAGCCAACTCCATTTTGGAAGAAATAAATCTGAAGATAAAGATGAAAAGGAAATGGCTGAGACATGCAAAATCTTATGCTCTGTTTTGAAGTTACACTCCTATGAAGACATAATGAGCAGAATTAAGGCTGGACAGTCACCCTTCACTTTGTATTTCAGGCTATCATATTTTTCCTTTATGTCCCAGCTTGAACATGGGACACAGATGGGCTTTAGTATTCAGTTTCCTTGTTTAAAATGATAAATCCTTTCTATCAGCTATGCGCAGTGGGGAAAGTAACTGAAATACTTTCCTCATGGATTGTATTTTCCTAAATGCTCAGTTACTGAGGGACAATCTACACTCATTCCTATATTTGCTTTCTACAACCAACTCTCTGTATAACTTTTCATGAGTGATGTATCCTAGTATTCGGATTCTAATATCTAAACTGTATTGTTAAATTTATTCACCTTAATTTGGGTTATTGCTGATCATGTGCATCTTATGACTTTTTAAAACAAACTTTGTATTGTGGATAACCTACGCACTATACCCAGATGTACAGACACTCTTTTCTTAACCTGTGTACTATATACTTTTTTTTTTAACATTAGCTTTAATACAAATTTTTATTCAGTTTCCTTGTTTAAAGTGAAAAATCCTTTCTATCAGCTATGCACAGACACATTTCAGTAGATTTCAAAATGGTCTTAAACACACAGTGTATGGCATCATCGGGAAAAGGCCTAGAAAAGATTGCGAGGCTTGGAAGAAAGAATGGAGGATGGTCTTAACCTACTCTTTTGGGGATCAATCCTGTAAGATGCTCAGGGTCCTGGTCCAGATCCAGCAAAACATTTAAACACATCCCTAACTTTAGTCCCATTGAATTCAGCTGGGAGGAAGCCATAGGTTTGAAGACTCTTATAACTTATACCAGAGGATCCAATAAAAAGATCTAGTGTGTCTCTGTGGGTGTCAGTATATAGGTAGGTATTTTTAACATGCCCATGACTGTGGTATCTGAGTATAGCATGTGTGTGGTGATAAGAAGGGGGGGGGTCTATGTGTGGGTACGTGTACTGGTGTGTGCCTCTGGGTGAGTACATATGTCTATGTGCATGTACAGTGTATAGTTTTGCACACAGGTGTGTTTATGTGTTTTAACACCCTCCCACCCCAAAGATATTCAGAAAGCTTACACAAAACTACTACAATTCATTAAAATTAATACAGATATGTATAGTTTTTGAGAAATCCAAAAATGTACCAAGTTTTCCCAACTCTGCTTTCTCTAAAGATACATAAATAGCATGTACTCAATAATCTAGTGACATCAAATAAGCTTGGCATTAGGAGGCCTTTTAAAACCCAATGTACCCAGCCTAACAGAATGGAAGATCCCCTGCCTTGCTGGCTGCATGGAAGATATTAGTGATGCAGCCAGCTTCAAGCACATATTCATTTGCAGTTTTCAACCCTGAAGGAAAATTGCCAGCCAGATGCTGTGTTTCTCTGAACAAGAGAATTGCTTGTTTATATGGTAGCATCCAAATGTAAAGAAAAGAGAAGTAATTTTCATATTCCTTACTCAATATCAACTTTAATTAAAATTGATACATATTTAAATTAGGTAGCTCTTCTTTGATCATAAGCTCTCATTTCCAAAGAGAGAAGAGTGCACATTCCAGCCCTGATGCCCTAATTAAAGGTGATAGCCTGAATTAGCATCCAGCTACTTACTATGTGCATCACATCTCTGGCCAAAATCTCTCTCTCGCTCGCTCTCTCTTTTTAAAAACAGTTTCGTATTCTCACAAAACTAAAGAATAGCATCAGTGATAGACCGGCGTTTCTTTCTACTCCAAGACAACATGGGGAAAAGTGATCACGACAATACAGAAAACTTTTGCTGGGTATGGATGGTTGTAATCATTTTTAACACCAAGTACTGAAGCTCACTCACTCAACAGCAGCCAGCCAAATTGTTATAAAGCACATTAGTGGAACTTTTACTTAGCTGTCTCCAGCATCAGATCACTCTCCCAGATCCTGGTGACCCTTATGGAAATCTTCAAAAAAAAAAAAAACCAATCTGACTGTCTGCCTTCTGTTCTACTGCCTTTTGAGACAACTGTTCCCCAGACCTGAAAAAAGTCTAATGTGAATGCTGCCCCTACCTACCCCTTCATTGCAGCAAATAGAGAATATGCTCTTGCTCCTGCTACAGGCACTTTGGCTGTATCTACGCTAATTTTTGTAGGTAGCTCTCCTGTCACTGTTCCCGCACCTATGCAGGTCCACTGGACTTGGCATTGGTGGGAGTGCTAGTGGAGACCTGCTGCCAATGTTGATACCTTCATGCTGTAGTAGTAGGATTTAATGTTTGTATTTTGTATAATTTAAAATAGAAAATAAAGGATAATAATGTACCATGCATTAAATGTGTTGATGTATGATTTGACCGTATCCTGCCAGCCACCCTTTCCGAAAGCAGAAAGGAATGGCTTAATGGGCCATTGGTAAAGATGCATCAGCCAGAATCTTGTGTCTGGAGCTGATTTCAAGGCAGTAACAGACCTTTAGGGTGACCACTTTGTTGTAGGTTTAGCATTTTAAAATAAGTAAAAAGAATGCAATAATTGTTTTTTTCGTGCATTGCAATTTGATGTTCCTGCTGAAATGCTTTGTGTAAATCAACCTGATTTATGTGTGAATAAGGAATCTGTGTGTTAAAAAAATAAGTGTGAAGGCCATCACCGGACCAGATGTTCTAGGGAGGAATCAAGGACAGACGTAAAGGTGCCAGGAAGATTAAAACACGCCCCTATTGAGATGTCAAAGAAGGGCAGATTGACAACTCTAAAAGATGTGGCAGGCACCCATCAATGTGGACAAAATAGCTGTAATCAAAAGCAGCATGGAGTAACTCCCTAAAAAACTAATAAAAAAACAAAATAAAAAATAAAAAGAACAATCTAAAAAAACAAGCATTTGTCAAACGGCAATTGATTACAGCATGACAGTGCAAAACTCATTGGTCCCAATGAAGGAAGATCACTATATAAACAGGGTGCTTTGCCATGAAACTTTGGGTTCGTCCTGCCAAGACTTCCCCGGAGCTTTGTGTCGCGACCGACAGAACCCGACTCCTCTCTACTGGTGATCAACCTAGCTGGCCACTAGATTGATCCGGACTCTGGAATGGTAACTATAACATCGACTGGCGTGTGTGTGTGATTGAATGCATATGCTTATTGTTGTATCTCCAATAAATGCGGCATATTGCCTTTTCCCCTGAAAAAGATCCTGGGTGTTTCTTATAAGCATAACAATGCTGCCCAATCCTAGAGCAGATTTAGATGACGCAGCAGTAAAAATGTAAAAATTTACAACATTGTGATTCCAGAAATCTACTGACTTTCTTTTCAAAGCATATCACTGATAAAACCACATAGTGGTAAGAGCTCTTAAAATATATTGATTGCCTCATTTATCCTCTGGATACAGGCATGAAAACTACACTATTCTCTCACATGTAGAGGTGATCCCTCCAGATCTAAGTTGAGACACATTGGCAGGGCAGTATGGATGAGTTTGAACTGCTAATAATCATGCTGTATCTACTACACAAAGGACTTCAACCTCCAATACTCTAGATCTGGCAAATAACATGAGTACTAACCTCACAAAAGAAATTTAAGAAGAAATAGTTACAGTATCCCAAATCTGAAAATGCAAGTGGAAAGGAGATATTTCTCACACTGGCAGCTCATGAAAAGGAAAGATTGGAAGAACATACTTGTGTCTGACTTTGAACCACTACCTGAGATAACTGGTTAATATCTACTCAATGAATTAAAGAAAGCATGCTGCAAAATTAAAGTCGCATTCGTGTCTGCTATGGCTTCTTTCAAATACAAAGCAACTTAATAAATAATGGAACAACAATTTTATTCTAACAGCCAGTTCATTAGAAGACATTTTTTGCTTTTCAAATCTTTCTCAGAACAATGGGTTGAAAGTTTTGGTTTTAGTTTCTTACTTGACTCAGTGTCAGCCTTACAGGATTTAAGGTTTTGGAAGTGATTCACCATCACACAATGTATTTTTAATTGGTATTCTGTAAGAAATAAATATAATAATGTAATGGACTGAATAATGTGTGTGCATACGCAAATGTACGAATCAGAATAATGTGCCACAGGAGCCATAATTCTAATAGCTTGAAGAGATTTTCCATTAGCTCAAGAAGTCTATGGAGCAGAAAGATCTGAATTCCAGCCCCAATTTTACAGCATAGTGGCAATCAGGAAGCACTAGGTAGTGATATATTTGTTCAAAGATCTACCAAAAGTGACATGCTGGTACTACTTCTTGTAGATTTAATTTGATCTAGTATTAAAAAACAAAACAACCCAACCTCTGTGATATATTGTGTCCCACATAAACTGTATGCAGCCCCTAATGAAATAAGACAGGTTGCACAGGATGTAAATTAGGACAGAAATCAGTTCCTTAGGCAAGAAAGTTATGTAATATCTGGGACTCTTGGCGTGAAGAAGTATGGAAACCTTATTGCATTATCTTTTATCTGCATTAAACAGTTTAAGAACTCATGTTAACGAGGGCAGAATTGGAAAAGTCTGAGATGAACTTAAGCATGTGTTCCTGATAGGAAATCCATTATATTACACTGACAATATTTCATCACACCATATTAATGTTAATTTTGCTGATCAAATTGCTAATATGACAAATCTGCAGTTGTATTAGCAATTTTTCATCCTATCATATTAGCATTATATAAGAAATCCACTGATGCAGCAAGACTTTAAAAATGTATTAGCAAAAAAAAAAAGACTAATTATAAAATGATATGATGAAAGATTGCTAATTCAATGCAGTGAGCTCATCCAGATGAAATTTTGGCACAGACTCTCTCAACATTTCCCAAGGTAGTGTCCACCCTGCTTGCGATGCAGGAATTCATAAAGCTCAACAGTGCAACAGATAAAGTGTCTAATTAAAAATTATTGGAGTGGATAGATCTTGAACAAACAATATGCCATCTATGCACAAAAAGGCGGCCACATTTCTGGATTGGATTTATCGTCACTGAGATTCACCCAGGGGGGAGGAGGGGTTAGCACCACTGTCCTACTCTGGAGGTTTCCACCAGGGAAGGACAACTTTAACCTGCAGACGAGGCTCCATAGGAGCTTTGCCAGCAGAGGGAGCCCAAAGAGATGCATTGAATCACCACTTTGGCCAGGCCTCTTCTTCAGATAATGCTGCCCAATTCTGGAATTTACACTGCAGAACAGGGATTGAAGGCATCTCGTGTCACCATAACCCCACTGCAGAGTGTCTTCCCACCTACTGGGTCCCCTATAACATGGTTTCTGATGGCAGATGCTGACAAAACCCAGAGCTATATCAAGCACTGTCTGTATTCAAATGGTTTTGAGTGCTCTAGTCCGTCTCTCATATGTATCTTCAAAGTGACCTCACTCACGACTAATGTTTAAAGTAACCTGCAAAACACCGTTTCTTTGTCAAACTTCATTTCATTCAAATTTATCTTGGCTGAAAATTGACACTAAAGATACTTTGTCTTTTTGAGCCCTTTCCTTTGGGAACTGGAGGTCTGATGATGGATAATTCTTCCTGAAGGTTTTATGGCAGAATTTCACAAAGCAAATATTTCCCCCCTTATTTTATATAGCCCTGTCAAACAGAAATGCTGAGCCATTTAATTATAGACGCTGTCTGCAACAGTTACAGGTCTGAATATTTTGGCTACTGGGATTTGAAGGGGAAAAAATGCATTTGAATCACAAAACTACATCAAGAGAACTAAAAGAAGGAAGCTAGTAAATAGCCTGACTAGCTCAGCAACTGATATAACAGTTCTGCAACAACAGTTTAATGTCTCCATGTGGGAGCCATTAGCTCTTCTACATATAAATATTCATATTGTATATTTATGACATGCCACTGAGAGAAGAAAGTCAAGAACAGTAGCAGTGTTGGGCCTATTATATAAAAGGTTAAGCATCTCGAGGAAACATCATTGTAGCTCACAAATTAGTCCCCGAATAGAAATTTTAAAAAAAATCCTTAAGAACATGATACTGTGACTTCCTAAACCAAGTGTGGATAACTGAAATGACAGTTTCACTTCTCACACACAATGGAACTTTCCACCACAAGGATAAAGCTTGTCTGTGCAGGAGACAGAGCTATCTCAGGGGCTGGCGTGAGACTGTTGAATAAACTCCCACAGGAACTGAGACCATCACAGACCTCACCACCTTCTGCTCCACATGCAAGGCACACTTCTCTAACCTTGCCTTCTCTAACAAATACAGAGCAGTGTGTACATTAAAAAAAAAAAAAAAAAAAAAAAAAAAGCCAACAGCAATAACCCAAAACTAAAACTCTGTTACACACAAAAGTCACCCTTGGGAAGAAGATGTGAAAAGAATGAACCACATGCGATTGGTGTTAGTCAAGTTGCTTAAGGAACTACTGGAAAGTGCTCACATACTAAGGTGATGAGGGTTGTTTAAGAATAGAATGGCAAGATTTGCTTTAAAAATTTCTCCCTCAAACTCAGAGATAAAGGGAAACCTATTACTGTGCATGACTGCACTGACTTTCATTCCACAGTATTTTAAAAACTCTAATACATCATTAAAATGTACCAGCTCACCTCTATTTTTAATCCTTACCTACACACATGGTCGTTAATCCTCACAATAATCTTCAACACCTTCTGAATCAATAATTAAACAAATATAGAAAAAGGACACTCACTTTGTTCCTTTTTCCTACATACTTTTAATGATACCTTCCCAAACTATTTTTTGGCAGTGAAAATGCATAACAAGGTGAAGTGTAAGAATATGTTGTTTTAACATAATTTTAAAGTTAATTTACTGCTGAGGAAAGGTGCTGGAATGATCCTTCTAGAGATTAAAATGTTCTAGTCCTAGAACACCGCCAACAACAGTAGTTCAAATCCTTGCCTGCAAGTATGCATCTTCCATAACTAATAGGTACCACTTCTACAAGGGAAAGGGCAGTTCATTCTCCATTGCCCATTCAATCTTTGACCTTTCTGCTGACATTACCAGCAAAGGTGCCAATTATTGCTACTTTTGGTAGGTTTTGCGTAGTGGACAAGAACATAAGAACGGCCATACTGGGTCAGAACAATGGTTCATCTAGCCCAGTATCCTGTCTTCTGTGATCAATGCCAGGTCCTTCAGAGGGAATGAACAGAACAGGCAGTCATCAAGTGATCCATCCCATTGTCCACAATTTAAAAACTGTATTGTACAATGGACCTGTAGGATAAATTTGTAATTAGCATGTTAAAAGGTCTATGCTTCCATCAAGTAGTGGAATATGCTAATTAGATTGCCCCAGAGAGAAAATGACATTTTATACAATGTTTTTTCTTATTTTGGGACACTGGAGAGGCCTCCCAGAATTGGCCGAAACTGTTATGGTTTTGTTTTTCATCTGCCTTAACATCAAACGTAAACTTCAGGAGAAATGATAAACTGTGTTCAGAGAGAAAGAGAAGGAGAGTGTGAAAACTAATGACTAGATTGTCCCTGGCTTTATCACTGGTCCCTGGAGTTGTTGTGGGGACAAAAGGATGCATGAGCCTCATAAGAAAGGGACAGAGGACATTGAAGTCCCTGTCCCTAACAAAACTCCCCTGCCACTCTCAGGGTTACAAACCACCCCAGAAGTGGTGGGAAAGGGTGGGGAGAAAGAGAGAAAGAGCCATAGCAGTGGGCCCCTTCTCCTCACCAGCCAGTAGAGCTCAGAGGGAAGTCTGCTACACCATTCCAAAGGGGGCTCCCCTGCACTATGGAGAGCTCCGGATGATGAGGTGACATGGAATATTGCCCATTATTTTTACGGAGTACACACTCTGGCCCTAAACTTGTGAATTTGGGAGACGGAATTATTAACAGGGAAATGCAGTTGTATTTTCTCTATACCAAAACCAGATGCTAATGCACAGTTTGACTCCTAATGTCAGAAAGTTTATATGCAGGAGATCAAAACCTCCTTCCCTGTAATTATAGTAATGGGATTATTTCAGCACACAAAGACTATTGCAAGAGGGTCGTGTACCACCACTCAGCAGAAAGATTTCCCTGCCATGTGAAGACAAAGGTAGAATCGACAAGATAACTTCAAGGTTAGTGCCAATCCAGAGATGCCTAAATGAATAGTGTGGAAAGAAAGAATGATATGAATTTACAGTCCTTTTGCTTTGTGTTCTCTTTGTTCTGTAAGATGACAATAATACTTCCTGTTGTTTAAGCTAAACATACTTGGTGACCTGACCCTTACACCTGAGATAATATCTAGTTAAAACACTTGAAGCAAATGAAACTGACTTTGGAGGGAGGAAGGTGAGGTGTAGCTGTCTGCTTACTGGCTCAAAAGGGTCTCTTTTAGGCTGTATGTGGAAGAAAAATGCACCACAGGCCCAGGTCTCTTATGGGTAGGGCCCTAACAAATTCATGGTCCATTTTGGTCAATTTCATGATCCTAGGATTTAAAAATAGTAAATTTCATGATTTCAGCTATTTAAATCTGAAATTTCATGGTGTTGTAATTGTAGGGTTCCTGACCCAAAAGGAGTCATGGGGGGCTGGTCGCAGGTTTATTGTAGGGGGGCGTTGTGATACTGCTACCCTTACTTCTGCTCTGCTTCTGGGCAGCTGAAGAGCGGCAGCTGCTGGTCTGGAGCCTTGCTCTGAAGGCAGAGCCACTGCCAGCAGCAGCGCAGAAATAAGGATGGCATGGTATGGGATTGCCACCCTTAGTTCTGCGCTGCTGCCTGCAGAGCTGGGCCCTCAGTCAGCAGATGCCACTCTCCGGCCGCCCAGCTCTGAAGGCAGCACAGAAGTAAGGGTGGCAATACTGTGACACCCCTAAAATAACTTTGTAATCTCCCCTGCAACTCCCTTTTGGGTCAGGACCCCCAATTTGAGAAACGCTAGTCTCCCCCTGTAAAATTTGTATATTATAGGGTAAAAGCATACAAAAGACCAGATTTCATGGGGAGGATGCCAGATTTCATGGTCTGCGATGCGTTTTTCATGGCCATGAATTTGGTAGGGCCCTAGTTATGGGGCAAGAAAGAAAGAACACATCAGCCCAGGCTTCCAGTCTTTATACTACCAATACACACTAAACACACACGCTAAGCAGGAAGAGGGAAAGGAAACAGTTCTCTCTTATAAGCAGATGTGGGAGGGAGCCTAAAAGGGAAAATAACCTAGAATAAGAATCAGATGGAAGTCCCAAACACCATAGCCAAATGATCCTGACTGTGAATTCAGACACTGGGTAACATTTTCAAAAGGCCCTATGTGACTTAGGCACTTAGGGCTAGAGTTACAAAGGGATGTAGGATCCTAACTGCTACTTTAGATACCTAAATCCAAAATTTAGATCCTCAAAACCCCTGCTCAGCTGCCACCTAACTCTGTAGGCAGCTAAATTTCTGTTGGCAAGATCTCCAAGTCACCTAAATGTAGCCCCTGCTCCAAGGGGTGGCTCAAGCCTCCTCCCTGATGCTTGCTATTTGGAGCAGTTTCTCCCTTCTTCTCACATAGGTGGGCTCCTGGATTCTTGTTAAATGATGCCTGGTGCCTCCATCCAAGGTTACTCCTCACTGTGCCCAGGACACAAGGGGTGCTGTGAAAATGAATAATGCTACCACTGCTGGCAAGGAGTACAGAGAGTACATAAGAAACAGTAAAGCACATCAACACAAACACATCCAAGAAAGGACAAACCCCAAACCAACAATATAACAGAGGGGAATTTTACTAGGAACAGGCAAATAGGATCTGGGTAAGGAAAGGATTAAAGTTAACTAATAAATACTAAACATTAATACAGGCTGGAACTGCCTGACCCATGACCTAGATCCCAGAGCTCTTCAAAGACTCTCTCTGTAGGGTGGGGAAGTTAATCAGAGCCCCACCCCACTCCAAGCATGGTGAGAAATGGGGCCGTAGGGCTCTGGCAGCCATTATTGTTGTAGTCCAGAGGACAGAAACCACTCCCCCTTTCCCCCCAGAAGTTCAGTTCAGAGTTCCAGGAGCTGGCAAGGTTTAAGTGGGGCTTACATAAAGATCTGCTGCTGGGCATGCACACGGCTGCCTCAGTCTGGTGTTTCTGACAGTAGGGACAAATGTATGACTGCAGTTGGTGTGAAGGTTCTAATGTTTTGGTTGCTGCCACTCATCAATATTTAGTAGGACATGAGCTGTGGATAGAGTAAGTTAGAAAAGATATAGTGAAGCCAGAAGTAGAGGCACGCTTTACTTGAGAAAATATCAAAATTGGTGCAAGGGTGATCAGAATATCATCAGCATGGAAATGATACCAAAAGACTCAGTTCAGACAGTTGCCTTTCTAAAATTACAATTTTAACTTAATTCAGCATAAAAAATATACCAATTACCCCTAGACTGAACACATTTTCTAATAGCAAAATAACTTAATATAAATTTCATGAGATAATTATTCAAACCCCATAAGAGATGGGAGCAATTTAGCTGTAGTTTAAATTTTGTAATATTGGAGAGACATGATTATCCCATGCTAGTCTACAGTCATTTATGTATTGGTGTCTCATTTTTGTATAGCCCCAACAAACAGTAATTACATAATGTCATTAATGCCAAAATTGAGAATGTATCATCACAAAGTAGGCACACACACACACACACACACACACACACACACACACACACACACACACACACACACACACACACACACACACACACACACACACATATAAATATAGGACTTATAGCAGAGGGTAATGAATTACAATCTGGCACTGATGGTCAACATTTCTAGTGTTATAAATTATTCATTTATATGCTGTCTAGCATGCCAAGTCTTTCAAGTCTTTCCCCCAGGCACTTGGCATATTCTCTTTAAGGTACAAGTATTTCACTGGAGAGCTTGCCCTTAAAGCTGCCACCACCACACAAGAGCTGTATTGGTATTTAGAGGTTAAATGGTTACACAGCCCTGAAGTTGTTTCTTGTGAGAATGAATGAGGCACCTGCCTCACTCCACACAAGACTGGGCTAAAAGTTATAAGGTGGATGGTAGCACCTCCACCAACATATTTTTAATGGGCCCTTATCTGGCAGGTGTTCTCTGAGCATGCCTACAGGATTGGGCCCTGCCAAGGAGATAGGCAGGAGAATGCCTATCTTCACCTGGTTAGGCTGGAGATAGTGCCTAGAGTGAGTCAGCAGTGTGCATGCTCAGAGGCAGAAATTTAGGCATTGAGAGGACTTTCACAGCGTAAATTTAGGCAGGGAGCGAGTTTAGGCACCTATAGAGTTAGGCAACAAATGACTGAGGGTTTTGTGGATCACAGTGGTACCTAAAACTGGGATTAAGTGCCTACATCTTGCTTTTAGGCACCTAAATCCCTTTGTGGATCTGGGCCTTTGCCATTCAGAAAGAGAGCATCTGTGTCTTCCCTGAACGAAACTTTGCCTCAGTAAAAGAGTTCTATTTACTGGTTCCATCTTAGCTTACAGCCTGGTGACCCTCATTATTTTTGACTCCTGCTCAGCCTCGGGGTCAACATTTGCTTCAAATACATAACTAAAGAAGCAGATTTGATGGTCATGTTCCAATCCAGTCTATACCAGCCATGCTTACTTCCAAGAAGCCTTCTTCATAGTCACGGAGAAAATCCTAACGTTTGAGTATGGCCAAACCCAGCCTTCATGACATCCAAGAACATCAAATTCTGCCAGTTGTCATTCTGCATAGTAAGTGACCTGATACATTTGACAGTTCTGTGATTCACTGTCACACTACTGTGTGCATAGCCACTCTCAGTAATTCACCAAAACCAAAACTGTACTTGAGGGCTGCTACTGGAGAGAGCAAATTGTGACATTTAAATCAAATCACAATTTGTCCTTAAATCTGTATATATTTACCAATTAAATAAAAAATAATATGCAAAACATATTTTGTAGCTTTTAGGAATTCTTGGTTAGGCTATGCCTCACTTGCCTGGGCTCACAAGCCATCCCTGTTCATAAGGTCAAAGATTTCTTTGTTGCTCCACTTCCTGAAGATCATCAGAGTCAGCTGAATGAAAAATAGTTGACTAACATAAAGATGGCTGACTGATGGGTAGCTCTGCTTCTGACATAAATATTGCAAAAGGGATTTGGTCCACTGAATTGAATACAGCCTTGAAATTGACATACATATCTTTACATTTGTAGTTATTGTCAATAAATCCTGATTCCTAACCATTCATATATTTGAATTGCAATCTGGAGCACTCAGTGGCAAAATTGAATAAATTATGTAGGTATCTGTATATAAAGTGATAAATATGTGGGAATCAAAGTCTGATTGTGTTCCTGTACAATGAATGGTTTATAATTTTAAGAAAAAAATGAAGAATTTATATTTCTGAAGACAAGTACTCCTCATTCTGTAGCTTGTGCTGCTCATTAGGTGATATAGCCAGCTGCCTGGTCTTCATTATGAAAGATGTCCCACAAGAAGTGAAAAGTCACAGGCAACATGCCATGAAGTTTGCCTCAGGCACTGCAAATGGTAACTCTGACATTAATGTCACCTTTTATGAAATGTCCAGTCTGAGGATAATTCTTAATGGATTTAGCTTACCAGAATCATGTAGTTTCTAGGATACAGAAAGTAATGCATGTCCAGGACAGCTGTCTTCAAGTTTACCAAGACTCAATTGTCAGTCCTTCATATAGCAGGAAACAGTCCTTTTCAAATAATATATCTGTACCCAGGATGCTAAATACCTACTACTGCTTCATAATGGCTGATGCATCCAAATATGACCTGAGCCACAAAATTCAGATCCAGATATGACACACTCTCTAATTCAAGATTAGAATTTCATTATAAAGAGCAGAAGTGCAGCCATATAAAGAAAATGGGGGTAGTGAAGTAGGGAAATTAATGGGGGAGGGAGAGGGAGAGTCTTGGAATCAAAAACTGAAAGAGCAAATGCAATATTATTTTAGAATATTTTCAGCAATTAAGAGCACATTTGGGACTAAAATCAGTCTTTTTATATGGAATTATCTAAGGGTGAAATTCACCCCAATCCAGAGGGCCAGTGTGACAGAATGTACCCTTGTATTCACACCCTACACACTATTGTAATAATCTTTGTCCAAGGTATGCCTTGTAAGGTACAAGTTGAAAACTCATAATTTGCTGATCCGTATTGTCCTGATAAAATAAGTGTGGCAACATTGTATGTGAAATTACAAGATTCCACTGTATGGTGGCATTAACATGTGTTCCAAACTGAGGTTGGCACACAGGTCTGTCTCAAACAAAAGAATGTGTGCACTACTTAATTTAAGCAGTAAACAGAGTCATCAAGCAGGAAGGGAAACAAAGGAAGTGCAAACAGGTGGGGAAAAAGCAGCAGGGAACATCCTTCCCCATAGACTTTTTGTCTTCTGGTACTGAGCTGGAAGTATTTTTCAAAGGGGGGACTGAAACTATGAAAAGGAGGGACAAACACCCCAAAGAACCCCCCCTCTTTCTCCCACTAATCGCATTCACAGCACCTGAAGGTACAAGGAAGCATTAGTTGGATTCTGGGAGAAGGGGTCCGACCGTAAAAGTTTCATCAGTAAGACTGCTGAAAGCATGTGGTGGGAAAACTTTGCTTTGAATTTACCATAGTTTGTTAAATTATAAAACACAACTGGTGCCTCTTTCTTGTAACCATTTCTTACTTGTATGCCTCATCACTTGTACTCACCTAAAACCTCTCTTTGTCGTTAATAAACTTGTTTAATTGTTTTAACTAATCCAGTGTGTTTAAATTGAAGTGTCTGGGAAACTCCATTTGGGGTGGCAAGTTGTGTGCATATTATTTCTATTAAACAAATAATGGACTTTATATAATTTGTCCAGGAGAGGGGTGGGCAGCACAGGACATACATTTGTGGGGAGAAATCTAAGACTGGGTAGTATAACCAACGCGGGTGAGAGCCAGAGTGTAACCTAAGTGTGGCAGGCAGACTGAAGTTACACACAGACACTGAGGGTGTGGCGTGCATGCTGGGCACCCAAGTTTATAGGGCAGCAGTGACACAGCTACTCTTTAGTCTAGATTGTACCCTGATATGTCACAGCCAGTACAAAGCCTATTCACTGCTTATATTTTATTTAATCTTTATTTTAGTGGATACATAGACCTCGTACTCTGCACTGGAGTGAATTTCAGCCAGGAAAATAACTTGCCAATGGTAGGCTAAACTCTATTAGGAAAAAAAATATGTACCCTAATCATTTTACCCCAAACATGCTTATGTATTTCTTACCAGCCTCACCTGAAATACAGGCAATAAGCCACCATGGGTTATATATTAGACTGAACTGGTGCTTGCTTTGGGTGTATTGTTCTGCCTCATGCCTTCAATCACCCTAGAAGTGCACTAGTAATGCACATCCTAAAATGCCTTGCGGTTACAGCACTTTCATTTAAAATTAATTTAAAACCAAAACATTTATTAAATCTTCTTATGGCAGAGTGGGAGGATGATGATTATGCAATGTATCACCCCAAAAGTGACACCTAGTAGAAAGATTCTAGAAACTAGTAGGTAAAAAGGTAGCACCATTTAACTGATATTTGGAGTGTATTCATTGTCACACTAGATTTTTAAAAATCACTCTTATTTTCATATGTTCCCTGTACTCAGAGTTTACATTCTCCTTCCCCCTGCCCCCCCCCCCCCCCCCCCCCCCCGGAGCCTGTCTATCTTTTCTGTAGCAGCTCATGGTTCAACAATTCTCATTTTCTATTGGCTAACCTAAATTAGACTCCTAATTTAGTTTTTCAATAGAAAGTGAAACCTGAAAGTGGGTTTTCATCCATGAACTGCTGCAGAAAGCACTGCCCGTTCAGTGTTCAAGCATAAAAAGAGATAGAACAAAGACAGTGCGACATTCAAGCTTTATTCCTTCCTCCACAGATGCTGTCCTCTCTCATCAAACACTTCCTGAAAAGTAGAGTGTTTTAGACACAATCATACTATCATGTCCCCTATCAGGAAGCTGTTTATGGTAACACTGATGTCTCTCAGAAGACAAGGCTAGTTTACAGTTGCCATATCTCCTCCTGCCCCCTCCAGTTGCTACTCCCTTGCACTTCTTCTCTTCCTCTCTCATTTTCCTTAAGTGCTTACACTGAATTGGGAGTTTAAAAAGCAGCTCCTCTTTAAGGTCCTTAAGCTAAACTTCCATTGCAAGGAGCAGCGGCTTCCTTTTGATGGCTGTAATATTAATAATCAAGGTGCTGCTTGCCTTTATATAGGTCTTCATTATTTTCATTTATTTAAATTGGAAATAATAATAAAGTCCTACTGTTATTTCCCCCTATCCTAAGAAACCTCCATTTCTGCCTCTCTCCTCTCATCTTCATGAACCCCCTTCTCAGCCTCAGTTCCTGAGGAAACCAACTATGTCTCTTTTCCTAGGAATGCAGCCCTGCCTCCCTATAGCTAACTTTCAGGAACTCTTTTAGCCCTCCCCTGTTGCCTTTTAGTTCAGCCCACATCTCCCTGACACACCTTCCCCCCAAATCTCGGCCACCTTAACCCATTTGGCCACTAGAAACCCTCTCCCCACCACCCCTGCCTCCTTCTCACTTCATTTATGTCTCCTTCCCTCAGGAGCCACTCTCCAGCACTAAATCTCTATTTCCTTCTCCTGGTGTCAGTTCTCAGGAGCTCCCCAAGTCTCCCCCACATTATCACCCTCAGATACAAGTCAGCCTCTGATTCCAAAATGTCTCCTCCTTCTCCCCCCCGCCCCCAACCCCAGGAGACCCTCCACACCCAAATTCTTTCCCTCCTGGCCTTGGCCACCAAGAGACACCAAACACCAAATTTCTCTTCCTGATCTTTTTGCCCAGTCCCACATCCTGACCTGCCTCCTCTGCTGCCCTGGTATGCAGGGAGCATCTTGTGCTGCTGCTGCCTGCTTGGTGGAGCACAGAACCAAAGTTATTACTTCTGGCCTCCTGCTGCCTCACGGGCTGAAAGGAATCCTGGAGCCTAGCTAACCATGCTGGGCTCTGTTCTGAGCTGAGGCAGCTGCTGTTTCTGTTCAGCACCCCCACATCTGTAAATTACAATGGCACCATGGCAGAATAGGACAAGGGCAGCTGCTGGAGATAGGGCTGCAAGCAGCCAGGGACAAAGTTGGGCCACCCAAACAGAATTAGGGGAACCATTATCAGGGGCGGGGAAGCTGGGAAGTATATATCCATCCTCATCCTCCCTGCTATGGCACCCATGATAAAGATACCATAATTTTGAAACTCAGATCTCCTGGAATATTTTGAGTCTAATTAATCTGTAATAGATCTGTATTATAGAAACTATATATACAGCCAGTATAAAAATGATGAAACCCAATTAAAATTCACACTAGTAGTTATATTTATCTAGTGAGGAAAATATTGAGATGGCAACTTCCTTTCAAGGATGAGGGGGCCCGCTGGCCACACTGAACTGTGATGACTGAGCAAATAAAAGAATAAGCATCTCTTTATGCCTCTATTTAAATGTTAGGTCTGTTGTGTCTGCCGACAGGAGGTGAAACACTCTGAGCTGACTTAACCAATTATTGCAGTCCTTCATTGTGGCTGAACTTGCTGTGAGTGTGACAATGACACCATCACAGATGAGACTCAAACTGGGACCCACACAGACGGCAGGAGGCAAGTCCACACAATGAGGTAAAAGAGATTTCTGACAGCAGAGTAGAACTAGTAGGAGTTCCACTAAGCTGTTCTCAGCACGAAGTCACTGTTTCACACAAGAGTTATCATAGCTGAAGCTTTTAATGAGCCTTTTATTGCAAGTTGGCTCTAGCCAGCTGATTCTTATTACTTTTAGGCTATAAGCGAAAAAGAAAAAAATGCTGCTTTGTTGGAAAAATATAGGCCCATGTGCTTCCCTCCTTCCTGTAAATTTTAAAAACACCACATACACCCTCACATGGGATGTGGGGTAAAACTTAACGGAAGAAGTTCACAAATCTAATGGAATCAGAGTCCAAACATTGTTGTTCTTCCCTCCCTTTCTGTGCAACCAGGGAGGCTGAAGTTCTTACTCATGCAAACTTTGATCCACTAAGCCTTTATTTTGATTGGTGGATCACTCTGTGATTTATAGCATTACATGTGGAATAGGTAGCTCCAGTCATGTGACAACAAATCACAATAGGAAGAGACTCTAGTGCTTCTCAATTAAAAATGCTAAATTAAAGTCATGCATTCATTTTCTAGTGTAGTCATTTGAACATGTCTGAGGCTTTTGCCTATTAAACTACACATAAGCGAATAAAACACATTACATACCCTAAAACATGCAAACTCTACTAACACAACTTGTTTTTTTCTTGTCTAGGTTGCCGGGAAGTTTAGTTCCAAAAAGAGCAGATTGTCCCCATATTAGTTTTCAGATATTACTGTACAGCAAAACAATCTTCATGCATGCACAAATGGCTACTTAGCTTAGGAGTTGGGTAGACAATAGTTACTTAGACTATGGCTACACTACGCAGCTTTTAGCGACATGGCTGGGCTAAAAGGAGCACAGTGTAGCTGCTGTTTGTCGGCAGGAGAGAGCTCTCCTGCTGACAAAAAACTTCCACCCCTCATGAGTGGCGGTGGCTTTGTCGGCAGGAGAGGGCTCCTGCCTACAAAGCGCTGTTCACATCAGTGCTTTTTGTCGGTAAAACTTTTGTCATTCGAGGGTTGTTGTTTTTTTAACAACCCTGAACAATAAAAGTTCTGCCGATGAAGTGCCAGTGTAGAAAAAGCCTTAGATGCTTCCCCAAACAGACATAAATGAGCAGAGAGATTATCTCCTCCAGTCATACACAAAACAAAGGACCGAAAACCCAGAAGCAGGATGGGCAAGTGTGCCAAGAAGTTGGGGCACAGCACAATTAGATGCAGGATTGCCCTTAAAAAGGAGGAGATACAGAAATCCCGGGGGTTTCTCAACCTATCATGAAGTAAACCCTCCAGCTGAACAGACATTAAAGACGATAATCTGAAATATCCCCAAATAGCCTCCATGTAGCACTGTATAAAGGAGTAAATGGGAATCACCTCATGCTGAAAACATAACACAAAAAGAATAAATGTTTTAAAAATGCAAGTGATTTTATTCCAAACATTTTAACTGCGAGAGATGAGGTAGGTGAGATAATACCTGGTGGTGGACCACCTGGTGTTGGTAGAAGGTACAAGCTTTTGAGCGACAGGAAACTCTTCAGGTCTGGGGAAGGAAGCAGAGTGATCTCAAAATATTATCTTACCTATCTTGTCTCATGTCCTGGGACAAACAATAAAATAATAATAATTCTCCCTTTTAAGGAGGGTATTGCTGCAGATGGGGGATGGAGTCTGACCCTTCCCCACTTCTCCAACTGCACTTGACTAGGTGAAATTTTATGAAAGGCGTTTCACCGCTTTTCTCGCTTTTATACATGCACTCTTTCACTGGTAGCCAGCACGTGATTCTGCCGAAGAGGAAAATAGGAGGAAGGAAAGAAAGCATCCCTGCCTGCAATGTGCCTCTTTTTAAGTTAAGTGAGCTCAGATTATAGCTTTTGACTCTAAAATGAGCTTCAGAGTTATCATATAGCACTGTAAACCATAGTGTAAATTATTTCTATGACTGAAATTAAAAAGAACTAATTTGCTTGGTCAAAAGCCTTCACACTATCAGTTGATGAAAGAACATTTTGTTCTGATTATCCCTTCTGGTGTTTTTTATTTAAATAATATTCAAAAGCCTCCTAACTAGAGAAGTGGCTGGCATATAAGAGGTGATCTGATAGGCCTCTCCACCTCCTAAGCGCTGGGAGAGTTCAAACAGTGTATCTGAATTTCATGCCTCAGGTCCATTTCCACTTGTAACACTGGCTGAAGTAATTGTGTCTGAGATGAAGCTGTCTGCTCTACAGTGTCCCCATTAATGGCTTCAATATTTTTGTAATTCTAATAACCTTTTCAAATCATTGTTTAATTAGGAGATTGGCCTGTAGGCCAGCCTGGCCTTTGTACCCATGAAACTTGTTCTTCTGTCTGCCCCTTGATTTTTAGTATCCCTTAAATCTCAGTGCTTATGATTCTAGCTTCTTTGATTCAAAAAATCACTTACACTTACGTCTGCTAAGTGTAAACCGGCTTGAAAGTTTGTCGTGAATTTTCTTAATTAAAATGTTAAGTTCTGCTCCCTCTACGGACACCTTTGTCTGATCCCTAGGCCTTACAAAGAGTATAGCCCAGATCCCCCAGTTTTCAACTCCATCTGATTTACAGGAGGAGGGGGGTTGCCATCAGAAGTTCCCTTACCGCTGACTGCCAGCCGCTTGCAGGAGAGCTGATTCTCTTGCCGAGCTACTCAGGTGGCATCTGGCTGAAAGGGGGCAGCTCAGCTGTGTAATTGGCTTAGCTGCAGACTTCTGGCACATAGAGAATGCAACCAGCTCACGCGGCTGCTACTGTCATGTAAATAATAATAATAATACAAACTTCAAAGAGTGAGGAAATTATTGTAGCTTACAATTAACTGGGCTGTTTATTAACAGTTTTCCTCTGATCTCTCTTGGCATATCAAATGATATTCAAAATTTAGGTCTTAAAAGGGTTGGTTCTGTGGTTTGATGGGCTTCCCGTGTTTCTTTGGCTAAAAGCTCATGCCTAATCTATCATTGCAACCAAGAGTGGCTGCTTAAGTTCTTTTGTATGTCCCATCATTACAAATAAAAGTCTTCATTCCGACTCTAGTCCCCTTTATTGCAAATATAAATAAAATCTGACAAAATTGTAAGTAAATCCTTTAGTGCTGGGAGTTGATAGAATAGGGCAAAAATTAATTTTATGCATGAAGAATCTCATTAAGCAGCTTCATTGAAATAAAAGGAATTGGCATCAGAGCCCATATAGTATTTCATCGCTTTGTCTTTTCAGTCATTCAGCCCAGTTTGCTAATACTGCTTATGTGAGCCATGTTCTCCTTCAGCAGGAGCTATGTTAGTCTACCCAGTCAACAAAAAGGTCCATGGGGAGGGGAAATGTTTCTGTTTCTCTCATATGTGTTCAGAAATTTAACACACATCAGCTGTAGTGGCATAATATTCTGAACTGTTTTTCCTGATGCATAGCAGTGCCCCCCAGAGACCACAAGGACAAGCTGGGGAAGACTCACTTAGAAAGGGCATTGAGGTTTCATAAAAACCATTAAGTGAAGTGCATGAAGCATTGCTTATAACCAGATTGTCTTTCACAGAATAAGCAAACACAATTGCTCCAAGATGCATTGCAATGCATTGGCTCCTTTTAGAATACTTCAGTTTCTAATTTTAACAGCACAGAATGTCCTAAAGGCAGGTAGAGAAGATAATCAAATGAAGTGGGGGATTTAAAAAGGGCAGAAGAAGCACACAATAATTCCCCTGCTTGAGGAGTGCTACATTAAATGCGCAGAAGCCTTTATAGCTTCATGATTCCTGCCAAGATGTCAGCTTTGCAGAAGTACAAATACTCCTGCCTGTCCCTCTGGGCAGAAGACAAGGTGATTTTGATTCTAAATTAATAATTGATTGACACTAAGCACAGCTAATCACCACATTTTTCTGTGTTTGATTCATAAAGTGCAAGATCAATGAGCCGTTCAGTATGTTTTATGATCTCTTTCATGGCAGTGAAGCTGTTGACACAAAGAGGGATGTCGTCTCTTAAACTTGTCTAACCTGAATTGCTTTTGGTCTATATCAATTCCATATGTCCATTTCTCTCATATATCACTCCACAATTAATATTATATACAGGACAAACTACATTTCTTTGTAATAATTATTTATGTTTGCAGACAGCAGACTGGCTCGGTAATAAAAATCCTATTTTTTTTTAATGAAGGAGGAGAGTACTATATAGAGAGATATAAAAATTGCATTCCCACATACACATTGAATGGTGCCACAGTAACATCTGTGGAAGAGAAAGTAGCTGTAACTGGGACAGGGGATGCTCAAGCACTATTCTGTATTACTGTGCCTTCCCCTTCTTCCTGCACCTCAGCTTAATTCTTCTGGGAAGCACAGGCCAGAGTTATGTCTATTCAGGATTTTTCAAAAAGCATTTCCCAGAGTTAAAGCTCTGGGCTATTGTATGTAAAACTCGGATAAATGGATGTTAATAATTCACAGTCAATTTCAAAGAGCGTACCATACACTTTCTTAGCAAAACAAACATTGAATGCACACAAAACCCCTTTTAACTAGACAAACATTGTAAATAGTATTTGTAATACTATGAATAACTGTTAAACAAAAGCTAATAAATAGTAACTCCGTGTTTTTATATAGGTTTGCCCCCTTTTGTTTCAGTTATATTCAAATCTAATGTTTCAATATGTTAAAAAACTGTAATGAATTGTGTTAGTCAAATACATATTAAATAGTCTGCCATACACACACCAAGCTCTTTATGATGGTACAAAGTACTCTTGCTTACCTTTTCCCCAGTTGCCCTTTTCCACCCAGGTGGTTGAATTGCATTTCTGCTGCTTCTGCTATGATTATGAGTAAAATTCACCTATGAAAACTTTAATTGGAACTAAGAGATTCAGGTACCTAGAGTACACACACCACACCTAATTTTAAAGGCTCATTTAGAGAAACTTACCCAAATCATTCCAAAAAATCAGATGTTTAAACAGATGGGGTTTTCCACCTTTTTCTTTGCTAGAAAAGAAAAATAGAAAAAATAATATAAACATTCTCCCAAGAATCCTATATCTGTGCAAATACCTTCCACTATCAATCCTTGTGAACTAGATAGAATTAATGGACAAACATATCTCCAGATTCATATGGAATAGTAATGATGATAAAATAGAATAGAAATCATTACAGCTCTTGAATCCTGGAGAATTTACCTGGCCACATTTATGCTTATGCTGCCCCACTGGGCAAACCAATTAGAAATCATGCTGAATCAGGTCAGAGATGAAGAAACGATCTAACGGTTGCAGAGTGAATAAGGTGATGCACAGTTAATATCAATAAAGGAGTTACCACTTATTGGCTAGCCAACTCAGAAAAAAATCCCAAATGTCTACTGGGCATGATCCTGCAGACCCAACTCCCACAGAAACCCATAAGGACTACAGGAATAGGCCTGTAACAGGAATGTGGCTCCCTGGAAAAAAGTGGTATGGGACAAGAAAACAATTTAACCCATAGTTTCAACTCTACCCCATCCTAGGGTGACATCAGGTAATGAACCCAAGTAGCCAGCTGTGCATTTAGAGCAGGGGTCTCAAACTCAAATGACCACGAGGGCCTCATGAGGACTAGTACATTGGCCGAGGGCCGCATTACTGACACCTCCCCCCGCCACCCTTGGCCCCGCCCCCACTCCACCCCTTCCATGAGGCCCTGCCCCCATTCCAACCCCTTCCCTGAAATCCCCACCCCAACTCTGCCCCCTTCCTGCCCCCAGGGAGGGCAGGAGGGGTGCGGGGCTCAGGGCAGGAAGTTGGGGTGTGGGGTGCAGGAGGGGTGTGGGGTACAGCAGGGGGTTGGGCTGCAGGAGTGGTGCGGGGTACAGCAGGGGGTTGGGCTGCAGGAGGGATCAGGGGACCAGACACTCACCGGGGGCAGGACAGGCCGCCTGCCTGCCTGTCCCCGCATGGCTCCGGGAAGTGGCCGGAACCTGGGGGAGGAGGGGCACAGGGGTCTGTGTCTTGCTGTTGCTTCAGGCACCACCCCCAGCAGCTCCCATTGGCCGGGAACGGGGAGCTGCGGCCAATGGGAGCTGCTGGGGGCGCTGCCTGAAGCAAGAGCAACACACAGAGCCCTGTGCCCCCCTTCCCCACGTTCCGGCCGCTTCCTGGAGCGGCAGGGGGCAGGGCAGGCAGGGAGCCTGCCCTTCCCCCGGTGCGCGTCGGGTTGGAGCCGCTCTAGGTAAACGCTGGGGGGGCCGCGAGGAGCTCGCGGGCCGAAGAAAACAACCACGCGGGCCGCATGTGGCCACCGGGCCGCGTGTTTGAGAGTAATGCAAGCAGGTCTGGGGATCAGAATCTTCATTTCTAACCTGCCATAAATGATACACTCATACTGCATGATTATGGTAGAGTTGGTAGAGTTGTGCACTGTGTGGAATCCCTGGCCTGTTTCTCACTGACAGATTTACCATTACATGATATGGCTGCAGAGTCAAGAGGAGGTTGGTGAGATTGAGGAAAGGTGTAAGTAGGACTGTGCAAATAATTTTCATGAAGTGAAAAGGTTTGCCATTTTTGTTGGGTGATTTTTGTGCCTGAAAAACTGCTTTTGTTTAGAATTTTATTTAATAAGCTCATCCAAACAGAATATTCAATTTTTTAACAAAAAAATTAATCTTTGTGCAAGTGAAATGTCAAAAAGAAGAAGTTTCACTGTTAAGATTTGGGTGTGTGTGAAAATAGCAACATTTCACAGGGATTTTGCATAAAACAAATGAAAACTGAAAAATTCAGTTTTGGAGGTTTCTGAATTTTATTGTAACTATTTTGCAACCCTCTTTTGCAAAGACAGTAATATCAACGCCATATGGAAGGTGTGTGAGACAGATTATAAATGTTTTGTACAAGAGAGGGGTTAAGACTCAAAATACAGTTGTCCCCCTCCTCTTGTGACAGTGAATTGAGGACCTGGCACCAGGGACGGGGTCTATGTTTTTTGCCGCCCCAAGCACGGCAGTCAGGTGGCCTTCTGCGGCACACCTGTGGGCGGTCCGCTGGTCACGCGGATTCGGCGGCGTTTCTGCGGGTGATCTGCCGGTCCCGCGCCTTCGGCGTACCCGCTGCCGAATTGCCGCCGAAGCCGCGGGACCGACGCGGGCATGCTGCCGAAGACTGCCTGTCTGCCGCCCTCACAGCGACTGGCAGGCCGCCCCCCCACAGCTTGCTGCCCCAGGCACGCGCTTGCTGCGCTGGTTCCTGGAGCTGCCCCTTCCTGGCACTCTGGAGAAGCATCCTCTCCAGGCAGTCTCTTCCAAGAGCTTCCTTCTCTGGTGGGCTATGGTTATTCCCCATGTATCTCTGCAAGGAAGTCTCCCTTCTAGGTTATACTGATGGGGAGGGAGTGGGTTATGAGAGACTTCAGCGTTGCTGGAATTCTCACTCACTGACAACTCCTGGTTTACATAAACATTAGAAGTTATGAAACCTGGAATAATCCTGTGTTTTTCCACTGTGTGTGTACAGAAGTTTGCCTTGGTGTGGGTGGGGAGGACAACTACAGAAATATCAGTGAAATCATATTAATCTTTCTTACGTTACCTGCTGTTAGACATTCATAAACACCCACCTTTCTCCTCCCCACATCTCCTAAAAGAAAAACTTCAGTGCTACATGCACAAAAGGGACCATCAGTGATTTTTCTTTAGAAAACTACATCCCTGGATATCAACCTTGCATATGGTTATTAACCTAGGCTATTCGGTAAACATCTGAAAAATGCATTTCAAAGATAAGGCCAGCAATACAACTTTTGCCCCTCACTTGCGTCAAGGAATCTCTATGTTTTATATATGTCCCTAGAGGAGACATTACTTTCTAAAAAGGTTAATAAAGTATGTTGATTGCTCCAGACTGCTGGAGAGTTTATGCTGATTAGCATGAAAGTAGACTGAAATTTGGAGAGATGCCAAAAAGGTATTTTGTGGGTTGCATTTGTGAGTGAGGTACACAAACATACGTCACTGTTAATATTTAGATGCTGGGATGAAATCAATGAAACACAGCATAGACAATTGCTGCTCTTAGGTAAACTGGGATGTGCAATTTCAGCACAGTTTGTGCATGTGTGTGTGTAAATCAGGAGTGTAGCACTTATTAACAATAATGGGAGCAGTGTAATATATGCCAGATATCCAATGAGTTATGTCTGAATTGTTGTCCAAAGTTAGAGACAGACATTGTTTAGTACCCTTTTCTTTGACTGGTGCTGAAAGGTTATTGCTGTGAAATCAGAATGTTTCCTTAACTAAACCAACAACTCAATATAGAAGGCTGAAGGTGGGTTTTTTTCCCTTTTTTTTCTTTTTCTTTTTTTAAACTTCTTGGGCTGCCTCCATCAAAGTTTTCCTGAAATTCTCTCATAGTTACCCGAGCAAAGGTATAGCTCCACTAGTGCCAGCAATAGTGGGATCACTTTTTTGCTATTCATCTTTCTCCATGACAAGGAGCTAAATGGATTACTGTGCATGCTCCTGCACTCTGCCATGGTACCAGGCAGAAGGGAATTGGTTGGTGTCCAGCTTGCAGCCAGGGAGAGGAGTGAGCCAGATGTGTAGGCTGCTCAGCTGAGCTGTTTCGAGAAAAGTGCAGCATTGAGACCTAGGGAGAGGAGCTGCTGATACCGACTTAAAGCTTCCCCATTCTCTGGGACATGGGGGAAGGAGATTTTGAGCTGGAATGACCAGACTCCACCATGGGAGCAGAGGCCCCCAGAGTGGAGCCAGGCTACCTACAGAGCACTCTGGAGAAAAAGACCCCGCTCATCCTCAAAAATAATCACTGTCATATTTTATACCAATGGGTATTTTCAGAGGTAAGCCAGTTATTGTAAGGGAGGAAAAGATGAGAAAAGGGGGCATTTTATAATAGAATAAATTACTGTTGAAGTGGAATTTGTCCCCTTAGTGTTGGAGGGGGACAAATTACTAATTATTATTATTATTGCAAACACCCTTATATCAGACAGAAGCAGTTTTTTAAAATCAGCACTTTCTGGGCTTTAAATGATTCTTTTAAAGCAAAATAAATGTGAAGTGTTGCTTTTACATATATATTTTGAATTTTTACTACATGTGTAAGCATGTTAGGTTTTCAGCCATGACTGTTGTTGCACGTAAGCAAATTCCCAGTGTGCACCTAGTTTGTGGCATATCTGCTTCTTTCAATGCATGAACAGGACTATTGTATCATGTCTCACGGCTCTAGAGATGCTGTCTATAATCATGTTCTATTTTCAGACTCAAAGATTGTAGCAGTTTAGAAATATGCAATGTGTGAATGAACAATAAAGAATATGTTTTAATAACCAGGGCTTCATTATAATGGTAAAAACTGTATATCAGCATTATTGGAGTAGAAATGATAAGGTTTCAGTAGCTAAAGTTATAAAGCAATATGTCAAGTATCAGGGGGTAGCCGTGTTAGTCTGTATCCATAAAAACAACGAGGAGTCCGGTGGCACCTTAAATATTAACAGATTTATTTGGGCATAAGCTTTCGTGGGTAAAAAAACTCAGGTTGCCCAAATAAATCTGTTAGTCTTTAAGGTGCCACCGGACTCCTTGTTGTTTTTATAAAGTAATAGTGAAACATGCACTTTTTTCTCCAGATGCTAACTAGCAGAAGATAGAGGGGTTTCTCTTAAATCTATCCATATCCACTTCATTATGTATTACACTAAAATGTGTAAATTCTGCTGCACATGGAAATGCAATGCCCTTGTTGGTACATTGGTTCTTTTGATTTCTGTAGAAGATGCAGTCAATAGATTAGAGATTGATGTTTAGTTTTATATCACCAAATATAGGACTACAATCAGTTCTTGCTTTATCAGCTCAAGCAAGAAAGTTGCCAGGGTCACAGGATAATGTGCATGAACATAGTCAATACTGCTCGAGGTGGGGCGAGATAAGAAGAAATTGGAAAGGTCATAAAAACCTCACTAAATTTGAAAAAGGACTCCAGTACATTTCTCCCATGCCATCATAACTTTTCAGTTAAATAGCAAGGGAGGAGAAATAATGGCCCAAATTCTGTTATCATTTACAGCATTGTAAATCTGAAGTTCACTGATTGTAACAGTGTTACTCCAAATCAATACTGGTGAAAATGAAAACAAAATTTGCTTTACAGTTTCTAGTAACTCATGCAGCCATTGGTAGAAATTCAGTGCCATGGCAGAGAAATCTAAACAGTTAACCCTTCTCCTGCTTCTGTGATGAACCATTCGAAGTCTAAGCCCCATGGATGGTAGCACATCCCGGACTTTGATGAAAAGGTCCATGTAATAAAGGTGTGATACACAGGAATGCTGGTTATCTTTATTTACTGGCCACTGTTATATGACTTATGTCAGGGTTACACCGGGCCCAGATCCACAAAGGGATTTAGGTGCCAAAGTCTTGAGTTTAGGCACCTAAGTCCCAGCTTTAGGCTTCATTGTGATCCACAAAACCCCCTCAGCTGCTGCCTCTCCTTGTAGGCATCTAAAGTCACTTGGTACCTAAGTTATCAGAGTAAAAGTTCCCTAGGTACCTATGTTTCTGCTGCTTGGCACATGTACAGCTGCCTGACTCTCTAGGCAGCCTATCTCCCACCTAAGCCGTGGAGCTATCCATAAAACAGGGGAAGATAGGGAGAGGAGCACCTATCTTGCCTGCAGGGCCTGGTCAGATAGGCATGCTCAGAGCTCACCTAATGGATCAGACACCATTCAGAATCTGGTGGGGAGAAGGGAGGGGGCTACCACCCATGTTATATAACTTTCAGCTCAGCGTTTAGAGCACTCACCTGGGATGTGGGAGACCCAGGTACAATTCCTCCCTCAGGCAGAGGAGGAAGAAAGAATTTGAAGGGATCTTCCACATCTGAGTGTCCTATCCACTGGGCTATGGGATATTCTGATATGGGGCTTCCTCAGTCTCTCCTGTTGAAGCTGTTCCACTTTGTATAAATGATCAAATAACCATTGCAGGAGAGGGATTGGACCCTGTGTCTCCCATGTGAGTGTCCTAATCCTCAGGCTATAGAGTCATTCTTTCATTCTGTCTCTGGCCCCAGGACTCTTAAGTATTTCTCCAAAGTGAAATAGCATCAATAGGAGAGTGAGGGAGCCCTACATCAGAATATCTCACTCCCCAGTGGTTAGAGCACTTTCCTGAGTGGTGTGGGAGTCCCCTGTTCAAATCTTTTCTCTCACATCCCATTGGGCTAAAAGTTATCTCCTCCTCTAGCTGTTTTGTATGGAGAGAGGCAATCACCTAACTAATTCCTGCAAGAAACAACGTAGGCACCTAAGCCACCTGACTCCAGGGGAGGGGTTTCTGGCTGTGAATCATGAGCAGAGATCAGCATCCCCCTGCTGCCCTGACATAGGTGCCCTATCTCCAGGTGAGAAGCAGCGCTTGGGATACACCCCCCTTGCTGGCATCTTCCATCAACTTTCTTAGGCAGCCCCATGCCTAACATGCTGGCTTTTGTAGATCCCATTCTTAGGCACCTGTTTCTCCCCATTCATTGTACAGGGAACCTGGGCACTTAACTCAGGCTTTGTGGATCACAGTGTTGTTCCAGTGAGTTTCTAGATGCTCAGTGTCAAAATGCCTAAATTGCTTTGTGGATCTGGGCCAAAAGTTTATAGCCTCTCACATTGCAGGAGCCAATAAGGCATCAACTGATTCCAGTGGCTATTGTCACAATCCAGACACCACCCACCTCTTCAGAATTTGCCCACATGTGTAGATGTAACCACATTGGTCAATATTATTCTGATATACTCAAATGAAACAAGTTTCCTTTTTGAGCCTGTACTGGGAAGCCTTGATGTGATTAATTAAAGTGATATATGCTATTCATTTCTACTCATTTATCCTCTAATTCATTCCATATTTCAAATATAATATCAACACATACTAATATGCCACAGTTTTGATGTTCATCCAAATCTTGTTAGAACCTATAGAGCTCCTCAGTATAACCTCTCCCACATACAGTAATCCATGACTTTCCCATTCCTTTCCTTGATAACGCACTGGCTGCCTTCTCTTCTTATCCCTCTAGCCCCTTGAGCTCCTGTCCCATCCCTGCAACTGCTCCATTCTGCAAAGGTAACCTCTTACTACCTCTCCCGTTACTTTTAAGATGAGTTGTGCGGTTGTCTCTTTGCTTGACTCCTACATCTCCATTGAATTCTGCATGCAATGCAGAGGCTAGTGGAGTGGCACACCAAACCCAGAGCATGTGAGAATTCAGTGTGGACATGCTGTGGCCTAGGACAGCAGTAACAGGGCCCCCAGTTCCATGTGTAAATAAGCATGAGAGACAGCTGAGGGTGTGCGTGAGCGTGGGGGAAGAGAATCAAAGTTGGCAGGGCAGGTTCCTTCATAAGATTCTGGAAACTGGGAAGTGGGAAAAGGTAGAAGCTGGTTAGACAGCTACCAAAGAAGACAGAGGCCTGGGAGAGAAGAGATTCTGCATTTGCAAACTGATCTATACCTTTGGAAAGATTTGAGAATAAATAGAGTTTTGAAATTATTATTAAGAACTTTGATCATCACATTAATGTCTCATTTAAAAAACAACACCACATTTTGCTTTTCTTGTCTTTTTTTAAAAATGTGTTCCCCTCCACCCCACCCTTCCACCCTGTTTCAGGCATTTTTTTGTTCACTTTCTCTAGCAAATGACAATTTGCTCTGTCTGGGAGCCAGTATATTAAAGAAGGAGCAGTTTTGAACACACTGTGAATGGGGATATATTTTCCCACACCATCAGATCTAGGTGATGCCTCTCAGAATCTCTTCTTCAAGTTTCCTTTCCATTTAGCAAGTTAGGATCACACACCTAATGCCTTCAGGTGAACTGGTAAAGGGTGAGTGTCACCTTGTTAATGAGTCACATCAGGATCACTAGCTTTTCTGCCCACTTAAGCTGATAGGATACCAACCTCAGATTCAAAGTTAGCAAACTGTGTAGGCTTTAGATGAGATAGTAAAGGGGGTAAACAGGAGCTTTCATGTATCTCCAATTAGCTGGCATATACTTCCAGCAGTCAAAGTAAGGGCAGAAGGGGAAAGTGATTTGAAATAAATAGATAAAGGCCGACATTTTCAAAACTGGCCTCTAATATTGGGTGAGGTCTGATAGAGAGAGGGCAGGTCATTTTTAGCACAAATCTGGTTTTCATTAGTTTCCAGGCCACCCTGGATTTAATTCCGCCGTTCATAGCAAAGTGCACTGACAGAGGGCAAAGTACAAGAAAGTGCACTCAGAGTGGGTGCCTTACAACTTCCTCTCCCAGCGCTGCATTGAAAGTAATTAGTGCACAGAGTGAAAGTTATACCAGGTATGTACAAATGCCTACAGGAGGAATGGGCAGGTGCCTGGGCTGCTGCAGACAAGCTGGGACACTTCATGCCGTCTCACAACCACCGGGGCAAAGAACTGGGCCCATATCTCTTTGTGATCTATTGCTATCTGGGTACTATGGTGTGCACTGCAATCTTGCAGTATTGCTAGAAAACAGAGGCTTGTGACCCATCTTCTATAGTTTATATGCTGGAAATAAGCAGGCCCCTGCTCAGGGAGCATGTGCTGTTTGGCCCTTTTGCTTTACACACTCAACAGCCACATGAGTCAAAACAAACTGCTTTAACTTGCATTTTAGGAGCCTGCACTCTGAGGGACAACATGGTGTGTATATCTGAGAGTTCCAGCTAAACCATTTTTAAGAATGTCCTTTTCTTGACAGTGCATGGCACAGGTGCTCTGTGTCTGTGCACTGTGCCTTGCAATCATCATAGGAAGGTGGTGGAACATACCAACAGAGAACATTTTGTGAAACTTTAACTCTTGCCTCAGAAGAGTGCATCATACTACTTCTTTACCCACAACTCTGAGTGACACACAGTTACCAGGAGGGTAGAGCGCCCCATCTTTCCCATTTCTCGCCTACTCCAGGCATCAGCCTTGGCAGTAATAGAGCTCCCATCTCTTTTGTAGGTTGTTTCACTGATATTGTCCTTGCTGTTTGGCTGTTTTTTCTCCTGCCAATATGCAGGACGACTTATGTTGCTTCCAATTTCCAGTACCATGTCTGACTTGACTACTCCTACTTCTCATGCTTCCCATTCTGCCACCACACAGTTCCCTTTGTCACAAACTCTTCCCACCACTACTTCTCCCTTTTCACTGCTTGGCTTGCCCACAGCAACCTGCTACAAACTCATTTATCCTTCCTAGCCAATCTTAAATGAAGAGCACAAAGCTCACACGTGGAAACATTCAGCTGCAGCAGAACATTTTGAACAGGCAACACACCCTAATGGACATGGCCACTGCTCATGACAATAAAGCTCTAAACTAATAAAGGGGAAAGAAGCTGCAGTGGCATTAAGACTAGTGCATTTAATTATGTAACTGTTCATCAATAATAGTTACTTCATCATAACTGTGCACTTAATAAACAATGTCCCTGGAAACGGAAGTAAAAAAGCAAACATCTATTTTAGGCTTATTTTAGCCACTTTCAACTATTAATTGTGTGATTTAGAATGTGAGACGATGTTTAGTTTCAAGCACTGCCCTATTACCACAGCCTTAAGCACAGCTTGTCATTCTAAAAGGTTCAGTGAAAAGGTTTTGGTTTGTAAGTTCAGTGCCTAGTTGACAGGTCAATCAACATCAAAAAGCTGCTATAGTGACTCCTTACAACCTCATACTACAATGCATCTTTGCTTGAGGGAGATATTATACTTCCAGTCATTGGGGCTAGAACATAAACACAACAATCTTTTCTCTCTCTCTTGAGGATCTGAGCAAACAATAAACTGCAGGGAAGTGTGTATGTTTTGCAGTTGAACCGGCACAGGGTATGGTCAGATCTCTAATTTGTGTACTTTAGTCCACCCGATGCTCTCATATTTAAGTGCCAGATTCACTTCAGAGTTCTGCCAGCTTCCAGTGGGGAAACCATAACATATGGCCCCCTAAGATAGAGGATGCAGTTGGTGGGGGGTTGTGGTAGCCCAGAAACACTTGCAGGCTTCATTCTAGTGGGGAAAAGAGGGGTGACTTGCAAGGGGCCACCACATCCCAATGAGTGGGCTGTGTTTGCCATGGAGACAGCATGGCTAGTGGAACCAAGGCATGCACTAATTTAATGCATTCCCTGAACAGCCCTGCTGAGAGTTTCAAATATGCCCCTAATCTGCGCTGCCCTAATGAAGGCAGGTGGAGATACATTTGCCTGGAATCTTTCTGTCACATGCAAGGAGATTAGCTGATTCAGGGAACAGAAATGTACATCACTCTGTGCTAATATGGATGAATCAGGACCTATGAGGTGGCAAAACTTTCAGTATCAGGTCAGAGAATTTTAGCTCTCCATCTACATAACACAAACATAATCCCACAGTAAAAAACAAACTTTCCCTCTCCCTCCCACAACTTACTTTCCTTCCACCAGCCCACCAGAATGCTTAAAAAAAGGGTTTCCAATCAGAAAACAATCAGGTTCCCACACTATATTTAGTCCACATTTACCCACTTCCAAGGGTTCAACAATAAACCAGAAACCTCAGGCCAAGCTTTCTTCCTAAATTCGCATGCTCCTACATTTTCCCTGCAGAGAAGCCTTTGTTCTAAATGCCAGATCCCTCTGTCCAAAGCTAAGACCCACCTCACTTCTTATTTCCAGGCCAGAGTTAACAAGCCAAATCTATCATAATGAGTCAGCAAGAATCAATCAGCATCTCCCAGCAACATTCCAGGAACTTCAACCAGGGAGGGTGACTAGAAGAACCCTGCCACAGCGAAAAAAATCCAGCAGAAAACAATTCTTCCCATAGAATATCTCATTTTTCATACTATCATCCTTATTGCCAGAGTTGCACCAAGTTTGAAATACTTGAGTTCACACTGTAACTTGAATTTCCACCTCAAAGGCCCTGACATCCCCACCCCCCATTTATATTTGCTATGGGATCATCACCCACAGCTGGAATAAATGGTTCAGACAAACAGCATAGTTTTCTCATGCACTTATGTCTATGTTTTTGTGTCAGAAACTGAATCACTCCGCTACTTGACTTTCAGTGCAGCAGGTGCCATTGTTTTGAATCTCAGCTGCGGAAGTACTGTACTGTAGTAATCAATTCAGCTTTGAATCAGCAACAGTAGGTGCAGAGTGCAGCACTGGTCTTCAGGTTTCATATATCTTAACCTCAAACCTTGAAAAAATTTGAGATTCAGAGTACTGAATTAGTGATGAACATACCAAAAAAGTTTTGGTTATTTTGTTTGGATAAGGGCTCCTACTCTGAGCCTCTAGCTATTATCTTTGGAAAATCATGGGAGATGGGAGAGATTCCAGAAGACTGGAAAAGGGCAAATATAGTGCCCATCTATAAAAAGGGAAATAAAAACAACCCAGGAAACTACAGACCAGTTAGTTTAACTTCTGTGCCAGGGAAGATAATGGAGCAAGTAATTAAGGAAATCATCTGCAAACACTTGGAAGGTGGTAAGGTGATAGGGAACAGCCAGCATGGATTTGTAAAGAACAAATCATGTCAAACCAATCTGATAGCTTTCTTTGATAGGATAACGAGTCTTGTGGATAAGGGAGAAGCTGTGGATGTGGTATACCTAGACTTTAGTAAGGCATTTGATACGGTCTCGCATGATATTCTTATCGACAAACTAGGCAAATACAATTTAGATGGGGCTACTATAAGGTGGGTGCATAACTGGCTGGATAACCGTACTCAGAGAGTTGTTATTAATGGTTCCCAATCCTGCTGGAAAGGCATAACGAGTGGGGTTCCGCAGGGGTCTGTTTTGGGACCGGCTCTGTTCAATATCTTCATTAACGACTTAGATATTGGCATAGAAAGTACGCTTATTAAGTTTGCGGATGATACCAAACTGGGAGGGATTGCAACTGCTTTGGAGGACAGGGTCATAATTCAAAATGATCTGGACAAATTGGAGAAATGGTCTGAGTTAAACAGGATGAAGTTTAACAAAGACAAATGCAAAGTGCTCCACTTAGGAAGAAAAAATCAGTTTCACACATACAGAATGGGAAGAGACTGTCTAGGAAGGAGTACGGCAGAAAGGGATCTAGGGGTTATAGTGGACCACAAGCTAAATATGAGTCAACAGTGTGATGCTGTTGCAAAAAAAGCAAACATGATTCTGGGATGTATTAACAGGTGTGTTGTGAGCAAGACATTCTTCCGCTCTACTCTGCTCTGGTTAGGCCTCAGCTGGAGTATTGTGTCCAGTTTTGGGCACCGCATTTCAAGAAAGATGTGGAAAAATTGGAAAGGGTCCAGAGAAGAGCAACAAGAATGATTAAAGGTCTTGAGAACATGACCTATGAAGGAAGGCTGAAAGAACTGGGTTTGTTTAGTTTGGAAAAGAGAAGACTGAGAGGAGACATGATAGCAGTTTTCAGGTATCTAAAAGGGTGTCATAAGGAGGAGGGAGAAAACTTGTTCACCTTAGTCTCTAAGGATAGAACAAGAAGCAATGGGCTTAAACTGCAGCAAGGGAGGTCTAGGTTGGACATTAGGAAAAAGTTCCTAACTGTCAGGGTGGTTAAACACTGGAATAAATTGCCTAGGGAGGTTGTGGAATCTCCATCTCTGGAGATATTTAAGAGTAGGTTAGATAAATGTCTATCAGGGATGGTCTAGACAGTATTTGGTCCTGCCATGCGGGCAGGGGACTGGACTCGATGACCTCTCGAGGTCCCTTCCAGTCCTAGAATCTATGAATCTATGAATCATTACTCTTTCTTCAAGGGCCTAACTGCATTATAGGGTCCACCTGAACTTTAATATTTTGACATTTAAAAAAAAAATCACTTGTGTCAGAGCGAGGCAAATATGGAATCTGAAATAATTGGAGAAAATGAGGAGAAACCCAGATAGGCCTATATCTTCTCTCCAAACCTTTTTGGCTAGTGATGAAGAGCTGACAGCACTCAGGAGAATGAGGACCATAAATTAGTGAGTCTGTTGCACTTTTGCCTTCAGGAACAAGCATCTCTTTGATAGAACATCAGACTTAAGAAAGGAGACAAGTCTCTCCTCTAATTTGAATGCATCCTCCATCATCATGGAGATGATTCACATCCGTTGATATAACACATTTACCAACCTACCTCTTTGATTTAAATGGGTATTTCTTGTTTTAATCATAGAAACAAAACAAAAAAAGCCATGCTGGTTTTAAAATACATTACGGACACTAGTGGTTTAAACTACAAAGTATATGACAATTTTTGTGAGAGAGAATGGTGTCTTGTTTAATACACATTTAACACTGGCATTTTCTCATACGTAAGAGTTACAAACAGGATATCATTAATGTTTTCAGGAAGCTGCAGTGATTTTTTCCCCACACTTGCTGTGCTACCACCCCTAAAAGCACCCATAAAACATGACATGCTGCCCTCTCTCACAATAGAAAATGTCTGACTATCTATTTTGGCTATTTATGCTGCACTCTTGATTATCCAATACTAAGTTTTCTGAAACTTTGTTATCCAAAGCGGTTTGTCCCTCCACATCTTAGTGCATTGAAAATTCCCTCTGCTATCTGAAGCCTCAACCATCCAAAAATATTCAATGTCCTCTAACATCCACAAAAAAATCAAGGCTGCATTGTACTTAAATTAGCCCGGCAGCATCAAAAACTATGATGGTTTTACAACCTGAATTCATCTCCCAGAATAGCTTCCCCTATCCTGTCATAAAAATTGAAAAGCTGAAATGAAAGCCCTATGGGAGACTGAAGTCTGGGAATAACCTCAATAATGCAGCCTGTAGAATTGAAACATTTCATCCCCTCTAAACTGCTCCAAATAGGAAATGGAAAGTGCATGCTCTAAATGAATCTATTTACAAGTCTTAAACCAAACTCTAGCTAAATGAAACAGCTATATCTTCTGATGTTCTTTGATGAGATGGATCATTCCTCCATTCATCTCAAACCATTGATTCTAATATTTTCAGTGATGCCATCTAGTATAGTACAGTCAGTGACAGTGCAAGGTATCCCATACTTCACTCCAACAATTTTTTTCAGGCTTGATCAAGTAAGATTAACTTTCTGAGCAATAGCCTCCATACACATTCAACCCCTCATTCAAAGCTTCTTTGTTGAGATAGCCAACTGGAATGCCAACTGGGTACCAGTTACGATATGACCACAGGCAACCAACTTATTTCAAATAGGCCATTGAACATCTGTCAGGTAGTCATGATTTTCAGTAACTAATGACAATGGCTAGATTCTAAAATCTGAAAAAGGGTGTTGCAATTGAAGTGGCATGGTGACAATGGATTTTATCCTGAGTTGAGCCTCTGCCAGCTATATTACTGTCAAAGATGCCAACATCAAGTTTCACTTACCAAAGCATGATCTGTCAGAAAAATCAAATTAAATGATAGGAAAACAGCAGGAACAATGTGTAACTAAATCATTTGTCTAGAAGACCAGACTCCTCACCTCAAACTAAATATGTCCAATCCCCCTGTCTGACTGATCTGCTTATGGGGGTTTTCATTTATTTTTATTTTAAATTTATTTTTTGCTGAGGCCTTTAAAACTAGAGTAACACAGGGCAACTGAAGGCAGCAGCACTACATATCATGAAATAAAAATAGGTGCTTCTCTGTATAAAAAATGGAATGTAAAATGAACTCTAACAGTATTCATTTGAATAGATGTTCCATAGAAAATTCCTGTCAGAACATATGCAGTTTCTGGCAGGAGGCAAATGTATAACTTCATTTATATATGCATGACAGAGATGGCTATAAATCCATGAAGTGGGTTTTGGTGACATCATAAAGCATGAGAGGAAAGAAGGTCATGTGGCTAAAGAACTGAACTGAAGCGAAATTGATAAGGTACTCCTGGGAGAATTCTGAGCCAAAAAACTAAAAATTATGTGCTAAAAATTTTAAAATTCTGCATATTTTATTTGTCAAAATAACACTATATAACCATGCCAGTTTCAATTATTTTGGTAATTTATTTTAAAATACCTGTCAGCAACTATGTCTGTAACAATACAGACAACAACAACAAAATCCCCCCAGGAGTAGAAAGTTAAAGAAATCCCTACAACAACCTAGTTCATGTTTCTCTGCCCCCTCCCCACAAAGAGCCCAGCCATGCGGCACCCCCCTAGCCCAGACACCTGCACCTCCTCCCCCGCCCCCTCAGAGCCCAACTGTGGGGCACCTCCAGCCCAGATATCTACCTCCCCCTCCCCAAGCCCAGGGATCCAGGGATATCTGATGGTGGGTCCCGGGCTTGCGTGGAGTTTCCTGCACACCGTCTCCTTCGTTCAGGGTGTGCCAGGAACTGCAGCTGCCAGAAACCCTCTAGCTCCCGCTCCCACTGCCCCTGGCAGTGTCTTCTATTTGCAAGCTGGGCTCTACCGGGTCCAGAGGCCTCTAGTGGCGGCCAGCAGCTCTGCAGCATCAACTCTACAGGGAAAAAGGAAATTCTATACTGAACATTAATTCTGGGCAAATTCTGCATTGGGCAGTGGTGCAGAATTCCCCCAGGAGTAATAAGGGCACAATTGCTTTCTCTGCCACAAGAATTTGTGTTTAACTCCCTTGTCCAATGTCAATCTCTTTGTGCCTGACCTTCCAATCTGTGAAATGGGGATAATACTTCCTTTCTTTCTCCCTCTGTCTTCTCTATTTAGATCTGAAGCTCTTTGAGGAAGGGAATGTTTCTTATTGTGTGTTTGTACTCTGGCTAACACAATGGGACCTGTATTGACATGTGGCCTCTTGGTACTACCATAATAAAAATAAATACATTCTAATAATAATAATAATAAATGAGAGCAGAGATTGGATGGTATGGTGGTTTCTCACCAGATGCAAATGAATGGCATTTCCTTGTACAGATGTATTTGCATTGTTTTTAAAACTTAATGTTAGGATTTTACATTTTAAAATGTCAGCTTACATTTGTACTATGTGATATATTAAGGCAGCAAAGGTTCAAATGATTGATTTATAAAGGTTTACTCTATTGTCTATCCATGTCCAGGAATAGTCAAAAATGTACATCAGAAACAAAAAAAGTATTAAGATTTTAAATACATAAAACCCAGGAAGTTAAAAAATAAAAATTAAGAACAATTTAAACTCTACCCATTTGTGTAAACGTATTAACATGAAAGAATGTTTTTTAAAGATGTCAGTTCAAGGTTATGTAACCAGGGGCGGCTCTATGGTTTTTGCTGCCCCAAGCACGGCAGTCAGGCGGCCTTCGGCGGCATGCCTGCGGGTGGTCCACCAGTCCCGCGGCTTCGGCGTACCCACCGCCGAATTGCCGCCGAAACCACGGGACCAGCGGACCTCCCGCAGGCATGCCGCCGAAGGCTGCCTGACTGCCGTCCTCAAGGCGACCGGCCCGCGCCCCCCGTGGCTTGCAGCCCAGGCATGCACTTGCAGTGCTGGTGCCTGGAGCAAATTAAACATGCTCTTGATATGTCTGGTCAGACTGCATGTCCAACTCTTACAAAAACATGACCAAAAACATCCTATCAGCAACATACTTCCAGACGTGCAGTTACAAGAGATACACTTGTTTCATTCCCCAGCACAGTGAAGTACAAATTGCATGTGCAGCGTGAAGCCCTAATAGCAGATTATATATATTAGAAGTGCCAAATTCTCTCAGGATAGCAATGCAAAATTACTAATCATTTAGACCTGGCACGTCAGTAAGAGCAACAGAAAGAGGCTGCATTTGACCTTCATGCATTACAGGAAGGAGATTATATTATGCAGTATTTTGTAACATATTGCAGCAGCTTTTTACAGCATGTTGTAATATATCATCACTCCCCAGTTTCTTTAAAGAACCAAAAACAAGACTAAAAATTCAGGGCCAGATTCTGATACCCATACGTATGTGGAACAGTGCCTTAGTTGCTAAGTAATCCCATGGTTATGGGACAGTGGGCAATGGAACATGTTAGTCAGATATCAGGTCTATGGGACTACTTACCAAGTAAGCTTCTCCCCCATATGAGTAAAGGTGACAGAATCTAGTCCTCAGTTAATTGTCATAGGTCTAGAACCTGAAGAATTCACCTAAATAAATACAGAGTAAGGACATCAAACTATAGCCCTGTGACTGTATGTCTTGGACTTTAGAAACTTATATCATATCTCCTAATTTAATACAGGATGATGTCAATGGGAGTTGGCCAAGATAAAAACTGGGTGAGAACTTGGAAGTTGTTGCTCACATGCTGCAGAATTTTCAATTTTGAGTTAATTATGTATACATTAAGGTGTTAAGATGCTTCAAGCTCAGATCTTTAGAGCCTCAAAGATAAGATATTGCTGCACTGGGGAAGGTCTTTGCCATCAAATCCCTTGTCAGTGCCACTGATTGTTTTAATGCTATTCATGTGTATTGAATGAAAGCACTTCTGCACATGAACTTTTTACTCCCTGATTCACATGCCAGGTCCACATGATCTTGTCCAGCTGAATGTGGTGCCTGGTTTCTAATTTTTTGTTTTATTTTGCAATTTTATTATCATATAAAAATTCTTTTTATGTAAGAGATATTTATATGTTCAAGGCCAAATTCCCAGGTACGCTAAAGTCACTTTGTATTGTGTAAGCAGTGTAGAGTGACATTAATGTGGCCAGAGATAGCTAATGGAGAATTCCTCTTACACAGAGGAAATTGTCCACCAATGGAAAAAATTGGAACCCTTAGTCATTTTTTGAATTTTGTGATGTAATGTGAGTTCACTAGTCAGACAGAAGGACAAAGAAACATTAGACTCTTTGCAATAAGTTCAAAGGGGAGACATTTTTGAGATTTTTAATTTAAAAAAGTACTCACTTCAATCAACATTTTCAGAAAAATGTCCGGTTGTCAGTGAGATATAACCCTCCTTATGTGAAAGCATGAGAGGATTTTCTTTTTCTGGAATCAGCAAGGAGAAATTGAGATCAGCCATATAACAGGGCTGCTATCTTAACTATGTAGAAGCTATCATCTCTCCAAAGTAGAACACACACCTGCAGTGCCAGGACCAGAACCTTGTTCCGACCAGAAGAGTGCCAAAAAATCATGAGCTTACAGAACTGGTTCAGTTAGCACTCAATTAAGAAATATCCGTATGTCCTTTCTAAGCTGCCAGCAGCCAAGAGAGGACAATATGCTTGCACACAAATGTACAGTGCCCAATCACACTCCCACTGAACTCAATAGCAAAAAGTTCCTATTGACATCAGTGGGAAGAGTGCTGGGCCAATAACGCCCATTGACACCAATGACACCTCAAAGAGTAGGTCCCAAACTATCTGCAACAAAAGTAATTAATTTAATTGAATTAAAACCTATTTTCTGCAAACATAGGGGGGGATTTAACGTTATGGAAAATGTAAAGGGGAAGTAATTGTTAAACACTGGGTAAGGAAGCCATTTGCAGTGTGTAACAACAAGAACTTTCTTGAAGCTACCACCTGACAATGCAACATATTCTTACATGCCAGTAGATGGCTGTCTTTGTATTAACTATCTCTTCTATACAGCTCTCACCTAACAGTAACATCCTAGAGGGAGACAAAGAAATGTCAAACAATAGTCAAATTTCAAATCAGAGTATTTTTTAAAATGACTTTCAGTTCAAAAACAGTCCAATGAATTTTCTCCAAACTTGGCAAAAATATCCTCCTTTGCTGTCAGAATAATTCTGGCAACTTTTAGGCTAAACTGTTTCTCTAAGCTAAATAGTAGGGCTAAAATAAAGACTTAATAATGGTGGTTGCCTGCAACATCAGGTCTATAAAGTACTATACCTTTCAGTCTGATTCCTACTGTTGTTCCAAGTGCCTTAGAGATTATAAACATACTATTGGATTCATTTCTTAATTGTAACTCACTAGTGTTGCACTGTATGAACTCATGAAACATTTTGTGAGTCTCACCATACTAAGAACTGGCTGTTGAGGGAGAACCTTTCTTCCTGTAAACTAAGGAGCATGACTTCCTGTTTAAGGAGGTGTGTGATGGTTGCCTGAGAGCAACAGGAAGTCACAGTGTGAGACTGCATACTGTAATTGTTGCTTTCTCTGTTTATATATAGTGTGTTTCTTTTCTCTAGTTGTGCACCTCTTTCAATAGAAGCCACAGTAATTATAGCACCCTATGGACAGCTGATCATTGTTTAATGGCACTAAGAAGCCTATAGGCTTTAGTAATGGGAACCATCCATTTTCACTACTCAGTAGAACAAGGCAAGTGGAGCCATTAAAGTTTAGGAACTCATCATTGTGACAAAGCAATAGATACAAAGTGCCTCACTCTAAAATTCTTCTTTACATTAGAAAAGAATCAGTAGTTTCATTTCTTCCAGGCACCCTGTGTCTGATACTTTCTCTCTTTCCTTTCCTCACCTCTCCTTACCTAAGAAACATAGGCAGTTGTTTTGGACTAATAAACAAAGAAAAGCTAGCTCTATGAAACATATGACAAAGCCCATTAAATTACCTCCGCCACATCACTACCTCTCATAGAGACCACAGGACATGAACAAGATGAGATACCTTTTCATGTCAGGGGATAACTACATTTGCAGAGCTTATTGACATGACAAAGAAGCATTAGCTGTTTAAAAGAACCCAACCAATGCCTCTGAATTTGCTTTCAGCCTAGTAGAAAATTAAAGGAACTCCTAGGCATTTTCTCATGCAATTATGCGCAAAGAGACTTAAGCTCAGTTTTCATGATGACAAGCAACTGGATAGTGATAAGCCATCCTTGGCATCCTCTGCCTCCCATCTTTCTTCTCCAATAGAGGAATGATACTCTTTGTAATGAGGTCTTTTCCCTCCTACCAGGCCTCAGTGGTGCCCAGGGAAAATAGTAAATTAAAGGTTGTTCCTGTGAATTACTGAGCATTTCCCAACCTGGCTGAGGCAAAAAAGATTTATGCTATGAAACCAATAGCTCTCTGCAGATTGTCTTTACTGTGAATATTGTCTGGCAAAATAAGATATGTCTCTCTCACTTTCTCTCTCTGTTAGATAGCCTATAAAGGTCACAAAAGCTAAATCCAAACATAATGACATTGAGAAATGTCTCTATTGCTGAGTAACTACTAGCTGACTATAATAGCATCAATTTATTAATACAAAACAATATTTACTCAGAACAATAAAACCAATCTACTATGTTCCAACATGAGGCAAATAAATACATCTAAAATTAGATTCTATTTGCTGTATGAGATAAACTAGCCTGAATTGGAAATGAGGTAAAGAAGCCAGTTTAAGCTTTGACTGCTGCTTTTTTAGTATGGAAGGAAAAATAGTTGACTTCATAATAATTTCTAAAGGAAAATCCTTCTGTAGGGACAAAAATGCTTCATTCCCATGCGCATTGCATTACTATACTGTTCCATGCAACATTAACTGAATTCATTATCTGTAAATAGGAGATCACCCATGCCTTAATCTGCAGTAACTATGCACTCCTTAGAAATCATGTCCATCTTGGTAGGGACACTCTCAGCTTTTACTTGAAGACAGAGGTTCTACCTCTGCCTTCTTAATGAAGTAAAGCCCAAGAAACAACATTGACTTTAGTGGAGTTCACTCCAAAATTGCACTGGTATACATAAGAGCAGAATTTATCTCTAATGCACTGGGAGACTGATTAATCCAAAATCTTGGGGCTTGATTCTCAGATGCCTTGCATCTTGTGTGGTCACTTATACCTGGGCAAGTGGATGTAAAACATAACCATATCAGAATGGCAGCATTATACACCCACTTTGCAGAGATATAAATGACTATGCAAGGCCTTGGAGAATCAGGTCTTCAATGCCATAGTGTCTGTATTTCCTTTTATTCAGAGAGTCTGAAATCTGTGAGCTGAGACATACGAAGATTAGTCATAATTTCAATCTTCTTTATATGCTTTTCAGGCTCTGAAGTTCAGCTTGTGGGGGTAATTCTCCCACAGATTTTGCTGCTGCTTTTACCAGTGAGTCAGTAGTCAACATCAAAATTTAAAACTACCCATTTCTGTCTAGGGAGGACTTTGTAATAACACTAAAATACTTTGTCTTCCTTTGTTATTTGCCAGAGCTCACACACCCACCTGATTAAGTGTTACTAGAAAGCGTGACTAGTTGTGCACTGCACAAATAACACATTAAAATATGATTCCAGGTGAGAAATAATCTGATACTGAAACTTAACAACAAAGGTCAGGTGACACAAAACCAAGAAAATAATTTGTCTTGAAGAAGTCTTTGAGTCTTAAGGTCACCAAAACACCAAATGAACTAAAGACAGATTTCAGCTTCTACTAATCTTTGCACAATATAACATAATATTAAATGGCATAGGTTACATATTACATCACATAAAGTCAATTCACATTATGGAGTATATTCTCCTTTTGATACACATGCATAAGTCCTGTTCTGCTCAAGTTCCCAAAGGAGAAGTAATGTCACTAGTACAAATTCAAATCCTCCCAGAAACAAATCAGCAAATGTCACACAATTTTAGAATTTGCTTTTAAAATTATTTTGAATTTAAAGTTTTCTTAAGGAACCATTAAGAGGTAAAAAGAGTGAGCGAAATCACTTGCTGCATCTTAACCTTTTGTTAATTTTTTCTGACAGTTATAGGATACTGTAATGGGGTACCTCACCCCCAGAGCACCCTCTGGCAGGCTGGTGCAACACCACAATATCAGCTCTGCCTCAGTTTCCCCTACTGAGCTTTCTGTAAGTCCAGTGAGGCTTATGTATATTGAACAGTGAGTGACACTTCAGGAGTCTAATTTATTTAACCCAAAGGTGGAACATTACACAAATTGGCTTTCACTCCAGCATCCTTGTTGGAGGGAGAAGGAGCTGAGTTAACTTTAGTCCAGCAACCCCGCTTTCGTCCAGGTCCCTTACCAGTGAGACCATCTTGACCTGGAACCCTCTTCTGGGCCTCTCGTCATCAGCTGTGTCAGGGTCCCCCAGAGGTCAAACCACTACAACTCTTCCTTGGAACAGCATTTAATTGCTCTGATCTGGGGCTCCTGCTATTACCTGGTGAAATCCTTCAATTGAGACCAGGTTTTGCCAAGAGTTGGCATTCATAGCTACTTCCTTTTGGAGCCTCTCGCACGTAGGAGCACTCTGCCTTGGTGTCCTTTCCTAGTGGGCTTCCTCACTAGCTCCCTCTGAGAAGCCCTCCCCTGAGGAGCTTGGTCTTTCTCATTCTGGGGATTGTACCTCTCTCCAGGAGCCTCTGTTCTCTAGGGACACGCCACTGGGAGTGGCTTCCTAGCCAGCTCCCCTAAGGAGCTCTTTCCCCAGGTGCTTCCTCACTATGTTCTCTCCTGCCTGAGCCCACATAACTCTTAAAGATATGCCTTAACTAATTAACTAGTTTCCAGTTACTCAGTGAGCAGGGCCGGCTCCAGGCACCAGCTTAACAAGCAGGTGCTTGGGGCGGCCAAGGGAGAGGGGCGGCACCTGCGGCAATTCAGGGGTGGCAGGTCCCTCACTCCCTCTAGGAGCAAAGGACCTGTTGCTGAACTGCCGCCGCCGATCGCGGCTTTTTTTTTTTTTTTTTTTTTGCTTGGGGCGGCAGAAATGCTGGAGCCGGCCCTGTCAGTGAGTTAACTACTTTCAAGTGAACCTGCCTAATTCCTTCTTGTGGAGCGTGTCAGAGGTAGGCAGGGCCCCTGACCCCTTCAAAGGGCCAACTACCCTCTGACGGATATATTTATTTATTGTGTAGGGATCTAGCCGCTTGTCTTACGTTATTGTCAGTGGAAGCTGTGTGGTTTAATATGCACTGTTTGGAAAATGTTGGAGCGTGTGTAGGGAAGGGAAAGACAATGTGACAGCAGTTGGCTGAAACACACACACACACTGGCCTCTGCCAGTGTTTATTTTGCAACTTTCTTTCACATGTGGATAAATATGACAATGCAGAGGAGGGTTTTCAGAGCCCATGTAGGATGAGCTGTTTAGTCTCTTGTTTACTGTGAAACTATTGAGAAGCTTGTTTTGAACGATTCATGGGAGTAGCTAGCTGGAGATCAGTGTGACCAGTGAGTCTGTAGGGCTGCCTAGGATCAGTTACGTAATAAAATGCCAATTTGGGGACTGATTCTGATATCATTTAACTAGTTTTTGTACTATGTCAACAGCACTGACTTCAGTGGAGTTACTCCTGAGCTATGCCAGCGTAAGTGAGACCAGAATCAGGAACAATGGCTTTCTATGTGATCTGTCTTTGCGTGTGTGGTGCCTTGGACCTAATAGTTTCTAGAGGACGTGGCAGGGATATAACAGTTTCATCCATATTCCGGAGTATATGCTTTGGTGAAACCTGAGTACTTTATATAAGCAGTCTCAAGGTTACATTGATGGGGATTTAATTGTGAAGCAGTTTGTTGGTCAGTTTGTTTAGCATCTATCTGAAAGAGAGACAGTAACAATATTTTGCTTGGTTCTCTTTAGGCCATTTTCCAAGTTAGTAGTGCAAAATTCTGTGCTTTCAAAAAACCCAAAGGATCTTTGGCTTCTACTTTCTCCAGAAGGGTAGCAGAAACCTGGTTCCCTACTATACCTGGGGAACAAACACACACACAGATAGACACCCTCCACACTGTCAGACTGTGCTACTGACCCAACAACTCTCATCCAGCAGAAGAGGATACAGGATTGGCTTAGTGGGGCTCAAATAATAGCCTTTCCTATGTAGACAATGAAGGTAAAGCTTCCTCTAGAGCAGGTTTTAAAATGAAGTCAATGGGACAAAATGAGAGTTTACCACCCAGTGGCCAGATTGTGTCCCCAAGATCTGCAGACAGTTAAGGCCTTTAATGAGAAAACCAACCCTGCCTATGGCTTCAGGATCCAACAGAAGGAGGGGGCAGGAAGTGTTGGAAGGAGGTGGGTACATCGCCTTCCCTATCTGCATCTTTCCAATATTCTCCAAGATTCCTGCTTCTATATGACATGCCATATGCCCTGGAACCTCCTCATCTATTTCCCATTACCCTTTTATTTCTTTTTCTGTTTTGATACAGTGGTTATTTTAAAGTATCCTACCCCATTTCCAGTGAGCTGACTTTGACCCATCCATCAAAATGAACTGCTCCCAAACCTTTCTTGATGTTAACTCCTATGTTTTTCGCCTTCGGAAGGTTTTTCGCCTTCCTCCGCAGCATAGGGCAGGGGTCGCAGGCTGGAAGATTCTGTTGTGGGTGGGTCAGCTTTTGTGGCCTGCATCATGCGGGAGGTCAGACTAGATGACCATATTGGTCATTGGTCATTCTGACCTTAAAGTCTATGAGTCTATGAGTCTATGTCCATCTCTTAAATCGCTTGCCTGATACCATTTTCTAGCAGGATCTCATCCCATGTTCTGGGGCTTCCCTGATAGTTGTATCCCATATAGTGAAGAATATGCCCAGGAAACCCCAAAACTTGCCTTATGGAATTTCCTATGCACTCAGTGCACTCGGAAGCATTTCTATGTGGGAAGATCCAGAACATGCATGTTCAGAGTTTGCAGAAGGGGACCCAGTATCACTGCGAACTCTTCAGAGAGCCTCCTCTGAGAAGAATCCTATTGGTGGATAGGAGATTGATGAGCTTCACCCTTCTGTAAAAGTTCCTTGAGATGGGGAAGGAGGGCCCTGGACTCTTTGCTGCAGAGACTCCTGCCATTGGGCAGGGGTACCAGAGGAGCTGAAGCTTACCTATACAGAAGGTAGGGAAGAAGGTCTTCTCAAAAAGTTCATATTGTGCTAAGGAACACACAAATCTCTCTTTTCTTGATTGAACAGAAGGTTCCTTCTAAGGTTCAGACAACACTCGCGGATGGCTCAGCTCAGCTCCTGGACTCCCAGATAGTCAGAGAAACCAAAAAGGCCTTGTTCCATCTGCAGTTGTTTCCTTTTCTGATGGATAAGGACTTAACAACAGTATCCACATCTTTGCCACCTCCAGGTTACACTATTGTAATGCATTATACTTGGAGTGGACCAGGAAGTCCACCAAAAAGATAAACATGGGAGATCAAGCAGCAGCCAGCCATTCTATATTGGTTGCCTACCCAGTTCCAAGTCCAGTTCAACGTCCTGGTCTTCATTTATCTATCTATGAGCATTTCTAAAGCTTACATTTTAGCAAATATGGGCTGGGGCCCAGATCTCAATGACAACCTTTTCCTCAATCATATGCCAAATGGCAGCTGTCTTCAGCTGGAACACTACTTCTCACAGAGCCCAGGGTATGACTCACAAGGAATTTACTCAGTGCACAGCCTGCAACTATGGAACAAACTTCTTCCTTAAGTAGGTGGAGTCTGTTTTACCACCTTCAAGGCAAGATGCAAAACTCGTCTCTTGGTGCAGGTCTTCTAGCAAGGGACAGTGTCTCCTGATTCCACTTAGCATCCGATCCTTTTACTAAGAGTGTGTTGGGTGGAGGAGGGCGTAGAGCTGTGCTCCCATTTCGAGAGAAATCCACGCAGTACATACATGTATGTAAAAGCACCAAGATATTACAGTAATGGGTGCTTTAGAAGTGAGTCTGATCATTTAAAAGGAAAACAATGCAATTTCCCTTTTGGGGAAATTTAATACTACGCCTTGTGCGGTGGTATAAGGCATAAAGCTGAAAGGCTAGTGATTTTAATCACTTAAGAAGATTAAAAATCTTTATTATTTCATAGAAAGACACTGCTTAGAGTGACACTGCTAATATGAAATTGGATTTCTAAAGAAAAACACTATTGATATGGGTATGACATCGTTGACAGCCTTTTGGAAAGCTCAAATTGTGCACAGCTGTCTAAAGCTATTTCACTGGCAGGAGGATGGACGAGATGATCTAATAAAGCCTTTCCAATCTCTAACTTTCATTATGTGATATAGTTATTATATAGAAGTATGTTCACCTAGATAAGGGATGCAATTGTTTTCATGCACAGAAATTATTTTACAGTATAAACATATATTAAATGCTTCCCAGTGCACAAACCACATCAGGTTTATTCCAGCAGCATGCTCTCAAGTGGCCCCTCAAAACATTTCTGCCACCGAGTATAAGAGAAGGTTTCCCTGATTTCCCTGCCGCTTTTGGGGATCTAAATAATCCCTGTCAGAGAAGATTTATCCCTGAAACTCGTAAAAATATTTGTGTTGAGTAAATTTGTCTTTGCATTTGGAATGGCCCAGATTGGGCCAGATTATAGGTATCTTCAAAACATTGCCACTGGGGAAGATATCCCCAGATCCCATTACAAGGTCTTCACTCTCCTTCTCACTATACAAGTCAAATACACTATCCATTCACTCATTGTAGTTCACAGGAGCAGGGTACTAATATTTCCAGCATATATATATAATATGTTAGTTTGCACACCAGTGCTGCCTGCTCTGGTTATGATCCTAACAAAGCATTTTTATTTAAATAGAAAACTAAATGAAGAGTTTCCTACGCTTCTTACGTCTCCTCCTCAGGGGCGCACGTACCCCTGGGACAGAAGGTTTGTTAGAGGGGCAACCTTATGTGAGAGCCCTGTCTAAAATATTGGCAGTTCACCACTGGTTCATTCAATGTATTAGTGAAAACTCTGGTTTGCTACTGCAATCACTGTCATGGCAAGCATACAATAAATCAACTGTCCACTAAAGACAGGTTGTATGTCACAAGGTTGGTTGACAAACGTGAAACAGACCATGAGAGACAGATATATTGTAATGTAAATTTCACTCTGCAGTTAGTTCGATCATGTAGGGTTAACAATAACAAACACATCTATAGCTGAGACTAGCACAGCTGAAAATACAATGCAGGGAAAGCCATAACTGCAGTTTTTGTACTACCACATTGCCATTTTGAGAAAAGAGTTTGTTCCCACTAGAGCTGTGAGTCTGCTCTTTGGAGAGCCCCTTCTAGCAGCGGGGTCCCATTTCAAGCTTTCTCAGAGAGTTTGGACCTTTACAACAGCGGAGGTTCCAAGTGACATTTCTCTCCCTGTATTGATTCAGCTGCACTAATTGTGCCTTTGGCAATGTTGTCTGTATCAGTCTGGGGTCCTCTTTTTCTTTTCTTTCAGATGCTTAAAAACGCTTCCTGGTTTAAGTGTCTGATATACCTTTATTGAAGCTGAGGTCTCTTTTTTTCTTCTTTGATGGACTGCTGCTGGGCAAACAGACAGCCCCTTTTCTCCCTGTCTCACAGTGGTAGGAAGGCAGTCACATAAGCACACCAGTCTGTTTTTATCTTCTATTCAGTGATGAATCCAGATCTACAATAAATGCTGTTTTCACAAAATAATTTTAAGCCTTGCGTCCCATATAGGAGGAGGACATTTAAATCTAATGTAAAATTATAATGTGGGGGAGAGTGTTTGTCTTTAATAATTATGAACTCGAAACAAGCAAGCACTGAATAATTCTGCTCTAGTGGCTGCATTGAATATTCTAAGGACGTCTTCCCCTATTTTCAGCGTAGCAGGAAACTGAATGAAAAGGTAACGTTCCACACTAACAGGCTGCCTAAAGGAAATTTATATATATATATATATATATATATAAAAAGAAAAAAAAAGCCCTCAGCAAACACAGAGTAGCAGAAAGCCTTCTCTAAACATGCTGACTTTCATGTCTGTCTCTCTATTTAGAGTTTTTTTCTACTTTTACTCCTAGTCTATTCACTTTAATCTTTGGAACCATTATTTAAGTAATAAGAATATGAAGGGCCATGCATTGTTGGATAACCTCATGGCTAGGGAGACATTCCAAAGCACAGTGCTTAGCCCAGTGCCACAATTTCCTTAAAACAATATGATCACAAGTAGCTTACTACAATTCCAAGAGAGGAAAATACCTTTTGAGTTCAAATAAAATGTATCAGCTATAAGATCACAACAATGAGTGGGACTAAATAGATGAAAACAAGTCCTGATATTTTATAGCAATGTCAGGTGTCTGTATGAGGCTGTGTGTTATGATGCTGAAGTGCTGTAATTGTAAGGGACTCGGTTAATAAAATTCAGTGCCAGCTAGCATCTATTTTAAAATAAAACAGGGACATCCCTCTTCAATATCATGCTGTATGTGTATGCTGTCCATGCAGCCTACTTACATTCAGAAGTCAGAGAACTGATCCACAGTGGAGCACTTAGACATATGAATTTGCAGTCTCATTTTACAGTTTCCCAAAGATCCTTATATGGGATAGTGACCTCTGAAATGGGAAAAACAATGAGATACAACATTACCACCCTCTGAAACTCTCATGAATGAGCCTCTTGTGAGACTGAAGACAAATTGTGACACCTTATTCAATTTGAATAGTATCTCACTCCATAAATAGCCCCACTGACATCAATGAGACTATTTCAATCATAGAATAGAATATCAGGGTTGGAAGGGACCTCAGGCGGTCATCTAGTCCAACCCGCTGCTCAAAGCAGGACCAATCCCCAGATAGATTTTTTTTGCCCAAGATCCCTAAATGGCCTCCTCAAGGACTGAACTCACAACCCTGGGTTTAGCAGGCCAATGTGCAAACCACTGAGCTATCCCTCCCACCAAATTATGGTCCAAACTAATGTGAAGTTCTGAATCTTTGAGATTTCCCCATCGCTGGTAACTAGTGTGCATTTTATTACCCATATGTCTCTAGTTTTAGCACCACAGATGTTTCTAATTTAGTTCAAACATTTTTGTAAGACATTTGCTAGATTACATGTCAGCTACAGAATCAAGGCCAACAACAAATACTCATAAAAGCATATTTCTCTCTAAGACTGAATGAAGCAATTTGCATTCAGCATAAAGCAAAAACATCTCCAAGGTCAAAGAAAGGATTGCTGAAGCTTATGCACTTACATAGCTGGAAGTAAAGAATGTTAGAGGTGTGTACAGCAGGGAGAATGACAAGATGTCAATTAGAAACACAAAGGTGGAAATTAGAAAGGATTTGGGCATGAGAATTTTCCCCCCACAACCAAAGATTCTAAACCTGATTGCTTTTAAGACAAAATCAGTAAGATTTGGCACTAATTCTAACCTGACACTGTTTCATAATAGAGAGCTATTTATTACAAATTTTAGTCAAGAGTACAACAAAATGATTATTTGTATTATTGATAATAATACATAACACTCATAGATCACTTTCCCCATGCATAGATCTCAGACATGGGTAAGCATCATCAATCCTGTTATACAAGTGGCAAAACACATAGACTTAAGCCCATATTTTCAGAAATGGCTATTAATTTTTGTTCGCCCAACTTGAGTCGTTGGTCCTGATTTCCCAGAGGTACTGAGTCTCTGCACCTTCCTTTTAACTTTATGAGAAATAATGGATACTCAGTAACTGACTGCCGGCCAGAAGCATTTAACAAAATTAAAGGTCATCTCCCTGCCTATATAATGTATCATCTGCTTGGCCTCACATTTGCCCTTTGTGCAGTAGAGAGCAGGGCCGGCTCTAGGTTTTTTGCCGCCTCAAGCAAAAAATTTTTTGGCTGCCCCCTCACCCCAGCCCTGGGCTCCCCCCCCCCCGCCCACCGGCTCCCCCCCCCCCCCGCCCACCAGTGCCCCCCCACACTCACATCCCCTGCCGCCACAGCACTGGGCTCTCTCTTCCCCCCCCACACCCCCTGCCGCCCCAGCACTGGGCTCCCTCCCCCCCAACGTGGATCTGCTACCAGCACACGGCGGCCGAGCCCTGGCCCAGCTGCGACTCCGTCCCCATGCGGGTGGAGCTGCTGGACGGTGCAGAGTGGGAGTACTTCCAGGCTGCGGGGCGGCTGCGGGGCGGCGCGGAGAACACGGCCCCCTCCCTGGGCTTCGTGGCACTGCTGGTGGCCGAGGTGGATCAGTTCGTGCTCACCGCCCTCACCCCCGACATGCTGGCGGCCGAGGACCTGGAGAGCCCCCCTGGACCTGCTGCTCTTCAGCCTCACCGCGCCCTGGCCCAGCCCCAGCGGGCGGGAAGGCGAGGATCTCCGGCTGCGGGGCTACCTGCTCAGCACCGACGAGCCCAGGTGGCCGCTCACCTCCGGGAGCCCCTCTCGCCGCCGCAGCCCGGGCCCGACTCCAGGGGACCCTGCTTCCCTCCCTCCCCGGCTCCTCACACACTCCGGGAGCCCCTCTCACTGCTGCAGCCCAGGCCCTGGATCCGAGCCCGGGCTGCGGCGGTGGCGGGAGGGTTCTCCTGGAGTGTGTGAGGAGCCGGGGAGGGAGGAGGAGCCGAGCCCGGGCTGCGGCGGCGGTGGGAGGGGCTCCCGGAGTGTGTGAGGAGCCGGGGAGGGAGGGGGAGCCGAGCCCGGGCTGCGGCAGCGAGAGGGGCTCTCAGAGGGTTCCTGCATCATGCGGGAGGTCAGACTAGATGACCATATTGGTCCCTTCTGACCTTAAAGTCTATGAGTCTATGAGGGTGTGAGGAGCCAGGGAGGGAGGGAGGGAAGTGGGGCCTGGAATGCAGGGAGGGAGGAGGGGTCCTGCTGCCACTGCCGCTCCGAGTCTCCCCAGGGCGGCGCGGCGTTTCCCCGCCCGAGTGGGCTGTGCAGGCTCGTGCGCTAACAGGACCATTGGCTTTTTGCTGCCCCAAGCAAAAAAAAAAAAAGGGGGGTGGTGGAGTGCCGCCCCTTAGAAAGTGTCGCCCCAAGCACATGCTTGGAGGGCTGGTGCCTAGAGCCGGCCCTGGTAGAGAGGCACCACAAGAGCAGCCTCACAAAGGATTCCTGCAAGTTGGCATGTTAGGGTGTGTACATGATTACACTGACCTTATGGCTTAATAAACCAAACAAGTGGATTGGGATCACTGGATCACAGGAGGCTAGATCAGGGAGGCTGCGGCATTGGCTTCAGGCCCTAGCTCTCAGCTGAGGTTTGGATTTCACCCCAAGTACTTCTCATTCATATAGGGTGACCCGACAGCAAATGTGAAAAATCAGGACAGGAGGTGGGGCGTAATAGGAGCCTATATAAGAAAAAGACCCAAAAATCGGGACTGTCCCTATAAAATCGGGACATTTGGTCACCCTACAATCATAAAGCTTGACTATGCTCACTTTAACGAGCTGAAATGAATCACACAGAATGAGCATAGAAAATATGCTCATGTACAAAATAACTTTACTGGGCAACAACTCACAGCTCAAGTAGCAGACTGCGCTAAGGTTTTCCTCCAGCAGCAAGAGGAAGAAATGCTCCTCAACGGGCCAAGCAGCAGCAATGGAGCTGCACTGTGGATGCAACTCCAACCCTGAGGCTGGAATCGTTTTTGCAGTGCCTGCTGCCCTCATTTGTGTCTGAGGGGAATAACCAGTGCATGCATGCAACAGCAACTGCATGGACCCAGCCACTGCCACGTCCAGCCCCGTCCCAAATCCACATTGCTCTGTGGTGCAAAAAGACTCCACTCCCATCCTCCTCAAAGCTGGACTCCATGGCATACAAGGGCACCATGTATCATTTCCTCAAGTCCTGCTCCTCATTTTACCAGTTCCATTGTGGGAAGAGCCTTCCTTGCCTGTGGAGGTGGGGACAGGATTTACCCCAAGGCTTTTGGGTCTAACTTGAAAAAATCTGTGGGGCAGGACTAGTTTAGACTGTAAGACCTTTGAGACAGGGACCTTGTCTCTTTAATTCTCTATGAAGCTGCCCGGAAATCATTGCCTTTAAAGAAATGATACAAATGAAGGAATAAATAATAAAAGCACCTTCAGAGTGAAGTCTCAGCTTCTCTGACATTGTAGTTACCTTGTTATAATACAGACTGCATAAAAAAACCTAGTGACTATGCTAGATCTCCACAAAGATTATATTATTACAAGGGTACAGTGGGTGATGCTATATATTGAATTATTTTGTACTGGGGGAAAATAATGCTTGACAGCTGAAGGCCCTGAGAATTATAATTGCTCCTTTCAACAGTTAGGACATTCATACACATATTAAACTAGTTGCAACATTACAAATCACCTTGATCGATCAGTCCATCAGCTCTCACAGAGAAAGCGCCTATCACAACATGTCATTCGGGTTGTTCTAGCCAGTACTTCAGCCATTCGCTGGCCAGACTGTCAGTGGCAACATTACAAATAATACTCTCTACTGATTGGGCCTGATTCTCCTTTCACTTACATTGGTGTAAATCAGGAATAACTCCACTGAAGCTTGTGGGCCATGTCCTTTGCCGGTGTAAATTGCCATGGGTCCATTAAAGTCAGTGGAGCTACAACAATTACACTAGCTGAGGATCTGGCCCAATATGTGAAATGGGTGTGACAGGAGAGTCAACCTCAATTTCAAGTAAACTCTCTAAGGCCTGGTCTACACTGGGTGGGGGGGCGAGGGGGGGGTGATGTAAGATACGCAACTTCAGCTACGGGAATAGCGTAGCTGAAGTCGACGTATCTTATTTCGATTTACCTCCCATCCTCACGGTGCAGGATTGACGGCCGCGGCTCCCCTGACGACTCCGCTACCGCTGCGCACCCTGGTGGAGTTCCGGAGTGGACGGGAGCGCGTTCGGGGATCGATATATCGTGTCTAGACGAGACGCGATATATCGATCGTTATCCGCCGACCCAGCGGGCAGTCTGGACATACCCTAAGGTTAGCCGATTAGAAGGGAAGTTTTCCTGGAAGTGAACGATACTGCTTTTTTGTTTATCTGTTTTGGTACATTGTAATTATACAAAATTAAAATATGTGAAAAAAATACAGTGGGTGAAATTCTGGACCCATTGAACTCAATGGTAAACTCCCTTTGACCTCAATATGGCCAGGATTTCACTCCATATGAGCTATGGCCAAAATACACATTTTGGGTGCCTAAAATTAGGGACCCAAATACAGATTTCTGTAGATTTACTTATTACCTAAATAAGTTTCTTTGATGGGAGTTGTGGGTGCTTAGCACTCCTCAAAATCAGGCTACCTATTTAGCTTCCTAAATATGGATTTAGAGGCATAATTTAAGACAACCAAGGTTGAGAAATTTGGCTTGTATGTTATAAATTAATTAAATAATTTTAAAAGATCTCTGAAAGTAGCAATCAAACTGTACCTTCTTTTAGCTTTCTTGGCTGAAGAGAGGAAGATAAATCGTTAGCAGAATGAACACTTGGAGTATTTTTATTGCTATTTGAATTAGGGGACATGACTCAGTTTTATTTTCCCCAAGCTATTTTTTCCTGATATATGCTACAGAGTTGGTGGCTGAGAAATTACAACAAGGGCATATGCAGAGTGGGTCACACTTACAGGCATTCTGACCCTCTCTGTTTATAACATTCTATAACTAAATCAGGAGCAAGATACTCCAGGACAGTTTGCTACGCTACATAGTACCATACAAAGGCTGTTCTTAAACCTAAGGGAAGTAGTTTGGGGATTGCTGTAGAATATGAGTCAAAACTAGATTTAAGTTACCATAACCACTTGAGTGAAAGCAAGCATACATTTGTAGAGCTTTTAGTTTGTAAATGAAGATGTTATTTTGCCTAACCTGGGTCAACTTGACAGTTGCTACTTTCTGGGTTGTGATCTTTTGCCATACCTCTGGCAGCTCTCAACTATCCAGCTTTCTGCTCAAAGGGGATCAGCTACAAATGAGATCGGAACAAAAGTTTATTATGAACTTTCTATCCACAGAATTTTTCTAAGATTAGAATGTGTCAGTTAGAACAAGTTGTCAATGCAAGTCTTTATCTGAGTGTATAAAACCGTTTTAACCTGTCTGCCAGGTTAAGCAGGTTCATTCACATACAGACAAGTTCTACCAGATTTAGCCTAGTTCATTGCCTTTGTGCTTTCCCTGTTTCAAAGTGCCTGCTCCACTCCTAGGTCTGACAGCCTCTTTCTCCTCCCTGCCCTCCAGCCCTCAACTGCTCAATTATCCTTTGGTTGTTTACATTTGTTACAATTCATTTCTTCCTATGTCCATCCTAAATCTATTTCCTCTGCAAACACATCCTCTCCCTGATACTTTCTAGATCACTGAAATTCTCGGCTTGGAAACAAAGACTTTAAGCTTTATTTAAAACAAGATTTATGAAACTATGTTCTGTGACCTACTGATGGGTCTTGGAGGGAGTCCTAGCGATCATGGGAGGTCATGCAAAAACATAACATTCCATATATTTTAAATGATAAAAAAAATTGATGCACAACAGAAGCCTTGTAATGGTGAGGCCATTCTACTGCTGTAGCCTTGAAATCCCAGCTAGCCATAGTTGTGTGTTTCACTGGATTTACTTTATACAAAAGAGTACAAGTCCCATTCAAATATATTGTTTATTATCTGTGACACAAAGTTCAAGTACCCATGCAGACAGACCATTACAAGATGTATCCCTGATTTCAGAGCTGCCCAGGGAGCACAGTTAAAATGCTGGAGTTTTGCCATATGAATGTGTTTCTGGCATAAAGCGCATTGAGTCTGGGAACCCTTGTCTTCAGATGGTGGCTTGAGATGGGAGAATGTTGCTGAACACTTTTTAAAATGAAGTCAGTATATATCTAATGGGAGCTTTAAAATACATCAATTCTGAGGTATTTTTGTTTAAACTGCAGAATTTTAACATATGATAATATGAATATAATGGACCAGATCCTTCAGATTGGCTGAAGACCTCTTGATGCAAGTCCTGAGGTGGAGAGAAAGATGGTTTTAAGCCATTTCTGTGTTCCCCCAGTCCTGAGCTACCAGGTGTTGGCCTAGTTCCCAGTGCAAATGGGAGCAGGATGAAGGCTGCTCTAAAATGCACTGGCTCCCAAAAGCCCCTAGGGGTCACCAGAGCATAAGAATACTCCAGCCATAGTCATTTTACCCAGCTGTCTCCCATGAACCAGCAGCAAGCATGGTGTGACATAGGAGCTGCAACAGTGACTCTGTGCCACACAGAGGTTTCCCTATGTTGGAGGAGTCCTCCACTGGCATTCTCAGTCAGCTTTCAAGACCCTGTTTCCAGTCAGCACTGCATAGGCCATTGCAAGACAAACTGAGAGACCTTTCATGAGACAAGACCCCGCAATTGACTTTCTTTAGCCAGGAACTCAGCAGATTAGGTTGTCTTTGAAGGAGAAATACCTTGCTTTAGCTGCAGAACTCATGAAAGTTCTCATCCAGTTTTTGTCCTGGTGTCTCTGAGTTAGGCTAGGGTTCTCTTCTACAATGGCAATGAAAACAAATTAAAATACCAATGCAATTTTTATCAATCAAAAGTTATCTTAGACTGTACAGTACTTCCCCAGACTAGTGAGGAACAGCTTTTTTCCTCTACACAGGCCCATCCACAACATCAAACTGTGAAAGTACTTAGGTCAAGATTTTTACAGATGTAAAACTTAGGCTGCTAAATTTGTATTTAGACACCTAAATAAGTGGCCTGATTTTCAAAAGTGCTCAGTACCCAGAAGTTCCCAGTGACTTCAGTCCAGTCAAATATGGATTTAGCAGCCTAATTTCTGCATCCTTTTTTTTAAAACTCTTGGCCTTAAATTTATAATTAAAGTTAATTTTTCAAAACTTCTTAATAAATTGTTATTATAGGAATAGTTATGGTTACAAAAATGTGCCTACTCATGGTTGGAGATAGAGGTCTTGCGGAGGTGAAGTGGGGAGGAGTGTCACAAACAGTCCTCAATCCGGAAAGGTATCACCAGCTCCAAAAATATTAGAAACCATTATTTAAACTATGAATTGGGTACTCCTGGATTATAGTTGATCTCTTTTGGAAGAGATCAAACCACTAAACTCTGCTCAAAACCTATGAAAAAGAAAAGACTAGAATCATGTGAAACAAGTGGCAAATAATTGTCCACTAGACACAATTTCTTGAGTATGCGGCCTAGTCTTGGATAAAAAAAAATGTATCTGTCTGATCTATGGAGCCTCTTCAGAAATGCAGTAGAAACTAGAGAGAAAAGCAAGCATGATATAAAGGGAAAAAATCAAGGAGAAATAGGAAACAGGAAGGCACTAAAAGAAAATGTCCTGTGCAGCACTTTGATAAGTTAAAAGCCCTTCTATGTTCCTATTTAACAGCGTTAGTTTGAAGTTGGAACAGGAGGAACTGTATATGAACTGCAGCACTAGCTGTGCTCAAGTCATTATGGCTCTGCTTTTGATGTTAATTTTCCAGCAAACTTTTAAGCAATATTTGGTAGGGAGGGCAATTCTATTTCTCCATTTACTACCTTGAGCGACAGGAAGAGTTTCTGATGTACTTTAAGTTTCATGCAGTGCCTGCACCAACTGTGATTTCTTTTTAAACAAACTTTTTAAGTGAGTTTTAGCGCTTGTGAAAGGCACCAGATTGATGGCTCTGGAGAACGCAGTCCTCAACCTATACTCAGAACAGGCCTGGGTAGCAGCTGTGCGAGTCACTCTGCACTGCTCCTACTTTATATGCCCCAAACTGCGAGACCACACCTCTTAAAGGAAGATGTCAATTCATTCTCAATGCCATTCAATCCTGGGCATTTCTGTTGAGAAATCAGAGTGAAATTAGTGCCAGTTGTGTTGGGGTTTGTGAAGTGGAAACGTGTCTCCTTTGAGTTGACTTAGGAGCCCTAAACTCATTTCTCATTGTACACCCAACAGCTTACAGATGGTAACTGTGGCATATTCTACACCAAAGTGATTTTTTTTTTTAAGGAAAGACCGAAGCGCCAATTGTTGGGTCTTGCTGAGCTTTGCTTGCACAGGACGTTAAAAGGGAGTAAAACTGGGTGTATGCCTCCAGGACAAGTTAAAGCAGCCTCTGGAGAGGGTGCAAAGAAGAGCCACCAAACCAATTCCAGGGCTAGGAAAAATGCCTTTCAATGAGATACTTCTGGAGCACAATCTATTCAGCTTTATCAAAAAGAAAGTCAAGAGGTGACTTGATTATGCACAGAAGTACCTTCATGGGGAGTAAATACTGGGTACTAGACGGCACGTAAATCTAGTGGAGAAATGCATAACAGGAACCAATGGCTGTAATCTGAAGACAGACAAATTCAAACGTGAAATAAGGTACACATTCTTTCCCCCTCCACTCCCCCCCCCTTTTTTTTTTTTTGAACAGGGAGGGTGGTTAGCCACTGGAACAAACTACCAAGGAAAGTGGTGGATTCTCCATCACTTGATGTCTTCAAATCAAGACTGCATGTCTTTCTGGAAGATGTGTTTTCATCAAACAAACACTATTAGACTCAATTCAGGAGGAAATGAATGAAATTCTATGGCCTATCTTGTATAAGAGGTCAGACTAGATGACATTGCCCTCTGGCCTTAAAATCTATAAATCATTGCATTGGCTGGAGGTCACCAGACCAGACCAGAACTTCAGTCACATCTTCTCCCCCAACCTATACCTCCAACACATCCCTGCTGTGGAAATAAAATAGGATGAATGGCCCTTTGCAGCACCAGAGCGTCACAAAAGGGACCTTATCAGGATAAAGGAACTGACCTATTGAATTTGAGGTTTGCTGCTAATACTCAACCATTATTCACACTCCTGACACAGATACAGCCATCATCTGATTAGGGATTTTGTATGGCATTGACCAGAAGAATATTAAGTAGAATTAAAATTAGAGCCATCAGTATAGAGCATCCAAAATGCTGTTGGCCAAAGTTAATAAAAATTACACCAGCAGATCAACTCATGTGAGAGAAAATTCTCCTCTGATTTGAGGACTTCAGTAATTCAATCAGAGGTTAGGGATCTATTACAGGAGTGGGTGGGAGAGGTTCTGTGGCTTGCAATGTGCAGGAGGTCAGACTAGATGATCATGGATGGTTCCTTCTGACCTTAAAGTCTATGAGTTTTTTACACACACACACACACACACACACACACACACACACACACACACACACACACACACACACACACAGAAGTACTGGAACTAAACGGGAACATCTGAAAATGAGAAATTTAGCAAGTTCTCTTATGAATGTGTCATATCCATAACAATTGGGGGGGGTGGTAAATGTAGATACCATAGTACAAAATAAGGAGGAAAAAGCTGTGGTACCAATACATTAGCCCAAGCATCACTAGTACATTGCTGTTACTGCTGTTTCAATGGCAGTGATGGCAATAATGATTATATTTATACTTATTGGGTTTGCACTAATGATCAATAGTAGTAAATCCCTAGCTGATAAATTCAAGTCTTATTTATATTTTCTTATTTGCATGTTATGTATTGTGACAGACCCAGACCAGTGGGGTACAGGAGTCTGGCAGAGGGCAAATATACTGGTCACTGTATGAGTAGTTTTCTGTTCCCTGAGTGACCAGAGCAGGGGCTGCACTAGAGTAATCAGGAACCTGCTAGAACCAGTTAAGGCAGGCAGGCTAATTAGGACACCTGGAGCCAATCAAAAAGAAGCTGATAGAATCAATTAAGGCAGGCTAATCAGGGCACCTGGGTTTTAAAAGGAGCTCACTTGAGTTTGTGGTGTGAGTGTGAGGAGCTGGGAGCAAGTGGCGCAAGGAACTGAGAGGGTGTGCTGCTGGAGGACTGAGGAGCACAAGCGTTATCAGACACCAGGAGGAAGGTCCTGTGGTGAGAATAAGGAAGGTGTTTGGAGGAGGCCATGGGGAAGTAGCCCAGGGAGTTGTAGCTATCATGCAGCTGTTACAGGAGGCACTATAGACAGCTGCAGTCCACAGGGCCCTGGGCTGGAACCCGGAGTAGAGGGTGGGCCTGGGTTCCCCCCAAACCTCCCAATTGACCTGGACTGTGGGTTCTTCCAGAGGGGAAGGTCTCTGGGCTGTTCCCCAACCCACATGGTGAATCTCTGAGGCAAGAAACACTGCCAATAAGTGCAGGACCCACCAAGATAGAGGAGGAACTTTGTCACAGTATTTTAACTACATTTATAAATTTAACATTTTAAAGGTCACAGCATGGAAATATTGATACAGTTATGAACAGTCAAAGAAGCCAGAGTTTGTGCAGAATATGCATTTTCAACCACAGAGCAAACACAGTAAACAAACACAGACCAAAATGGGGTGGGTTTTGATATGACAAATACTTGCACTTGCTGGGGGAAGATCTTACACTAATTCATCAGTAGAAATTAAAATAAACCTTGAATTGATTTTTTTTTTTTAAAGAACATCCTTAACTAGTTTAGTGGAGAATCCAGCACAGCTGTTCCACTCTTTTCCTTAGGATTCTGCTGGTGAGGGAGAAGCCATGAACTCTGCGAGGGCTTTTCCACAGTCCTGCCAGCAGAGGCTGCCTGGGTGGGACACTGACCGACCTGGTCCCCTCGCCAGGCAGATCTGCTTACATTCTGGACTGATGGCAGAATGGGTGTTGCTGGTGGTTTGTGTTGCTGTGCCTCTGCTAGTGGCCCATAGGCTCAAGTAGAACCGAGAACAATTGTATGTAAATTTGCCTATCACAGAGAATGTCTACAATGTAATTATACACCTGCAGCTGGCCCATGCCAGCCAACTTGGGATCGCGCTAAAGGGGCTGTTTAATTGCAGGGCAGATGTTCAGGCTTGGGCTGCAACCTGAGCTCTGGGACCCTCCCACCTTGCAGGGTCCTAGAGCCCTGGCTTCAGCCTGATCCCAAATGCCTTCACTGCAATTAAACAGCCCCTTATCCTGAGCCCTGTGAGCCTGAGTCAGCTGGCACCGGCCAGCCATGGATTTTTATTTGCAGTGTAGATATACCCACAGTATGTGTATTTCTTTTCATTCCCAAAATCTGTTAGAGTACACAACCGCCTTTTAAATCAATGGGTATCTCTAGGAGCAAAATTTAATCCTGTACTTACATATTATTATTATTATCACAATATAGATCAGAATATGTAATGTATGTTTTATAAATGCACACAATGTGGTTAAGATATGCAGCTCTTACAAAAAATATTCAATGCTAGTTATTATCCCTACATAGATTGCAGTTCTATGTTGCATATACGGTACATACTGAGTGGGTGGAATGATCCAAACAAATCCCAGCTTGTGTTAACCTGTATTTTGCACTTTTGTTCAGCAATTTATCTGTTGCTGTATATCATAAAGCCCATTTTCTAGCCGTCAAGGCATGTTACTGTTGTTACTGAGTGACTGCAGTGCTACTTGCTGAGACTGTAGACTGCTGGCTGAGTGTAACTCTATCACACAACCGCACCATTTCCTTTAATTCCTGTAGAGAGTTCTCCCAACAAAGGAAAATAGTTTTGAAGTTTTTCTTTTACCTGCTTGCTGCCAGGAGGCTCATAATAGAGCCCATGCTGTTAACCCACATTGGAGCTCAAGCTACAAGCTGTGAGCCAACAGAGCTTGCAAGCTGGATGAACCATGCAGAGAAAGCTATGTATTCTGAAGCATATGCACATGTACCAGAGGCTAACCATTTAAACACAGTTACTTTCATAAGACTTACAATGTACTATCCAGCCAGATTTATTTAAATTTACCTTATTTTCAATGTTTTTCTAAATATTGGTATCAGTGTGCATCTGTCCAATGGGGTAATACCAGCAGCTAAGGAAATGGCAGAAACTAAGGCCTAAATTTTCAGATGTGGGTGCCTATGGCTAGTCACTTATGTTCATATTCTGGCACCTAGTTACCCATATTTCAGAAATGCTGAGCATCTGCAGCTCCCACTGAAGTACTACAGAATATGTGCTTGTAGGCTGATAGCAGACCACTCTGGACCATATTTTCAAGGGAAATTTTGCCAAACACATCCTTTAAACTTCAAATTCCCAAATGTCTCTTTGGAAATGTATTCCTCACTGTTTTGAAATCCCTGCCATATTCAGACACCACAATGTTTACTTGTATGTACACACCCACACAAATTGCAATTTTGTATTTCAGAAAAAAATCAATACTCTCTATAGAATTGTTTTGATTGTTCAAAGCTACAAAATTGTAACATACAACAAATAAGCAACACCCAAACCACTGACTGTATCTAAAGAATGATTTGTGATCTACACCACAGAACTCATTTTGTTTGCTTGCTTTGCATCACTAATCTGTGCTCCAGAGCTCAGTGTCCCATGTAAAAGAACAAACTGCAACATTTAATTTTTTTTAAAAGTACAAAATATGATCTGGATTCTTTGTCATTATTTTTCTCTCTACAGCAGTTTTCCCTCTCTCATCCCCCCTCCCTGTCCCTTCTTTGCCCCTATGATCTGTTCTCATTTCTTGTTATATGTGCCTTATTTAGAGTCAGATTAGTCCCTCTGAAGCCCTGGGGGGGAAGAAGCCTTTCTAGAGTCCAGCAGCAAAGGAGAGACACATTACGCCCTATTCAGGCATACTGCCTCCAGAGTGCTGGAGGCAAATTATGCTAGGCAGCAGCACTTGCTATAACTGTAAAAAGGTGTAACCACTACGCTATTCCCCTTCTTCCACCAGCATTTCCCTGCCAGGCCTGCCCCTATGCGCACACATATATGGGTCTCCCAATAAGGTGTCGCCTGCATCTTTTGAAATGCACACTAGAGTACATCAAAGATGTAATCCTAGAAAATTTCTTTCTTCTGTGGGTTTAAATTATGCAACTTTTCAGCAGCAAAAATACAATCAAACACACACACAAACCACAAATTCTGGTCTGGGATGAATTTGTATGTGCAAACAGGCATTTGTCCATGCAGACCAGGAACTTACATGTGCAAACAGGTAGTTAGATGCACAATTCCCTGATTTGTTACATAATACAAATGTGGTGAGTATGCAGTATGCTGTGGGTCCATGTGTATACTTGTAGGTGCAGCCATAAAGCCCACAGCTATAAATCTGGACCTTAAGGTAACTCAAAATGAATGTTTTTGTGGAATGGGTTCTAATTTTCAAAAATAGTGCTAAAAAAAGTGAAGAAAAAGAAATTGTTAGTGACTGTGTCCAGCTTTAGTTTTGTGCTGCTCTTAGGCAAACTAGAATGAATTATCTCCCATGTAGCCCATATTTTGCTGTGCTAGGTGATTACCTGTTTTGTCTATGTGGGAGAGTTAGCTGTGATTGCATTAATACTTATACACAGGGACCAGGAACTAAGGAGCACTGGTCAAAAACATCCCACTGAAACTTTCTTCAACAAAAATTGCCCTTTTCGTTAAACAAAATGTTTAATTTTAGTCTAAATTTTCCAGCTTTTCTATGAAAATCCAAAGTTTGTTTTCAGTTTGTCAAACTGACATTTTCTGCAAAATATATTGGAAAAAAAACAATCTTTTTTTTGTCTCTTTCAAAATTTTTCATGAAAATTATTTACCATTTTCCAGCCTACTTACACTTTAGCCAACATACTCCAACCCCAATCTGAAATGCTTGTTGAAAAACAGTTTTTGGACATGACCAGCAGTATCTGATTTTAAACATTTACAGATGGGGGTATTTTTTAAAATCTCTTATTTAGGGATTTGACAATGGTTCTGTTCATATTTACTTCATATACAAAGAGTGGCATCCTTCCAGCATTTGTGTATAATTGAATAGTTCTCTGAGTAAAACATAAATAAGGAATGGCCATATCGTAATTCATCAGGTCCTGCCTGGTTGAGGTGGCAGGATCTGATCAAGTATGAGAGCCATCATTGTTCATGCAGAAGAATACAGTGACTGGCCCAGATCCTTCTCCCACTTACGCCAGTATAAATCCAGTGTGCTTGATTCATCCTTGCCGGCATTGTAAATTGCACTGCACAGTGTCCATGGGAGCAGCGCTAACAGCACACTACAAGTTAGGGGTGTCATTCCCCTGCCCCTGTACACCCACTCGTGCAAGCGCTCATTGATCTAGCATGGGTCTAAATAGCAGTGCAGCCATGGTAGCACGGGTAGTGCTAGCAGAGACACTGAGCTGAACCATGCTGAGGACATGCTGAGGACGTGCCTACCGATTCCAGGTGGGTTTGTACTCGGCGGGACTCAGCTGTGCCTCCATTGCCACTAACCATGCTACTGTGGCTACACTGTTCTTTAAACTTGCAGTAGCTCAATAAGAACTAGCACGAGTATGTGTACACAGGCGGGGTAATTACACCCCTGTAGTGTAGACAATTGTCTGAGAGTCATAGGGTAGTCTCCACTGCATCAGGGAGCATGTTTCCCAGCTCTGGTAGACAAACACGTGCTAGCTCTGCTCAAGCTAAAAATAGCAGCATAGCCAAAGACCGCACAGGCAGCGACTCAGGCTAGCCACCTGAGTATGTACCAGGGATCCAGTGGGTTAGTTCTCAGGCAGCTAGCTCATGCTACCCCTGGCTACACTGCTATTTTTAGCACAGTAGCTTGAGTAGAGCTAACATGTCTGTCCTACGTGAGCTGGGAAACACCCTCCCAGCTGCAGTGTAGACATGCCCATAGAGTGTTCGAGTTTAAGGCCCAAAGGGACCCCCAGGTCATCTATTCTGACCTCGTGTGTATCACAGCACCACCAAGCACCCACACACTAGCCCAGCAACCAAATTTCGACCAAAATTTAACAGCCCATAGGAGACTAAACTTTTATGTGCCACAGGCAGAAAATAGATGGGACTGAGATGCACCCATGCCTGAGGCCCCTGCAATGGCAGGGAATTGATTAAATGAGAGAGACCCAGCCAATCCCAGTGAGTGACTCACATCCCATGCTGCAGAGGAAGGCAAACTGCCTCCCGCCCCCAAGGTTACTGCCAATCTGACCTGGGGGGAAATTCCTTCCGAACCCCTCATATTGCCATCTGTTAGATCCTGAGCATGTGAGCAAAAAGCAGGCAGCTAAGCAAATGAGAGAGGGAATGTGTGACGCCACCTCAGAGCACTGACCCAGCCTGTCTAGTGTTCCTTCTCCAGCTGTGGCCATCCCTGATGCTTCAGAGGAAGGAGAGCAAAAAAAAAAAACAGAATACAGGTGGGGTGGACAATCTATTCCTGACCCCTGCAGGTGATTGGCTGAAGCCCTGAAGCATGCACTTTAGGAACATAAGGCATAAACCAGAAGGGACTCCCAAGGCTGCTGAGCCCTACCCCGACCATCACAAGTCGCTCTCTCATACAATTGCACTCATAAATTTGTCTGTCTCTAGAAGCTAATTACATTTTTTTGTCCCTCCTATTGGGAGGCTGTTCCAGATCCTCATACTTCTGATGGTCACAAACCTTTTTTCTGATTTCCAGCCTGGATTTGTTCATGGCCAGTTAATGCCCATCTGTTGTTGTGCCAACATTGTTGTTTAGCTTAACTAGCTCTTCACCCCCTGAAGTATTTATAGAGAGTAATTATATTCACTCTCCGCTTTTTTTTTTTTTTTTTTTTTTTTTTTGCGCGAGGCTAACCAACCCAAGCTCCTTTGGTGTCCTCTCATAAAATATGCCCTCCATTTTCCTGATCATCCTAGCTGCTCTTTTCCATACCTGTTCTAGTTTGAATTCATCTTTCTTGAACATGGGTGACTAGAATTGTACACAGTATTCCAGATGAGGTCTCACCGGTGCCTTGTACAATGGCATTAATACTTCTCTATCTCTACCTGATACATCGTAGGATCACATTTGCCTTTTTTCACAGTCACATCACATTTGGGGCTCATTGTCAGCCTGTGATCAGCCAATACACCCAGCTCTCTCTTACTCTGTTGCTTCCAACTAAGGAGACCCCCCAGCTTGTAGGATAAATTCTTAGACCTTAAGTGCATAGCCTTGCACTTTGTACTATTGAATTTCATATAATTTCTGTCAAACCAAACATCAAGGCCATCCAGATCTTCCTGTGTAATATTACTGTCATCCCATGATGCCTCCCAACTTGGTATCAGCAGCAAATTTCATTAGCACACTCCTACTGTTTATGCCAAGGTCATGAATAAAAATATTGATTAAGAGCATTCCCAAGACCGATCCTTGAGGAATTCCTCTAGTAACCTTCCAATAGTTCATCTTTCAGCACAATCTGTTGCTTTCTCCCCTTTAGCCATTTCCTTACCCACTTTACAATTCCTGTACTAATCCACCTCTTCTCTAATTTAACTAATAATTTCCCATGTGGTATTATGTCAACTGCTTTGCTGACATCCAAGTATATTATGTTGACTGCATTTCCCTTGTCTAAAAAATTAGTTATTTTATCAAGGAAGGAAATCAGGTTAGTCTGGCACAATCTACCTATGGTAAACCCATGTTGCATTACATCCCCTTTTCCATTTATCTCCATTCATTTAATTATTCTTTCCTTCACAATTTGTTCCGAAATCTTGCACATTATTGACATTAGACTAACAAGTCTGTAACTGCTCAGATCACTCTTTCCTGTTTCTTAAATATAGGCACTATATTAGTTATTCTGTAGTCATAGAGTACTACCACTGAATAGGTAGACTTATTAAAAATCCTTGCTACTGGACTAAATCTTATATGCCACTTTTTCCAGAATTCTGAGATGGAAATTATCCAATCCCCCGGAGTTGAGCACATTAAGCTCTTTGAGGGAGTGGATGGTAATTTCACCTTAGAGGCCTGCAGCCTGTGTTTTTCTGTGGGAATGAATTGAACCAATAGACCTCACTGTTACCCCAGATTAACTCTGATGTAACAGAAGGCATGGATCAGCGTTCATGTCACACTCCCTGTCAGTACCCAGCCCAAGCTGGGGAAACTAATGACCCAACCAGTGGACCAAATTCGGTGATGAATCCTGGTCATGTGCCACCTGAGGCACGTTGGGCATATGTTAAGAAGAGACAGAGAGGAGAATCTGGCTCATTGGCTTCATTTGAATCTTTTCCCTCATGTTGTTGTTTTTATCCACCTCTATTTTTAAATGTTTGTGGGAAAGACAGGAGCAAAAATCCTCTTGGCCCCTCTACTCTATGTTCAATATCCAGCCACAAACTATTCCCCAAGCTGTGCAAAAGTTGCCCTTCCGGTAATGTACAAATCCCACTTCCAGCCCAAATATTTTGATAGTTGTGCTGCACACAAGAGGCTCTTTGGAAGCACATGAAGCCATGAAAATAAATAAGTTACACCATCCCATCACAAGAGCGTCTCACCCAAAGAATCACTCTGGACCAAATTTTGAAAGATCTTTGATCCAGCCTCTATTTGTGTGTATGTGTGTATCAGTGCGCATGCACTTTTTGGGCACTGTCAACTATGTGTAGTCCATGCATATGAACATATCTGCAACTTGGGGACTGATCAATAACAGCTAAGTATTATTATTTTAAGGTAGAATTTGCACACTCAAATCTACATCATCTGCATGCAGCTGACAGTGCTCAAAAAGTAGCACAAGTATTTTCATAAGTATGAATGGCTACTTTTTGAAAGTTTGGCCCTTTATTTCCTTCACTACAGAGAGATGAGGGGGGAGAGGGTTAGCCTTTGGGCTCCTCTCCAGCCTGAGATTCTCTAGCTGTAGCTGTTGTGGGAAGTGGCTGCTTAGCCAGTGGTCCATGCTAGATATGTCTGTAACCGACCAGAAACACATCAGCCATTTTAAACTATCAGCCTATTTCTGACTATACTACTAGCTGCCTTCAGTTTGGAAAAATATTAACAATCTTTGCAGTGGAAGGTGGAGGGGGGGGGAAAGGAATGCAGAGGGTCTGATTCACCTGCTTTTCTTATATAACTTCACACGTCAGCCACTTTACAGCATATGAGCTGGATCCTAAGTGCGTGACAGGGAATTTCAAACAACGACAAAAGGAAAAGGAAAATCTTTCTGACACTTCAGGTCATTGAAATTGTTCAAACAAAATGTAGAAGATATCTTAGTGTCCTGATTCATCAGCTGCAGTCGATACAGAGCTCTCACTGCATCTGTCAGAACCTTGCATTCCACACTCTGCTAGCCCTGCTTGTTATTGGAAGCATACAGCCATCCGTCTGTCAAATCCCTCTGCGTTCACAAGGTCTTGTGAAGGTGCTGGTTATTTGCAGTCATTATTTTTTTTCGATGCTGATCACTGTTTGGTGTTCAGACGATTAGGAAGTACTGTTTGTCTCTCCAGACTCCTGTTAATATGTATGTTTTAAATATTCAAAATAGTAATCTACATTATGGAGTCACAGCCTGTAATTCTGTTTAAAAATAATACTTAGCTCTTATTAGTAATATCCTCAAGCTGCAGATGATATGAAAAAATTCTAAGTCCATTCATTTCTAATTGTTTTTCATTTGTATTCTTATAATTTAAAATGTTGCTAAATTCTGATACTAATGCCTCAAAATGGTCCCATCATCATCAAAGGGTCTACTTGCAGAATAAGATACTATTAAGAGGGATTAATGTTTTTAGAATCTGGCCCTCAATTTGAAAAAAAAAATCATTTCTGAGCTGAGCTGTCCTGGCACTGAATTTTACATTTGAGCTGCACATCAGCAAACATAAAAGTTTATAAAATCTTGACTTGGGTGGAGAAGTGAATAAGGAAATGTTATTTACGCCTTCACATAACACAAGAACTAGGGGTCATCCAATGAAATTAATAGGCAACAGGTTTAAAACAAACAAAAGGAAATACTTTTTCACACAATGCACAGTCAACCTGTGGAACTCTTGTGCTCACTTTTTGTAAAGGCCAAAACATTAACAGGGTTCAAAAAAAGAACCAGATAAGTTCATGGAGGCTACAACCATCAATGGTAAGTAGCCAGGATGGGCAGGGATACAACACCATGCTCTGAGTGTCCTCAGCTTCTGTTTGCCAGAAGCTGGGAGTGGATAACAGGGTATGGGTCACTATTCTGTTCATTACCTCTGTGGCACTTGGCATTGACCACTGTTGGAAGACAGGATACTGGGCTAGATGGATCATTGGTCTGACCCAGTATGGCCGTTCTTATTGAAAGGAGGAGCTGAATAACTCTTTTCTAAACCAGTCATAATCACTCAGTTTTGTGGCATTCACTCATTAAAAACCAATTGATTGTGTAAAGGGGCACAAGGGACAGTTGGGCACTATGCACTAATAGCTCAAATTGCTATTTGTCTCGTTCAGAATTACATACCCCCTCCCCCTCAAAAAATAAGCAATTATGTTCATACTAACACCAACGCCCTGATCTAGCAAGCCTGGCACACACACAACTCTCATCGATGTCAAGACTTCACTGGGGTTTCTATACATGGAGGGCTTGTAGGACTGGGCCCTAGTTTTGTAAAAAATCTTAAGGTCAAATCCTTGTCCTAGCACTCAGTCCTAGTAATCAAGCTGTGGCGTGAGGTAGGGGGATTTCTGTGAAGGCCAAGGTCAGAAAGACTTTTCTCTTCCAGACCAGAAATGGAAGAGGCGTTTCTCTTCAGCCTCAAGCAACAGTAGCTCCCATGGCTCCCACTTTTCTCACTGTTGGGTGAAATGGGTCTACATAGATCAGGAGTCATTGGATCCATACATGCCTCACCATTAATGCCCCCCTCATCATGCCGAGGAGCCTGGAGTCCCAGCAGAGCACAACTCCATGGTGTGCTGGGGTACAGGCCCTTTACACAGTGTCTCAGTCACCTTCCCATCTGCATACTGTACTCAGTTGAACCATGCTAGTTCTGCCCTAGGCAGAGTACTCCATGCCAGTGGAAGGGGAAGCAGGATTTGTCCCATAGAGCATAAGGGACATTTAATAAGATAATTATGGCAGTATGATGAGGTAACAAATATATTTATTACACTATAAAAAGCCAACTACTATTTTCATTAGGTGATACAGAGTTAGCCTAAAACTGTTGATAATTCAGGGGACTGTTTTATGTCCCATCCAACTCAGTAGTGCCAAAAAATCACTCTTGTATGGGCTGTTTGGTGACCTATGTAAAATTGTTTGGTGGTAATAATAAAAACAACAGCTAGATTTTATATAGCACTTATCAGTAGATCTCAGTGTGCTTTCAAAGGAAGGAAGTATCATTAGCTCCATTTTACAGTTGGGGAAACTGAGCCACGGAGCGGGGAAGTGACTTGCCTAGGGTCATAGAATCATTGACTTTAAGATCAGAAGGGACCATTATGATCATCTAGTCTGACCTCCTGCACAATGCAGGCTACAGAATCTCACCCCCCACTCCTGTATCAAACCTGTGTCTGAGCCATTGAAGTCCTCAAATCATGGTTTAAAGACTTCAAGGTGCAGAGAATCTTCCAGCAAGTGACCCGCGCCCCACGCAGCAGAGGAAGGTGAAAAACCCCTAGGGCCTCTGCCAATCTGCCCTGGAGGAAAATTCCTTCCCGATCCCAAATATGGCGATTAGCTAAACCCTGAGCATGTCTGGCTGGTGAGTCTTGCCCACACCCAGGAAAGAATTCTCTGTAGTAACTCAGATCCCACCCCATCTAACATCCCATCACAAGCCATTGGGCATATTTACTGCTAATAGTCAAAGACCAATCTCATTATACCATCCCCTCCATAAGCTTATCAAGCTTAGTCTTGAAGCCACTGGCAGAGCTGGAAATAGAATGTACATCTCTTGAGTCCCAATCCAGTGCTCTGTCAGCTAAACAACACTGCCTCCCTACTAAATGCAGTACATTTGCCCATGCACAGAAAACTGCCATCACATTGGGCATTAGCTGGCACAATTACTGCTAGTCTAGCTGAGGAGAGCAAGAAATGAATCGGCAAAGACATTATGCCCTGTAAGCCCTCGCATCCCTCTAGTTTCGTGGAGACATACCAGGGTTCCAGTTGCCCTTTATTGCTTTACTTGCTATGTGAGTAGAGGACTGAGGGCTAAATCCACAAAGAGATTTAGGTGCCTAACTGCCACATTAGATGCCTAAATGAAAAGTTTAGATCCTCAAAAACTTCTGCCCAGCTGCTACCTAACCCTGTAGGTGTCTACATTTCTGTCAACAAAATCCCCTAAGTTTTTGGTGGTGGACACGTGCAAAGCCACTTCAGTGCACAGCAACTTCAGTGCCTGACACCTAACTCATGCCTAAGCCCCAGCACGATCCTCAAACTAAGGGCTGGTCCACACTGGGGCGGGGGATCGATATAGAAAACGCAACTTCAGCTACGAGAATAGCGTAGCTGAAGTCGACGTTTCCTATATCGAACTAAAAGTACTTACTTCGAGTCCACGCGGCGCAGGCAGGCTCCCCCGTCGACAGCGCTTCCTCCTCTCGGTGAGCAGGAGTTCCGCAGTCGACGGGGGAGTGCTTCTGGGATCGATCTATCGCGTCCAGATGAGACGCGATAAATCGATCCCAGAAGATCGATCTCTACCCGCCGAATTAGGCGGGTAGTGTGGACCAGCCCTAAGTGTCCCCCCACCTACCAAATCGACCCTGTAAAAAATCTTGGTGGTGGTGCCGTCTCTCCCATTGTTATCTAATAGTCCAGTGCCTAGATCTCCCACATCCCAGATAGTTCTATGTGCTAATCACTGGGCTATGAGGTATTCAAGAGTGTGCTGCTCTCAGTCACTCCTGTTTGAGCTGTTCCACTGTGTATAAATAGTTAAATATGGCATTGGACCAAAGGGGGAAAGCAAGTGAGCAATGAGAGTATGTGTGACTGTGACTTTATAGCCCAGTGGTTAGGGCATCCACCTGAGAGGTAAGAGGCCCAGTTTCAAGCCCCTGCACCAATGTATATTTAAATATTATATACAAAGTGAAACAGCTTCAACAGGAATACCCTATAGCCTAGTGGTTAGGCCTTTCTTGCGGGAGATCTGTGTTCAACAACCTGCTCGGACTCAGGCAGAGTGGAGATCTGAACTTAGGTCTCCTATATCCTGGGTGAGTGCTCTAACAACTGGGTAAAAGGGGGCACTACCCCCTCTTCCTCCATTTTGTGTGAGGAAGGGGTGGCCTGGCTTAGGCACCTAACTCCAGGTGTGGGTCATGAATCCCAAGTGGAGGGAGGTGGCTCCTGTTAGGTGACTAAGTCTCTTTCAGGGGCATGGCTTTGGCCACACCCCTCTCCTCAGCATTTCCTATTGGCTAGCTCAGGCAACTCCCCACTCAGTGTGCTGGCTTCTGTGGATCCCATTCTCAGGGCGCCTAACTCTCCCCATGCATTGTATAGGGAGCCTGGGTGCCTAGTTCAGGGCTGTGGATTTCATGGAACAGAGTGCCAAAAAATTAGGCTTTGCAACAGCAAGTCTAAGGCCCCTTTGTGGATCTGGCCTTAAGGAAAGTGAATCTGTTGCCTTTCAAGAGGACTGAGGGACAATTCTTATAAACGTTTACTCTTGTGAGTAGTACTTACACATAGTCCCATTGCAGTCAGTGGGACTATTCATGTGATCATTTGCAGGATCAGACCCTAAATTTACTTTAAAATAAGAGATTTAGCTTACTGCAAGTTATACTGCTTAAAATACCTTGAAAATCCAAAAATGTCAATGTTATTTTTACTGAGTTTTCAGTTCACTGTGATCAGTGTAAAAGCCCTGAATTTGTACTCTGTTATTAAATGTGAGTGCTCCTTTAATCATTAATTGATATTTGACATCCAATAACGGCCTAATTGCATTTAAATTACATGCTCATGTGAGACGCTTAAGTATTTAACATTAACTGACTTGTAAATAATTGATTTTTTTAAATTGTGAACTATCAGCCCCCCTCATCAAGAGAATCACCAGTCATCAGTGAGGAGAATTAGCTGGCTTCCCAGCACGGAACTGTGGACAGTTGCAAGGCAACTGGGTGGCTTAAAGAAATCCATTTACTCATTGTGTTGCTTTGAGAAATACCACCACCAAAGAATGTTTAACCACAGGAGTCAATCTTCATAGTGACAGCTCCATGGCCCTTACTGAAGTAGACTTTGCAGTGGCAAGGAAGACATTTCTAAAGGTTCAGCTGCTATGCCGGACCATTAAGCCTCTGATGCACAGAGGAAAACAAAAAAGGATTGTCAATGTCATGTCTGAAGCAGAAACAAGCTTTGAAATATAGGAGGGGATAAAACAAAAAGCCTGTACAGATATGTCATTCCCAACCCGATAAAAATACTAGAAAAATGAACAATAAAGGTTGGATTTGAAAAGCTGCTGTCTCTGAGAGAAACCTGACTGGTTCATTTTAACCTAAAACCTGACACATAATTGTGCTGCAACTTGAGGTCTTATGAGCTCACTATGACTACAAGCTCAGCAATAAGAGATGCATAGAAATGGTAAGTTAAACAAGATCTCTGGATGCCTGGTTATGTAAAGAAAGCCTGGTGTAAATCAGAGGAAGATAACACATTTCATCCAAGTTGCTTAGCAAAAAATTTCAATTCGTCCTAGAGCAGGGGTGGGCACCCGCGGGATTGCCACCCCCGTGCTGCAGCAGGCCCTGGGCCGCTCCCGGAAGCGGCTGGCACCACCTCCCTGTGGCAGGCGGGGGCCAGAGGGCTCCGCGCACTGCCCTTGCCCGCAGGCACCACCCCGTGCAGCTCCCATTGGCTGGGAACCGGGAACCACGGCCAATGGGAGCTTTGGGGGAGGTACCCACAGGCAAGGACAGTGCGCAGAGCCCTCTGACTCCCCTCCCACAGGGGCCACAGGGACATGGTGCCGGCCGCTTCCAGGAGCGGTGCGGGGCCAGGGCAGGCAGGCAGCCTGTCCTGGCCCCGGTGCGCACCACTGCCACCCCGGAGCCACTCCAGATAAGCAGTGCCAGGCCGGAGCCCGCATCCCAACTCCCTGCTGCACCCCTCCTGCACCCCTGCCTTAGCCCCCTGCTGCACCTCACACCCCTCCTGCACCCCCAACCCCCTGACCTGAGCCCCCTGCTGCACCTGGCACTCCTCCTGCTCCCCAACCCCCTGCCCTGAGCCCCCTCACACACTTCTCCCTGCACCCCTGCCCTGAGCCCCCACCCACACTCCGCACCCCCTCCCACATCCTGCACTCTCTCCCGCACCCCACCCCCTGCCCCAGCTCTACATTCATGGCCCTGCAAGCAAGTTCCCCACCCAGATGTGGCCCTCAGGCCAAAAAGTTTGCCTACCCCTGTCCTAGAGGATCCCAGAAAGAATATAGAGCCACAGATAAGGTCACTGATGCAGTGATTCAATGTTTGTTAGATGTTTAAAGTTGTTCCTGGGGAGTATTTGTAAAATAAATATATTTTTGAGATGAAAAATGTGACATGAAGTGATAGCAATTCTTTCTGGTTCCAGTCATCTTTATTAAGGCAAAACAGTGCACAAAAATAGAGCACTTCAGACCCTGTATTTAACTTGTTTCCAATAAAAATGCATCAGCTGCAGCATTTTCATGAAAGACATGAAGTTTTGAATGCCTATAGTTTGTTGCCTTGTAATTTAGTTGGGGCCATTGTACATAAATATGCAGAGTTCCACATCCTTGATGAAAATAGGCTTTCCTAGTTTATGGGCTTGCATACATTGTGTGCTGGATTTCTCTGCACAGGGTAAAATTTATATTGAAAGCAAAAAATGAGAGCAAAGCAAAAAGAAAATTACTATAAAGGGCTTTCCCTTATATAGCAAAAGTGCCAACTCTAACCAAAATAATTGTGGACACTGCCTTTTGGTAAGTGTCCCTTGAATATATATGGTTTTGGAACAATGTCCAGTAAAATATTATGGGCCAGATCCTTCTCCACTCTGGTAGTACAAAGGAAATTTAAAGCTGCCATAAATGAGAAGTGACAAGAGCATATACCAGCAGCAGAAGGGGGTTTGTGGTTAACACAAACTGCACTCCACTGATTTTCCTCCTGTGTAAAGACCATTACAACTGATGCAACTCATACCCCGAGGCTGTTCTAAGTTGTGTAGGATTCATACATTCCAAGGCTAGAAGGGACCATTGTGATCAACTGGTCTGACTTTGGCTTTAACACAAGCAGTGAATTTCCCAAAAATAATTCCTAGAGCAGATCTTTTAGAAAAACAGCCAATCTTGATTTAAAAATTGTCAATGCTGCAGAATCTACCATGACTTTTGGTAAATTACTCCAATGATTAATTACCTTCACTGTCAAAATGTACACCTTATTTCCAGTCTGAATTTGTCTAGCTTCAACTTCCAGCCATTGGATCATCTTACACCTTTCTCTGCTAGATTGAAGAGCCCATTATTAAATATTTGTTCCCTATGTAGATACTTACAGACTGTAATCAAGTCACCCCTTAACTTTCTCTTTGTTAAGATAAATAGATTGAGCTCCTTGAGTCTATCACTATAATGCATATTTTCTAATCCTTTAACCATTCTCAAGACTCTTCTCTGAACCCTCTCCAATTTATCAAAACCCTTCTTGAATTGTGGGCACCAGCACTGGACACACTATTCCAGCAGTGGTCACACGAGTGCCAAATACAAAGATGAAATAACGTCTCTACTTCTCCTCAAGATTCCCTACTTTATACATCCCAGGATCTCAATCGTTCTTTTGTCCACAGCCTCACATTGGGAGCTCATGTTCAGCTGATTATCCACCATGCCCCAAATCTTTTTCAGAGTCATTGCTTCCCAGGACAGAGTCCCCCACCCCCCATCTTGTCAGTATGGCTTGCATTCTTTGTTGCTAGACATATACATTTACATTTAGCCATATTAAAATGCATATTGCTTAGAAAGATATCCAGATCGCTCTGAATCAGTAACCTGTTCATTATTCACCATTCCCCCAATTTGTGCATCATCTGCAAACTTTATCAGTGACTATTTTATTTTCTTCCAGGTCATCAATAAAAATGTTAAATAGTACAGGGCCAAGAACCAGTCCCTTCAGGATCTCACTGGAAATACACCTGCTTGATGACAATTCACCATTTAGATTTTGAGACCTATCAATTAGCCAGATTTTAATCCATTTAATGTGTGCCATGTTAATTTTATATCATTCTAGTTTTTTTTTAATCAAAATGTCATGTGGTACCAAGTCAAACACCTTACAGATATCTAAGTATATTACGTCAACACTATTACCTTTATCAACAAAACTCATAATTTCGTCAAATAAATTTCAAGTTAGCTTGACAGGGTCTATTTTCCATAGACAATGTTGATCTGTATTAATTACCTCCTTTAATTCTTTATTAATCTAATCATCAGCCACTCCCTTACCTTGCCCAGGATCAGTGTGTGGCTGACAAGACTATAACTACCGAGGTCATCCCATTTACCATTTTTAAAAATGGGCACATTAGCATTCTTTCAGTTTTCTGGAACTTCCTCCAAGACTTATTGAAAATCAACATTAATGGTCCAGTGAACTCCCCAGCCAATTCTTTTAAAACTCTTACACGCAAGCTATCAGGACTTGCTGATTAAAAATTGTTTACCTTTGGTGCTTTTGTTTAACATTTTTCAGAGATACTAGTGGAATGGAAAGAGTGTTATCATCACCATACAATGACACTATAACATCTGGTTGCTTTTCCCCAAACAGAAAACAGAAATATTTACTGAACATTTCTACAATTGATAATTCTACCATTTCCATCTAGTAATTGACCAATACCATTGTCAAGATTCTTTTAGTTCCTAATATATTTTTAAAACTCCTTCTTATTGCCCTTAAATCTGCTGGCCATAGATTTTTCTCCTTGTGTCCCTTTGTTTCCCGTATCAGTTTTCTACAATTCCTAACTTCTGATTTATATTCATTACTATCCACTTCCCTTTTCTTCCATTTGTTATAAATAAGGAGGTGGAGCACATAGAAAAGTATTGAAATGCCACCTTTATCCTCTTCCTTCTTTGGCACATCTGTGTGTTCAGCCCCTGACAGTATATTTTAAAACAGAAAAATCTTTTTGCTTTTGTTACTAATAGTGTATTATTAAAACTGGAAGAATTTCTAAACATTGACTTTACCTCCCACCATTTATGCTGTCTATTTTCTGCATTTCACTCAGTCTGGATAATTTAAAATAGAGTAGGCAGTTTCACTTTTGTTTCTAATCATCTTCATTTTCAGGTCCAGATGCACAAACACAATTATGTAATGTAACTGCAAACACTGCAGGGGGATACTTACAAATATTTTCTCTGAAAATTTTTAAAGATTATTTTAATGTTTCCTCTTAATATTAACATAAACCTTGAGCACATAGACCCTTGTCAAGTACAAATGTAATAAACAAAATGAGCTCAAACTAGCTACGGGAATAAAGGGAAACAAGAAGACTTTTTATCAATACATTAGAAGCAAGAGGAAGACCAAAGACAGGGTAGGCCCATTGCTCAGTGAAGAGGGAGAAACAGTAACAAGAAACTTGGAAATGGCAGAGATGCTTAATGACTTCTTTCATAGAATCATAGAATATCAGGGTTGGAAGGGACCTCAAGAGGTCATCTAGTCCAACCCCCTGCTCAAAGCAGGACCAATTCCCAACTAAATCATCCCAGCCAGGGCTTTGTCAAGCCGGGCCTTAAAAACCTCCAAGGAAGGAGACTCCACCACCTCCCTAGGTAACGCATTCCAGTGCTTCACCACCCTCCTAGTGAAATAGTGTTTCCTAATATCCAACCTGGACCTCCCCCACTGCAACTTGAGACCATTGCTCCTTGTTCTGTCATCTGCCACCACTGAGAACAGCCGAGCTCCATCCTCTTTGGAACCCCCCTTCAGGTAGTTGAAGGCTGCTATCAAATCCCCCCTCATTCTTCTCTTCTGGAGACTAAACAATCCCAGTTCCCTCAGCCTCTCCTCATAAGTCATGTGCTCCAGACCCCTAATCATTTTTGTTGCCCTCCGCTGGACTCTTTCCAATTTTTCCACATCCTTCTTGTAGTGTGGGGCCCAAAATTGGACACAGTATTCCAGATGAGGCCTCACCAATGTCGAATAAAGGGGAACGATCACGTTCCTCGATCTGCTGGCAATGCCCCTACTTATACAGCCCAAAATGCCGTTAGCCTTCTTGGCAACAAGAGCACACTGTTGACTCATATCCAGCTTCTCGTCCACTGTGACCCCTAGGTCCTTTTCTGCAGAACTGCTACCTAGCCATTCGGTCCCTAGTCTGTAGCAGTGCATGGGATTCTTCCGTCCTAAGTGCAGGACTCTGCACTTATCCTTGTTGAACCTCATCAGGTTTTTTTTGGCCCAATCCTCTAATTTGTCTAGGTCCCTCTGTATCCGATCCCTACCCTCTAGTGTATCTACCACGCCTCCTAGTTTAGTGTCATCTGCAAACTTGCTGAGAGTGCAGTCCACACCATCCTCCAGATCATTAATAAAGATATTAAACAAAACTGGCCCCAGGACCGACCCTTGGGGCACTCCGCTTGAAACCGGCTGCCAACTAGACATGGAGCCATTGATCACTACCCGTTGAGCCCGACGATCTAGCCAGCTTTCTATCCACCTTACAGTCCATTCATCCAGCCCATATTTCTTTAACTTGGCGGCAAGAATACTGTGGGAGACTGTATCAAAAGCTTTGCTAAAGTCAAGGAATAACACATCCACTGCTTTCCCCTCATCCACAGAGCCAGTTATCTCATCATAGAAGGCAATTAGGTTAGTCAGGCACGACTTCCCTTTGGTGAATCCATGCTGACTGTTCCTGATCACTTTCCTCTCCTCTAAGTGTTTCATAATTGATTCCTTGAGGACCTGTTCCATGATTTTTCCAGGGACTGAGGTGAGGCTGACTGGCCTGTAGTTCCCCGGATCCTCCTTCTTCCCTTTTTTAAAGATGGGCACTACATTAGCCTTTTTCCAGTCATCCGGGACCTCCCCCGATCGCCATGAGTTTTCAAAAATAATGGCTAATGGCTCTGCAATCTCATCCGCCAACTCCTTTAGCACCCTCGGATGCAGCGCATCCGGCCCCATGGACTTGTGCACATCCAGTTTTTCTAAATAGTCCCGAACCACTTCTTTCTCCACATAGGGCTGGTCACCTTCTCCCCATATTGTGCTGCCCAGTGCAGCAGTCTGGGAGCTGACCTTGTTCGTGAAGACAGAGGCAAAAAAAGCATTGAGTACATTAGCTTTTTCCACATCCTCGGTCACTAGGTTGCCTCCCACATTCAGTAAGGGGCCCACACTTTCCTTGACTTTCTTCTTGTTGCTAACATACCTGAAGAAACCTTTCTTGTTACTCTTAACATCTCTTGCTAGCTGCAACTCCAAGTGTGATTTGGCCTTCCTGATTTCATTCCTGCATGCCTGAGCAATAGTTTTATACTCCTCCCTGGTCATTTGTCCAATCTTCCACTTCTTGTAAGCTTCTTTTTTGCGTTTAAGTTCAGCAAGGATTTCACTGTTTAGCCAAGCTGGTCGCCTGCCATATTTACTATTCTTTCTACACATCGGGATGGTTTGTTCCTGCAACCGCAATAAGGATTCTTTAAAATACAGCCAGCTCTCCTGGACCCCTTTGCCCTTCATGTTATTCTCCCAGGGGATCCTGCCCATCTGTTCCCTGAGGGAGTCAAAGTCTGCTTTTCTGAAGTCCAGGGTCCGTATTCTGCTGCTCTCCTTTCTTCCTTGTGTCAGGATCCTGAACTCGACCATCTCATGGTCACTGCCTCCCAGGTTCCCATCCACTTTTGCTTCCCCTACTAATTCTTCCCTGTTTGTGAGCAGCAGGTCAAGAAAAGCTCTGCCCCTAGTTGGTTCCTCCAGCACTTGCACCAGGAAATTGTCCCCTACACTTTCCAAAAACTTCCTGGATTGTCTGTGCACCGCTGTATTGCTCTCCCAGCAGATATCAGGGTGATTAAAGTCTCCCATGAGAACCAGGGCCTGCGATCTAGCAACTTCTGCTAGTTGCCAGAAGAAAGCCTCATCCACCTCATCCCCCTGGTCTGGTGGTCTATAGCAGACTCCAACCACGACATCACCCTTGTTGCTCACACTTCTCAACTTTATCCAGAGACTCTCAGGTTTTTCTGCAGTTTCATACCGGAGCTCTGAGCAGTCATACTCCTCTCTTACATACAACGCAACTCCCCCACCTTTTCTGCCCTGCCTGTCCTTCCTGAACAGTTTATATCCATCCATGACAGTACTCCACTCATGTGAGTTATCCCACCAAGTCTCTGTTATTCCAATCGCATCATAGTTCCCTGATTGTGCCAGGACTTCCAGTTCTCCCTGCTTGTTTCCCAGGCTTCTTGCATTTGTGTATAGGCACTTAAGATAACTCATCGATCGTCCCTCTTTCTCAGCATGAGACAGGAATCCTCCCCTCTTGCGCTCTCCTGCTTGTGCTTCCTCCCAGGATCCCATTTCCCCACTTACCTCAGGGCTTTGGTCTCCTTCCCCCGGTGAACCTAGTTTAAAGCCCTCCTCACTAGGTTAGCCAGCCTGCTGGCGAAGATGCTCTTCCCTCTCTTCGTTAGGTGGAGCCCGTCTCTGCCTAGCACTCCTCCTTCTTGGAACACCATCCCATGGTCGAAGAATCCAAAGCCTTCTCTCCGACACCACCTGCGTAGCCATTCATTGACTTCCACGATTCGACGGTCTCTACCCAGGCCTTTTCCTTGCACAGGGAGGATGGACGAGAACACCACTTGCGCCTCAAACTCCTTTATCCTTCTTCCCAGAGCCACGTAGTCTGCAGTGATCCGCTCAAGGTCATTCTTGGCAGTATCATTGGTGCCCACATGGAGAAGCAGGAAGGGGTAGCGATCCGAGGGCTTGATGAGTCTCGGCAGTCTCTCCGTCACATCGTGTATCCTAGCTCCTGGCAAGCAGCAGACCTCTCGGTTTTCCCGGTCGGGGCGGCAGATAGATGACTCAGTCCCCCTGAGGAGGGAGTCCCCGACCACCACCACCCTCCTCCTCCTCTTGGGAGTGGTGGTCGTGGAACCCCCATCCCTAGGACAGTGCATCTTTTGCCTTCCAATCGGTGGAGTCTCCTTCTGCTCCCTTCCCTCAGATGGGTCATCTAGTCCACTCTCCGCATTAGTACCTGTGGAGAGAACATGGAAACGATTGCTCACCTGTATCTCCATTGCTGGTGCATGGACGCTCCTCTTTCTCCTTCTGGAAGTCACATGCTGCCAAACCTCTTTGTTTCGGTCTTCACCGAGAAGTCTGAAGGAATGCCTAACCTAGTGAATGCTAATGGGAAGGGGGTAGGTTTAGCAGATAAAATAAAAAAAGAACAAGTTAAAAATCACTTAGAAAAGTTAGATGCCTGAAAGTCACCAGGGCCTGATGAAATGCATCCTAGAATACTCAAGGAGCTAATAGAGGAGGTATCTGAGCCTCTAGCTATTATCTTTGGAAAATCATGGGAGACGGGAGAGATTCCAGAAGACTGGAAAAGGCCAATATAGTGCCCATCTATAAAAAGGGAAATAAAAACAACCCAGGAAACTACAGACCAGTTAGTTTAACTTCTGTGCCAGGGAAGATAATGGAGCAAGTAATTAAGGAAATCATCTGCAAACACTTGGAAGGTGGTAAGGTGATAGGGAATAGCCAGCATGGATTTGTAAAGAACAAATCGTGTCAAACCAATCTGATAGCTTTCTTTGATAGGATAACAAGCCTTGTGGATAAGGGAGAAGCTGTGGATGTGGTATACCTAGACTTTAGTAAGGCATTTGATACGGTCTCGCATGATATTCTTATCGATAAACTAGGCAAATACAATTTAGATGGGGCTACTATAAGGTGGGTGCATAACTGGCTGGATAACCATACTCAGAGAGTTGTTATTAATGGTTCCCAATCCTGCTGGAAAGGCATAACAAGTGGGGTTCCACAGGGGTCTGTTTTGGGACCGGCTCTGTTCAATATCTTCATTAACAACTTAGATATTGGCATAGAAAGTACGCTTATTAAGTTTGCAGATGATACCAAACTGGGAGGGATTGCAACTGCTTTGGAGGACAGGGTCATAATTCAAAATGATCTGGACAAATTGGAGAAATGGTCTGAGGTAAACAGGATGAAGTTTAACAAAGACAAATGCAAAGTGCTCCACTTAGGAAGGAACAATCAGTTTCACACATACAGAATGGGAAGAGACTGTCTAGGAAGGAGTACGGCAGAAAGGGATCTAGGGGTTATAGTGGACCACAAGCTAAATATGAGTCAACAGTGTGATGCTGTTGCAAAAAAAGCAAACATGATTCTGGGATGTATTAACAGGTGTGTTGTGAGCAAGACATGAGAAGTCATTCTTCCACTCTACTCTGCGCCGGTTAGGCCTCAACTGGAGTATTGTGTCCAGTTCTGAGCACCGCATTTCAAGAAAGATGTAGAGAAATTGGAGAGGGTCCAGAGAAGAGCAACAAGAATGATTAAAGGTCTTGAGAACATGACCTATGAAGGAAGGCTGAAAGAATTGGGTTTGTTTAGTTTGGAAAAGAGAAGACAGAGAGGACATGATAGCAGTTTTCAGGTATCTAAAAGGGTGTCATAAGGAGGAGGGAGAAAACTTGTTCACCTTAGCCTCTAAGGATAGATCAAGAAGCAATGGGCTTAAACTGCAGCAAGGGAGGTTTAGGTTGGACATTAGGAAAAAGTTCCTAACTGTCAGGGTGGTTAAACACTGGAATAAACTGCCTAGGGAGGTTGTGGAATCTCCATCTCTGGAGATATTTAAGAGTAGGTTAGATAAATGTCTATCAGGGATGGTCTAGACAGTATTTGGTCCTGCCATGAGAGCAGGGGACTGGACTCTATGACCTCTCGAGGTCCCTTCCAGTCCTAGAATCTATGAATCTATTAACTCTGATGTATGTATGTGGAAACATACCATGATTTGCTGGGTGACTCCTGTTTGGGATCCACTTGTGTGCTGAACTGAGGTTTGTATTCTTTTCTCTCACTTTTCCTCACACAGATAATTTGTACTTGCACACTAGTGAAGGAAGAAGCACAATAAGATGATTTAATTAGAGGAACAGTTTAATTATAGTCCCTCTCCACTCCTAAGGCATGAGAATGGGATGTTCTGGGAGTATTGTAGGGGTAATGCATTCATACCCTTAGCTAAAGAAAGGCAGCGCCTTACAGCGTACAATAGTGATCTTTTGTGGCCAGTTAAATGCTGCTGTTCACAAGATTCATCCCATCTTTTTCAACCAGATAGTTACTGGTGGTGGTGATGAAAGGAAGAGAGTTATAAAGCAGAGAAAAGTGGAGAATCCTTGCAGGCATGATGGGTTCCCTTAAAAATGTATGCAATGGCTGAAGAACACTGTTAAATTAAAAAATACAATAGACTGTGTTAAATTGTTTGACCAAAGTTGAGTAGACCCTGTTTATCCTGGGGGTGAAATTCTGGCCTCATTACAATCAAGTGCAAAACTCCCATTGACTTAAGGAAGGCTAGAATTTTACTTTGGATGTCTGGCAGACAATTTAAGATTATCATGCTCCTTCCCCTCCTTTTCTTTGTCTCCCTCATTCCAGAGGCAGCTCGTGACTTTTTTGACAGGTGCAGCACAAATCACAAAACAGTTATTTCCATCCCTGCCTAATGTACAATTTACTAGCTATTAAAAGCTTACTTTATTTATAGTGAAGCATCATCAGGCAGACCCGAGAGCTGAAGCCGCCACCACTTCCATTGCTACAGGGGCTGGCGTGGGGGGTGGAGTCCAAAGCGGGCCCAGTGGCAGCTCCTGAAGGACATACACGGGGCCTGTTCCATGGGGATGTGAGCTGGGGAGGCACAGTCCCCATCCCTGCTCCCTGCAGCCTGAGCTTAACTGCTACAATCCTATTATGGCAGGGGATCTCAAACTGGGGGTCAGGACCTCAGGGGGTCATGAGGTTATTACATGGCGGGGGTCGCGAGCTGTCAACCTCCACCCCAAACCCCGCTCGCCTCCCGCATTTATAATGGTGTTTAATATATTAAAAAGTGTGTTTAATTTATTAGGGGAGGTCGCACTCAGAGACTTGTTGTGTGAAAGGGGTTGCCAGTGAAAAAGTTTGAAACCCACTGTATTATGGCCTCACCAGGTAATGGTTACCACAGCACGCCCTTATAAAGTAACTCCTGGGAATGGTAAATTGCCATGGTAACAAGGCAGCTTCTTGAGGCACTATTAGCTATACCAAGATTCGAGCCTCACACAACACTACATTCATCAAACTTTCTGGCATTGAGTTTCAATACTGGAGAGAGAGAGAGCACATTGTGACATTTAAATCAAATCGCAATTTGCCCTTACAACTGTCCATAGTTATCAATTAAATAAAAATATGCAAAATATATTTTGTAGCTTATGGGAATTCTTGGGTAGGCTTGGGCTGAGGAGCTGCCCTTGCCTCATTCATTCTGTCACAGGTACATTTTAGATTCAAAGCTGTTTGTGGCCAAGATGGTTGCTTTCTACATCTTCTGTGAAGCAGCTGACACATACTAATGAATGCTAGAAAATAATGCTCTGAAACACTGTTTGTTAGAGGACTTAATGCCTGCTTAATAAAAATCACTCAGCATTTGTAGAGCACTTTGCATCCTCAAGTATTTTACAAATCTTAACCAGTTAATCCTCCCAACCACCCTGTGAAGTATGTGGATAAAGATAAGTTTTATTACCCACTTCACAGGTGGGAAAACAGAGGCAGAGAAATTAGGTAATTTGGCCAAGAGCGCTAAGTAATAGAATTAGAACGCAGAAATTCCTGGTTCCCAGAGCTCTAGTCAGACCAGATCTCTACAAAAAGCCATTCTGGTCTACAGGGCCGGCTCCAGGCAACAGCGGAGGAAGCATGTGCCTGGGGCAGCACATGTTAAGTGGCGGCATTCCGTCCATTCTTGGGGCGTCACACTCCGTGCTTCGGCAGTCTGAGTGGCTTTTTTTTTTTTTTTTTGCTTGGGGCGGCAAAAATGGTAGAGCTGGGCCTGCTGGTCTATTTGACACAAATGTTTTTGCATGCAGAACAAGCGTGAATACTAAAAAGCCTTATGCAGGGCCAGCTCCAGGGTTTTTGCCGCCCCAAGCGGTGGGGAAAAAAAATAAATAAAAAAAAGCCATGATCACGATCGGCGGCAATTTGGCGGTCGCTCCACCACGCTGCTTTCTTGTTCAGTGGCACTTCGGTGGCAGGTCCTTCCCTCTGAGAGGGACCAAGGGACCCGCCGCCGAATTGCCGCCGAAGAGCCCGACGTACCACCCCAAGCACCTGCTTGCTGAGCTGGTGCCTGGAGCCGGCCCTGGCCTTATGATATTACGGGGAGGGAAGGGAATGGTTGTATATTTGCAATTCTTTTTTTTCTTAATATCCCTTCATCCTCATCCAGTCAATGTAGCCCAAATTAGAGATTAATGGCATCTGAAAAATTCAATCTCAAATTATATGGGCATTAGAAAACACCAATGTCCATTTTATTTGTTTTTTGTAAAACCATCATAACTTAATAATGGCCAAATATTACCTTTCAAATCACTCCCAGGCTGAAGTCTTATATGCCAAGATTTAGCTTGTTGCAGAGTGTTATGGAAGTTACCATATTACCCCTCCCCCCTCGAAGAAGGGGCTAATAGTGGAAAACTTGGCAGCCTCCCAACTTCGCTGCACTGAGATAACAAGGTATTAAACAGGTAACAGTATATATGAGTTAATGGCTTCATTGGGCCACCTGCAATGGAGTTCTGTGAGCCTGAGATATGGTTCCCTGAGCAAAGGGGATTATGTGATCAGACATTTCATAGAAATAATGACCTGAGTGTGTGCCTCATTTCCCTTTCTCCTGGTGATACCCTTACTAAGGCCATTTGGATGAGATTCAACAGTTGGAAAGATACTTTGGAGCACAACATTCTGTATCTGAAGATGACAGAATGTCATATTTTTTCTCCTTTAGAGGATTTCTAATCACAGCTTTGTTACAGCAGCTGGGATACTGAACAAGATAAACCTATATGGGGCTCAAAAATAACATATTCTCCTTCACCTTCCTGCAATGCAAGATTCCCAAAGGGAAACCATTGAAGGATTTGTGGGTAATTGTCACTAACCACTTCAAAAACTGGGAACGTCTAAAATTTTAATTTTTGCGTATGAAAGATGCCAGATTTACAACCCTGGAAACTGAAATCCTCTGTTCCTAGAACAGGTGGATTCATGGACTATTGCAGTGCAAACTTCCCCCGAAGTGCCCTGGAAATATGCCTAAGCTCTGATCTGGAAGGACCACCAATGGGGTGAACAGGTGCTGAACTTTAGTCTCCCTACCAGTTCAATCCTTGGTCTGTCTGCTAGAGCTGGTCAAATAGTAAACATGTGTAACCCTTCTGCCAGGTGTTGTCAGCAGCAACAGGGACAGGTTTAAACAGCTACAGCAGTGGTTCCCAACCAGGAGTACACGTACCCCTGGGAATCTTCCAGGGGGAACATCAACTCATCTAGATATTTGGCTAGTTTTACAACAGGCTACATAAAAAGTACTAGCGAAGTCAGTGCCAACTAAAATTTCATACAGTGACTTCTTTATGCTGCTCTATATACTGTACATTGAAATAGAAGTACAATATTTATATTCCAATTGATTTATTTTATAATTATATGGTAAAAGTGAGAAAGTCAGCAATTTTTCAACAGTGTGTTATGACACTTTTGTATTTTTATGTCTGATTGTGTAAGCAAGTAGTTTTTAAGTGAGGGGGTACGTGAGACAAATCAGATTTCTGAAAAGGGTACAGTAGTCTGGAAAGGTTGAGAGCCATTGAGCTAAGGTCCTTCTTAAAACAGATATCACCAGCTTGATCCCAAAACTAGAATTTCTGAAATTACTAAATATCTTCTCTGGTGCTCTTAATGGGCAATATTTTTCCACTCTCAAGCAGTGAGTCTGTATAAATCAAGGAAAAAATTATTTCGGGAAAAGGGAACACTACAATATTTCTAAATGAATGATAAAATACTCTTTCACGGTAACTTTGGCAGTAGCCCACCTTCTAATGTGAATGCCCAATAGGCAAATGTCCTTTTACCACATCACTTCCCCCTCCCCCCAGCCACTAAACTCCACTCACGATCTGATGTCAGTAGGTAGCGTAGTCCCAGAGCCCTCAGGTTCAGGCAGGCAGGCCTGTTTCCAGTCCCTTGGGAAGTGCTACCTGGTTTTATTCTTTAATTATTAATTAACAGTTTCCTAAATGAAAGCAGTTTCAGTTGCAATGATTTGTGGGGGCCTACATTTCTTTAGTTGTGAATATGTGGACAACCAAAATGTATTTGACTTCTGACATGTGCATAAATTTTAGCACAATGTGTATTCATCTAAAAATGTGCACCAGTAGTTCATTATTGCCCTATTTTAAAAGTTTCAGAATCCCAGACAGGGAGCCAAAACAATGCCATGAATTAGGTGACCAATCACACAATATGAATGATGAATACCAAATCCTGAATAATGTAAACCCATTTAGGAACAAGCCTTAGATTGAAAATTATTCATTAAAACGGGGTGGTATATACTTACAAATATTTATTATATTCACAGAAATTGGGATTGGTTTATGAATGATTTGCTAGCTAAAAAGGGACTCAATCTGTAAATTAAATTATTCAAAATGAATAGTTCAACTAGTTCTCCTCTCAGAGATTGTTGACAAGATGCCAACTCATGCCAGCCATGATGGTGGTTTTGTAACATGGATGCACATTAACTATCAAGTATCAGGGGGTAGCCGTGTTAGTCTGTATCTATAAAAACAACAAGGAGTCTGGTGGCACCTTAAAGACTAACAGATTTATTTGGGCATAAGCTTTCGTGGGTAAAAACCTCACTTCTTCAGATGCATCTGAAAGCTTATGCCCAAATAAATCTGTTAGTCTTTAAGGTGCCACCAGACTCCTTGTTGTTTTTATTAACTATCAACTCAGCTAAGGTCATCGACTCATTTCAGAAATGGGAATGCTGAATGTTTTAATAAAATGTAAAACCCATTTTCAAGTTACATTGCAAAGCATCTAAGTTTGTCAGCAACATGGAAGCTTCAGTAGAAAGGACAGAGGAGCCTAATTTTAAAATCAGGAGTAGTTTGGAATTGAATATTACCAACTTCCTTTAGCCCTAAATGCATGCTTACATAGAGAATCATCACTCATACTTCTTGCTTTCTTCTATTGTTGAAGATTTTCTAGCTGCAAAACATACCGAAACCAAGAAGGCAACGTTAATGCAGTAGGGAGGAACTAGGGCCAGAGTCTTGGCTGGTGTAAATCTGACTGGTAGGGCACATATGCATGTTGTGAGTTTGCTTGTTTAAAACCTGCTCTTTTGAAATACCTGGCATAGTTTCAGCCATTTAAGCAGCCTTAGAAAATCAGTCAAGAAAACCTCAGAATTCAAGATAAGAATTCAAAAGTCTGACCCATGACTCCAAAGGTAGATAGAACAGATCATAACATGGCAGTTCAAATTGACTAAAGCCTCCAGCAAAAGTTCTGCACTTCATTGGTCCAGTGATGCATGATGCAATCTGATCTCCGCTTAGACATGGCACTGACTCTGCACTGCTCTGTGTCCCTGAGCTTTTAGTCAATGGGGCTAGATGCAGCAAATTTGCAGGATCAGGCCGAGGTCAGCAGCATGCATTATGGATAGAACTGCAATAACCTGCCATGTTCACTGGCTGAATAGCAATGTCAGTACTATAGGAAAGAAAATATGGAAAATATGTTTCCTTTTTCTTAAGGAACATATAAACGAGGCAATACATAGGGTTAATCGACACTACAAAGGTTTTGCTGGTATAGCTATACCGGCAAAGCACCCTGGTGCAGATGCAGCTATACCAGCAAAAGGAAATGTTTTGTTGGCATGTTAAACAACCCCCTGCATCACATAAATTATGTTGGCAAAAGGAGTTGTTTGACAGTATAAGCTGCATCTCCACAGGGAAGTTGCCAGGCTATCGGTTGGGGATGCGATTTTGAAGTAGCTATGCTAGCAAAAATCTGTAGTGCAGAGACAAGAGCTATTAGGGTAATAAAGTGTATCCCCCTAGTAAAATAAGAGTGAGCTCAATTCTTATCTGCCCCCCACAAAAAAAAATACATACAAACAAAAGAAACCCCACCCCATATATTAATTTTTCAATAGCAGTTAATTTTTACTTGGAAAAAAAATACTATTGATTGGCCCACCTCTAATGAGGAAAATATCTCTGTATGAATGATGTTTTACTTCTGTTTAGAGCAACTTAAAAATAAAAAATTGCTATGAAAACAAAGAACTTCAGAGAGACCCCCTTGGGCCTTGCAGCAGGGGTAACTATGCTGATTTTCTCCATAAGCAGTGAATAAATATTCTCTCTCTCTCTCTCACACACACACACACACACACAAACACACACACACACACACGATGGGAAATCGTTACTAAGACCCAGGAGCCAAAGAAGGTTTCCATGATTATATATTTGGCGCAGGGGATCACAGGTGGCAAATCAAAGGGGTGTTCTCAAGAGATATTCTATCACCTAGGATTTACCGCAACTAGGGCTCTAAAGCTGGTTCTAAACCTGAAATCTGAACTGGAATTTAAAGGAAGGGGAAAAAACACTTCAGCACCACACAGAAAATCAATCAAACTGTAGGCCTACAAATATCTCAGCTTTGGACATTTTTTCATTCTTATTAGACTTGAAAGCATGCCCATTGATCTAGCAAGAGCAATTCGCTAATAATTAGACCAGCAAGGGAGGACCTGGGAAGGTGCGGGGGAGGGGATGCTCAGAGCTCAGAAGCCATAGCTGTAGCAGGAAAGATAAAAGAGTAGCTAATACCCTTGCTCACTGAAAAGGAGATATTGTTATACTAACCCACAACCAAATTATCCTACCAAGCAACAAGTCTAGAAGCCTACAGATTCACACACATTTACAGCCGCCATCCCATCTGTGGCTCTGAGATACCACAAATTATTTTTTAGCACTTAATGAAATAGGCAGGGAACCTCTGGTCCTTGCTATCAGTTGCCCGTGCTAATGGTGAGTTGACTGTGTCAGCCCCAGTACTATGTTAACAAGATCTGTCACTGAATTAAACAGGTAAAGCAGGTTTGCATCGCATAAACCAGACTATTACTCACGTAAATATCTCATTTTAAATTATAAGAATGCATGAAAACCATTCAATAGACATTTGTGCATATTAGCCTAATATACATTAAAAGTAGGAGGGAAATTAATTGTAAAAGAATGTATATTTCTGATTAATGTTTAATAAGGTAACAGGCTGTCTCCTGCACCCTTCTAGTTGGCACCAAAAAAAATAATCAAAGGTATTCATTTTCTCATAAAATATGTATTGTTTTTTATTTTAAAAGAAAGAGGCAGATCAATTTTAGTTTGAAAGGCACATTAAAAATGTAAGCTCAAGAGCATGGGATACATTTCACAGAAGATTGCAACTGCTAACAGTTTTTTCTCATCTACCAGAAGAAATCAAATGAAGCCAGTTTGCCTCTGGGGTTTTAAACATCATTACAATTCATCTTAATAATGAAGTTAAAATTAACCGAAAGAAGACAAAATTAAAGGGAAAAACCCTCTCTTTTTCTCTCTGCCAACATACGGGTTTATTCATGGAAAATAGATAAAAGTAATGTCCTCTGGGGATATTTAAAGATGATGTCAAGATATCTGGGATATAGGTCACAGTGGATCCAGACTGTACAACAGTCTCTATATATTTACAAAAGTAATAAGTTCGTGTTCTCCAAACAATACACAGAGAATACAAAATACAGCAAATAAGCAAAGCTGTAACTCCACTACTAATAATGCTCATAATCAAGTTCAGGAGCATAATTCTGTAATATATACGTTTCCAAGACAGCCTTTCTTTAATTTCTCCACTGGAGAATGAAAGCCATGGTGTAAAGGTCAGTGAGAGCATCTAATCTAGACAAGCCCCCTACTAATTGACTTTGCTTGCATTCTCTGGGCTTGAACCTGAAAAGTGCTGAATGCCCTCCGCTATGTCTATACTGGCTTACGTACTTGAGTACTGGACCATGTACATCCTTACACATGCTCCCCATACCCATGCCAAGGGTCCACATTATGCTGTGCTGGACATGGGTATAACACAGTTTACCTGCATATGCCCATGCCCACACCATCACTGTATTATGTGACATTAGCGCTACCATTTCAGGGACAGTATGCCATGGTTCTGTGCATCACAGGGAAACACTCTAGGAACCACTGTGCTGTGTGTTGTTGGTACTGTCCCCTGCCTTCACACATCTGCCAATGGCTGTTCCTAATCACATCACCCCTCACTGTTATTTCCTGCCAAAGTCGTTGGAAAACATGGAGCAACGGAATGGTGATCTGGTTCTGCTCCTTACTGCAGGACAAATGACTATGCAGTGGAGTGGGCAACTAGTGAGATGCTGGAAGGAATTTGGGCAGAACTTTCTGGCTCGTCAAAGATGCTGACCTTGACGGTCAATGAGAATTCTTCAGCTCGCATGGTACAGATACGGTGAAGTCTGGTATTGTCAAAGGATGTTCAGGAGCGGACCATCACTTCTGGTTCAGGAAACCAGCATGGTGTGGTGGGATCACACTGTTCTGGAAACCTGGGATGACCATCAGTGGCTTCAGAACTTCCAAATGAGGAAACAGACCTTCATGGAGCTGCGTGAGGAGCTTGCACCAAACCTTCAGCTCCAGAACACTTGATTCAGGGGAGCCATACCAGTTCAGAAGCAGGTTGCTATTGCCTCATGGAAGCTGGCAACACCCGACAGCTATAGGTCCATTGCAAACCACTTTGGGGTTGGAAAGTCCATTGTGCAGGTTTGTGAGGCAATTAACACTGTGATCTACCCATGTGTGGTTGCCATAAGAAGATTTCCAAAAATAATAGCTGGATTTCAGAGGATGGGATTTCCAAACTGTACAGGGACCATCAACAGCACCCATATGCTTGGCCCACCACAAAGGAAAGTGAGTATGTGAACTGAAACAGTTACCATGACACTTCATAGCGGTGCCCAGGGTTGTGAGGCACCTTGCCACCACCTGTCCCTACCATGAGGAAGTCTTGCCTGTGCTTGCTAGAAGTCAGATCCTTGGCATTACCAGCCACAGGCAGCACAAGCATGCCCCTCTCAGCCTACGCAGGTTAGTGATAGGCATACTCCAACCCCCCCCCCCAAGCTTCCCCCTGTGATGTACAGGTCTGTTCTACTGGACACACAGAATTCCCGAAGCCTCCACTCCCCAAGGACCAGTACACCACAGCTTAATGTTATACTATAGAACACGGCTCCACTTAATGCACAGCACATAGCTTTGTTTATAGCGAAAGCAAGTATGTTTATTTAACAAACAGAACTTCAAATGACAGCAAGCAGAAATATTAGCAACAAAGGGTTACATAACATTCATTCTAGAGTCTAGACTTAATTAACAAGATCATTCTCTAATGATCTTATCTGACCCAAATTTCTTCTCCCACCATTTACCACCCTGGCTGGCTGTGAGCCTTTTTTCATGAAGCAAACCCAGTCAGCTTACTTCCTAGGTGAAGTATGCAGAGTCAGTCTCTGTACCTACATTTGTAGTTCAAAAATCTATTGTCTTCACTTGTACACAGGACTCTCTCCTGCTGGTTTATTTCCTCCCATAAATTCACTCTCGCTGAAGATTTCACAATTGTTTCATTAGTATTTGGCTCAGACTGTAAATGGGCAACCATTGTGAACCATACAATACTCAGCTTACATAGAGACAGATTGATAGATAACATCTTCTGCCTGAAAGAAACTTAACTTCTGGTGACTGACCCCCAATTTACAGACCTTAAATATACAAATTTTCAGTATGTATATAAGCATAAATCCTCACATATGATCTGTACATACATATCCTAATGATTCCGATGACCAGTGTAACATGAACTTTCAGTAGAGCCCTTACACAACACTCTTTGGCGAACTAGTATGTAAATACCAGAACTTTATGCACCCCTGTGCCCTCTGCCAGTTGGTACCAAGAGGTCTCTGGGCTACAGTTACTATTTACTTGTTCTGCAAGGCTTAGTGGACCACAGAGCCAGGTGAATGGGAAACACTGGAAAGGTTCACAATGCCAGAGTGCTAAGGAGCTCAGGATTATACATGAAGGGGGATGCAGGGACTTTATTTCCCAGAAATGATATTGTTCTGTACTGTATGTCTGTGCCAACTGGTATTTTGGTGGGGCCCACGTACCTGCTCCTAAGTTGTCTCATGAAACTGTATCCTACCATCAATGATCCTGGAAAAGGATAATTCAATTACAAGCTTAGCAGCTGCAGAAGGGTCATGGAGTTTGCATAGGGTAGACTGTAATTTCATTGGTGCTGCCTATGCACCTGTCTGGATGCCAATGTGGCAAATGCCATTCATATAATCACTGCCTGCTGCACATTCCATAATGTTTGTAAGGGTAAAGGGAAGTGTTTCCATCCCAAGTTGGTTCAGGACAAGTCTGGTTTACAAATTCTATAACAGGCAGCCAGATCCCACCCACATGCACACTGGTCCCAGTTCCCAGCAGGCAAGGGGAAAGGAGAGATGCCATATGCGCACACAACTTGGCACAGCAGGGAGGCACAGGGTGCCATCTGCCTGTGCCAATAAAACCTTCACATCCTGTATATCTGCTGGAAACGCATATGAGGGAACACTGGCACACATTTGTGGGACCACATAACTTGGTGAGAGTTTTGTTCCTCTGTGGCTGAAGGTCATTAGCCATTCATTCCTGCACACATTAAAAACAATTATAACAGGGACCTTCCACTGGGTTATCATCGTTAGGTTGGGTTTGTGTTGTGGAGCATGGCAGCCAAGTTGTAATGAGATCATTGTGCAATGTTTTTGTTTTCACTGTTCATACTTGTTTACAAACCTCTTATCAGGCGCACTCAGTCTCTTGCAAGGACCTTATGAAAATTTGCTTGGGGGTGGTATGTAGCCATTCTCTTTTTAACCATTCATTGTCAGCAGTACTAACTGCATTTAGTAGCTGCTTTAGAGCAATAATCACTACTATGGGAAACAGGTTAATGTTTAAGGGACAAGAGTAGGGGAGCACAGACTGATTTTGTACAGGATAATGGCAGATGCTGTTGTTGCTTGCATTGTTACTGGAATTGTGTTTCCATTTTCTGCATGTGAACTAAGCCATAAAGATTTTCATCTACCCCTTTTCTTTGTTTTAGACTTCTGCTGCATTGCAAACTAGTAGTGCTTTCTGTAAGCTCTTAATACTAACTGCCCTGTCTCCATTCCTCCGGGGTATCCTTGTGACTTCAGATATTTCTCAAGCTGGAGGGGACGGGACGCAGAGAGAAAAGTAACAAAGAGTCCTGTGGCACCTTAAAGACTAACAGATGCATTGGAGCACAAGCTTTCGTGGGTGAATACCCACTTCGTCAGACGCATTCGTCAGAGAGAAAAGTGTTTGCAGTATCATGGTACCAGATAGTTATACAACATTCAGTTTCATGTGCAGCAAATCCTGGGGCCCAATCCTAAATCTTGAAACATCTTTAGTTCATTATAGGAAGGAGGGGTCTCACACAAGTTAAGGAAAGTATAAAATTCATTAAAAGTACTAGATGGAACGTATAATTGAAATATTTTTTAAAAGAAAGGTCAACCAAAATCTTTAAAAAATCAGGGGAATGCAGCCTGGAACACCAGCCAAATGCTATTGTCTTTGCACCCTTCTCCCTGCCCTCCTCCTGACAAGGGTGGAATGATGGGCAAAATTAACTTTTGAGGAAAACCGGGGATGTCTTCTTTCATGGAGTTGGGCATTTGGTGGGATTCTGGAAGGCCTCTGCAGGCTTATAGTCCTTCACTTGGATACTTTGCGGGCGGGGGGAGGGTGTCTCCCGGAGAAGAGTTTTGGGAGCTGGTGGAGGGTGAAATCCTGGTAGGCTCCATATTCTCTTCCTGGTCACTTGGGGTGTGCTTGAAACAGGATCCTCTGGTTCAGTAAAACCCTGCGTGACAGCTGAAAGAGGTGGTGGTTCATGGATAGGTTCTGTGTCTTCAGCAGCAGGTTGACCCCAAACTTCTCCATTAGGGAAAGCTCCTGTTCCCTATAGTGTGCTTCCTGCTTCATGAACTGTTTCATCAAAGTCTCTTCCTGCTGAAGTGCCCAATCCTCCCATACCCTAAGGAATTCAAACTGCTCCTGGTTTCTACTGTCAATTCCTATGGGCAGCTCTTCCAAGGTACTTCTCAGTCTACCTCAGCTGTCTCTGTGCTGCTCCAGCCGTCCTTGCAGAATGGTTTCCCACTCAGGAGCTGAAAGTCCTGCCAATTCAAAGAGAAGGGGTAGCATTATTTCCCCCTCCCCACCCACCACAGAAGAGAAGGAAGGAGTGGATTACACCCAGCACATGGAACACCATAGAAACCAGACAAGCCCTGAAGAAAAAAATTTTAGACACAAAATCCCAGAAGCTAAAGGACAAATGCCACGAGCAGTATAGCAAGGCACACCGGGAGGTCAAACGCCTTGTGAGAGCAGACAAACGGCATTATATTGATAATCTGGCAACACAAGAAAAGGATGCAGTTGCTCGTGGTGAACAAGTAACTGTCTACAAAATGGCACGGCCTATCAGTAAACGGCAGGCAGCAAAAAACTCTCTCATCAGGAACAAACAAGGACACCCACTAACAACCAAAAAAGAACAAGAAATGCACTGGACAGAGCATTTCAAAGAATTGCTGAACAGGGAGCCACCTAAAGAGGAAACAAACATCCAGGAGGCAGAAGAAGATCTTGATATCGACACAGACACCCCAACTAAGGAAGAGATCATTCAAGCCATCAAATCCTTCAAAAAATGGGAAAGCTCCTAGCAAGGATAACTTGAATGCAGAATTGTTCAAGGTAAATCCTAAATTAGCAGCATCTATCCTGGCCCCTCTATGTACATCAGTCTGGGAAAGGGAAAAAGTGCCAGATGAGTGGACCAATGGGGTTATAGTGAAGATACCAAAAAAAGGAACTCTCAGTGATTGTAGTAACTGGGGCGGTATCACACTTTTATCTGTGCCAAAGTATTGTGCAAGATCATAGTTAAGCATATATCAGAGGTAGTTGATAGTGTTCTCAGAAAAGAGCAAGCCGGTTTTCAGAAAGGGTGTGGATGCACAGACCTGATCTTCACTCTACGAAACATAATAGAACAGTGCTTAGAATGGCTATGGCAACTCTACATAAATTTCATAGATTTTGAGAAGGCTTTTGATAGCATTCACAGGACCAGTCTATGGCACATTCTGCAGGCATATGGTCAATGTCATCAAAAGCTATTTCAACTTTACATGCAGCATTGATCACAGTGAGCTCAGTTTTGAAGTCAAAACAGGAGTACGACAGGGGTGTATCATGTCTGAAATCCTCTTCAACATTGCCATTGACTGGGTAATGCGAAGTACAACAGAAGACATGCCAAGAAGCATTAAATGGACATTCTTCTCATCCCTTGAAGACCTGGATTTTGCAGATGATGTCGCTTGTCTATCACATACCCAACACCATATACAAGAAAAAACAACTCAACTCAACATATTCAGTGAGCAAATTGGACTGAAAATCAACCGCAATAAGACGGATATCATGACCTTTAATATTGCCTCACCATCACCAGTACAGATAGAGGATACGTTCTCACCAGTGTAGAAACATTCACATACTTGGGCAGCACCATCAGCCAGGATGGTGGAACAAGCCAGGACATCCGGAACAAAATCAGTTAAGCCAGGAACACCTTCAGAAGCTTAAATACAGTCTGGAAATCATCAAAATACAACATCAAAACCAAACTCAAAATTTATTACAGCTGCGTACTTTCAACACTACTTTATAGTGCAGAATGCTGGGGAATGAGAAAGCATGACATGTCCAAACTGTCTTCATTCCATACAACCTGTCTCAGAAAAATCCTCTGTATCTTTTGGCCCAGAACAATCTCAAACCAAGATCTATTGACACAGTGCAGCCAACAGGATCTGAGCACCATCATTGCCAGAAGGCGTTGGAGATGGATCGATCATGTGCTTTGGATGGAAACTGATTCCATCATCAATGTAGCAATAAGATGGACACCTGAAGGCAAGCGAAAACAAGGCCACCCGAAACAACATGGTGAAGAGCTGTGGAAGCCGAGCTGAAAAACCTGGGGCACGGCTAGGGAGCCATTGAAAGACTTGCCAGAAACAGACAGGAGTGAAGGAGCTTTGTCACTGCCCTAAACACCAGAGGCGTAATAGGAACATGATGATGATGACCTGCCACCTTTGGAAGAAGCTGAGAAATCGCCCCACATAACCTAACCTTAATTTAGAAGGCCACAATTTTGATACTTTTCAGCATTCAAGGAATGCAACTGTAAGACTATCCTTGGTTCTCAGACAAACTTTTGCAGCCCATGAGGAAGGAGCAGAGACTACTAATGATAAGGACAATGAACTAATGTTTTAAAAAATTTAAAATGTTCAGAGTGTCCCAAAGAGGGAAGGACTCAGTTCCTTTCAGGGGCTATGTTACCAGTTTATAATGTCATCTTTAAAGTCTGGCCAACATCTGAAGAACATAGTGGTTTTCAAGGTACCAGAATGGAAAAGAGAAGTGGCTTTCCAGTTCTGTGAGGAGATCCTGCAATATATGCCAGAGAGATGGTTCTGCTAATGGTCACCTCTCTACATATTGCAGAATGGAGGGGTTTGGTAAGCTATGAAGGTGGGCCAAGCAGATATGCACTACCAATGAATCTCAAGACACAGCTGAAGTCTCTTCTACTCCAGAAGTTTGCTGAAATATGCTTACAAGACTGGGAGGTAATTTGACTGGAAATTAACTACATTCTCAGCTAGTCTGTTGAGTTTCCATACAAAGGGAGATGAGAACCATGAATTCCACCCATCCTACATACACCCCCAGCATCACCAGAAAACCCTGCCCCTGTATCTGCCTAACAACAGTGAAATAGATAGGGAAAGAAAGACACCCCACAACTTTCTTTGGGTCTCTGAAGTCTCAGATCAGCACTATAAGCCCCCTCACCCCTCCCTTGCAAAAGGACACCACACTGTGTTTATCCAACAACCAGACCAGATCCTTCTTCCATCCCCATTACCCACAGCCTGTGAAGCATGGATTGGTACAGGGAGAGGGAGGCCAGACACCAGGGATGTTAAAAAAATTAGTAATCTTCCAAAGGAAAAAGGACTGCTGTGACTAACTTTTCCTCAGATAACCAAATGTGTTCTGTTTCCTTCCCCTTCCTGGACCTAACCCCCCTGCTCCACTCCTGTTCCATGCAGGTCCCATTTGTAAGGGGACAGTAAGATCGGAGTGGGGGGTAGAAGAACTGAAACTGCAATCTTCCAAGGGACAAAAGACTGCTGTTACTAACTTTAGACAACCAACTATAATTTTTCTACAACTGTCCCATCCTAAACTGCATGGATAGTGTGTAGAAGAGGCTTGGGGAGGCTAAGACACCCCAAAATAGGCTGGCCATGCAGGGGGGCAAATGCCACAAATGTGGTATCAGTCACCTCCCTCTGGAGGCGTGCCTGCCCACCACCTTTGGAGAGCTGGCCCACCTCCCTTTGGAGCTCCTAGAAGTGTGGGAGGGGGCCACTGGTGCCCAGACAGTGGCCCCGCCCATGCTCCACTCTGAGGACCCACCCTCTCTCCGCCTCTTCCCCTTAGCCCCCCCCCCCCACTCATTACTTGTTCCTCTCCACCGCAGAGAGGAGCGAGCAGCCAGCCAGCAGACAGGCCTCAGGAGAACAGGTGAAGAGGAATGAGCAAGTGGTGGGCAGGTGGCCGGGCCTAGAGGGAAGAAGTGGAGAGGAGCGGGCGGGAGGGCTGGGGGAAGAGGCTGAGAGGAGTGGGCAGAGGAGTTTGGGGGAAGAGGCAGAGATAAGCAGGCAGGGGAAGCGAGCAGTGGGCAGGCAGGGGGGCCTAGAGGTGGACAGGAACGAATGGGGGCGGCAGAGCAGATGTAGGAAGATGAGGAATGAGGCCAGGGCCTCGGGGGGGAGAGATGGAGTGGAGGTGGCCCTGGAGGGGTACAAGTTGGAGGAGTTTGGAAAGAGGAGGGGGCACCACAATGCCATGGTTTCAGCACTGCAGTTCAAACTCAGACACAGCAATACATGACATTTTATCCAGTGCTCAGAACTTCAAATGCCCTGAATCTTAAAAATCAGAAATTTAGCACCAGAACAAGAGGGGATATTGGTGGTGGGGGCGGTCCATTGCAAAACTTACCAGCCTGGGGGTTCCAGTCCCTGCTGTGGCTAAGGGTCCTCCTCAGGTTCAGCAGGGGAGCTTTCTCCACTGGCTTGTCTGAAAAGAGGTTCATAATCACATTTTTCTCATCCTCTGGAGCTTCTGGGGCATCCTCCATGGTCCCTGCTGCCTCCTCGCCCCAGCCCTCATCACATCCTACCAGGCAATGAGGGGATCGTGAACCACTTGAGGCTCTATCCTGGGAGCCCTTGATGGCACCTGGTCCAACTTGTTGTTGAAGTCCTGGGAGCCCTCCTGGAGCAACTGTTGGTACAGGAGCCTCAAGTTTGATGTGTTCCTGGCCCTGGGCTGGAGTCCACTCAATACCTGCCTGCTCCAGCCCCTGTGCAATTTCCCGGTACAGTAGTATGTTCCTGCCTCTCCAGGAGAAGTCATGGAGGACAGTGTACTCCAACCACATATTGATCAGCACCAACAAGTCGTTGCGGGCCAGGCGGCTGTTCTTGGAGCAGGATTCATGTTCCCCTGTACTGATTAAAAGAGTGCAGCAGAAAACTTTTCTGATGCCATCAGCACAGTTCACTACTACTGGTGAAAACAAGGGGACAGAGTCCTTTGTAGACTGGATAAGGGTCAGGCAGAAAAGGGTTAATTGAATTCTGGTACTGGGGGAGGAGGTCTATTGAAACTCAAGACCTGGTACATACCCTTATCCCCATCCATACTAGCATGAGTATGTGACCATGCCAGAGTCCGAGGACTGTACTTACCCGCACCCCTCAGGCATGCTAGTTTACTTGCCTTCTACTTGCCTTCAGACAAGGGTTTAAGTGTGAACAATAGGAGGGTTCTCACACAACCATGTGCATGAACCTGCGTACAGTCACTAGTGTGGATGTACCGTGAGAATAAAAGGTGCTCAGCATCAATTATTGCACCTCACAGGATTGAACCTGCCATCTTCCATCTCTTCATTAAAGATTAAGAAAATATACAGTAAGCTTATTAGAAATTTGACAAATTAGAAATGTTCACAAATTAAATCCTTTAGGGAAAATAGGTTTATCATCAGCCAGATAGAGCAATGATGCTGACAATAATGGATTGTGCCTAAAGTTCCAGAAAGGAGAAGACAACTGCAGTTGGCAGGAAAGATTCCTGTCCTATTTACCTTCTACACTCTGATTGGCAGCATAATTAGCAGCATAATTTCTCTCATTTTAAAAGCCTCTTTGGCCATTTTAAATGTCTTTCATATTTAGCCCAGAGCAGTGGAAAAATCCTCACATGTTGTGCATTTTGTAGCAGAGACAGAGAATGGACTGGAGAGATGATTTGGGGAAGCATTTTAAACCACGCTTTTGTCTTGATGTTTTGGAGAAATCTTTGAACAACAACAAAAATAGAGGAAAGGATGAAAAAGAGAAAGAAGTAGATTCACCACAGGGAATTTGCCCCCTGACAAGTTTCCTCTCAGATTCTTCTAATCTAAGAACTGCAACAAAGTAGCTAAGGCAGCAGGAGCTAAACCTGACACTCCTGGCTCCAGAGGGGGCACAACAGCTGAGAGATGCCGAGAGCATTCATTGTAGCTGCAGTCTTCCTCCTCCCTCTCGCTCTTAAAAAGCCTTATGACTTTACCGGTGTGTTCACAGCAGCAAACACTGGGCCTCAGCTTTAACCACAGTGGTAGCATATAGCGTTCCACGACGCTATGCACATAGTCTATGTAAATACATGCTCTTATTATTGCTACCCTCCTTCTCCTCCCTCTTTTTCCTCCTAAGCTCTGACTACACCAGAGGATTGAACCATAGGTAATTTCGGCCACCCTTTAACACTCTTTAGTCTGCTTCAGCCATGCCACTCCATATGCATGTAGGGTGAACCAGATGTCCCGATTTTATAGGGACAGCGCCTATTACCTCCCACCCCCATCCCAATTTTTCACACTTGCTGTCTGGTGACCCTATATGCATGGAGCAAGCTCCCTAAAAAGTCCATAGAGCTACTACTCTGTCCACCTTCAAATCCCTTCTTAACACTCACATCTGATGCCTACCAGCTGCTAATGGTGGTAACCTGCTGGTTTTCACTATCAGACCTGACAAAGTGAGACTACTGCTACTGATCAAAAGTAAACCTAACAAAGCAGAAGCTCTAGCTGCAAACTGTGTACATAACTAGTCTATGCCAAACAGATTTGTGTTACTGTTATCCTATCATCCTGCCTCATTTGTTTTTTCACCCACCTGTTATGTCTTGTCTTTAAGATTGCAGCTTTTCATGGCAGAGATTGTATTTCATTATAGGTCTGCATCTAGAACAAGAGGATCCTGACCTAGTTGTGATCTCTTGGCACCACTGCAGTACAAGCAATATATAATAATCACACTGTGGCTCTTCGTGTAGCCATGTGATGCATTACCCCCTTCCTTAGGATTTTCCTTTAATATGAAAGTAAAACAAATATAAATCACTACCTGAACTACATTAGCTTCCCTCCCAAGGTATGTGAACAAGCTGGTAGGCTTCTCCCTTAAGGAGCTCTGTCATCCTAATTCTCTACCCTTTTTATTGATCTCTTAAGACTTACATGGTCTGGCTAACTGGGTGAGTGAGCAGAATAGCTCTGCACATCCATATAGCATCCTAGAGCCTGACAGTTCGTTTTAAAAAAGGGAAACCAATATTCTTTTTTTCCATTTTTAAAAAGGACATTGCCAAGTAATGTGAATTTTTCAAAAGGAAACTGAAATTTGGTTTTGTTCTAATCATTTTTAAATTCTGTTTCTTCAGTCCACAAAGCCTGCAGCAAACTATCAGCTTGAGGATGTGCAGAGTCATAGCAGAAAAGATATTGACTGAGCTGAAAGCTAGAGGAGTGGGTCTCAATGGACTTGAGGTGTTGGGCTTTAATGGCATTAAGTGCAATGAGTGGCTATTTTTCTGGTGCTCAGGCACTCCTGTGCCGTAAGTACCCACGTGCACAGTATGTCCAGCCTTGGCGATCAATACATCTGGTGAGGTTCCTAGAACTGTTGGGTAAACTTGCAAAAGTATCAGCATCCCTTCGTAACTCAGTCAAAAGAGAGACCTGTTTGAAACATCCTGGCAAGAGTGCTTTTGATAACCACAAGTAAATGGCTCCTCAGATTGACCAATGCTTGATGGATTGATCAATGTGATGCTGTCATTGTTTTCAACCAACTCCATCCATATATTTGGAAGAATCTGGAAGAAATAAAAGGCTGGAAAATACCAAGAGATGCAAAAATAATCAGCCTCATGCGTTACAAGACAGAGAATTTATTCCTCTTATTCAGCTTTTTTGAGGCAGCTTTGCTTGACACACAAAGGTGGGATTCATAGGGGGACTTAGGCATTGCGGTGTTTGGCACTGCAGCACCTAACTTTTAAGTGCCCTGATGCCTAGAAGCATTCACAACCCTGAGTTAGGCACCCAGGCTCCTTATACAATACAGGGAAGAGTTAGGTGCCTAAGAATGAGAGCCACAAAAGCCCGCATGCTGATCAGGGAGTTGCCTAATACCAAATGCCAATGGGAAAGGCCAAGGAGAGGTGTATGGCCTAAGCCCCGCCCCTCAAAGGGAGGTAGGCACCTAGCTCCAGGCCAGAGGGAGACCCCAGTCTCCACTTGGGATTCACAACTGTGAACCCTCTTCTGGAGTTAGGTGCCTAAGGCAGGTCAATGATTTTTCAAGAAAAATGACAGTGATTGTGGTCTTATAAACTTTAGCCCATTCACTACACGATGTAAGAGACCCAGGCTCAAATCCTCCTCCCTACTCCAATGTGGATCAGGGACTTGAACTCTGGTCTTCACCCCATTCCTGGTGAGTGGACTAACCACTGGCCTATAGGGTATTTCTGGGTGGTCTTTCTCATTATCTCCTGCTGAAGCTGTTGCACTGTATATAAATTATTAAATATTCATTGGAACCGGGGGACTGGAACAAAGGTCTCCCACCGGAGTGCCCTAACTACTAAGCTATAGAGACAGTCTCAATTGCACTCTCTCTGGATCAATATTGTTACTGAAACATTAATTTCAATGTGACCCAGTGTTCTCTCACACTATCCATGGATTGCATGCAGTGTTGTTGTAGCTACATCAGTCCCATGATATAAGAGAGACAAGAAGTTGGTTCAATAAAAGATATTACAGTATCCACCTTGTCTCTAACATCCACATATTGCTAGTTTTGTAAGCTCATTGGAGCAAGGATCATAGCTATCTCTCATTTTTTTGTACTGAGTTTAGCACAACAAGGCTACAGTCCTAATTGGGATGTGTGGGTGCCAAAGTTATATAAATATCTAATAGTAATAAAATAACTAATAACTACAGATCTTTTCTATTCTACCTAGGACTACAGCTCCTAAAGGAATGTTCTTTTTCCACTTTTGCTTATCTGAGAAACTACTGATGCACTGGACTGACTGATGACCATCTGAATGCACAAGTGCTGTTTATTCTTTGAAAGCTGACCCAAGACACTAAAACTGGTAGAAAAAACAATTCATTGCTTTCTAAAACAAGGATCTCAAAGATTATTACCTGTGTAAAGCATTAGAAATAGTGCAATTCACTTTTTTCATACAGATATAATAAATCTGCCTAATACTCATTTACATAATGTTGTTTATTTGCATCTTGGTCCACCACATTGCAAAATCCAAGGTTCATTGTTAGACTATAACTAAATCAAACTATAAGGAAAGGTCTAGAAGGGAAACCAGGGTAGCCCGAATGATTATAGTCTATTTGATTATCTGGAGTTCTGAGAAGAGATTTTACATTTCTACAATTGAACTTTTAAAAGGCTGGATCCTATGGACATGTACTGGGGAGACAGAAGTCTTGCAGGTGAATTGGAACAAATGAATTGGTCTGACTACGGGTGGGAGTTGCTAATTCTGAGAAACTTGTGCTGGTGCACAGTGACATTTCTGCTGTTTCAGACTGTCAACAATTATGTAAACCCCCATTCCAAACATAGTCTAAGAAGTTGTTTTACATGGGGAATTATCTTTATTTTCCATTGTACAGAGTGTAAAACTGACATTGAAACCAACACCTCTGTCTTCAATACTCTAAGCCCATACCTTACATTCAGAACACATAATAATATATCAGCGCCAGTGGGGGAGTAATAATGGTGTTTAGTTTCCTACACACAAATGATTCTTACACCAAAAACTCCGTAAATTGTTTTTGATTTTTGATTTGTTGGTAGGAATAGTTGAGCTTCTCTCCACGCTGTTAGTTGCAGTCTCAGCAGAAAGACAAAAATAAATTACTGAAGTTTATCAGACTTAAAAATCTGAGGTATTTTCAAGTGAAATATATTTGCCTCTAACTTACGTTGTGTGTAAGTGTAGGGTGTTGTTCAGTGAGTAAATATAGACTTTGATCCCAATATAAGCCAGAGAGATCCACTAAAATAAGCACACAAAGCAGAAGGGCATTGAAAATGCTGAGTAGAAGGTGATACCCACCTGGGTCCATTCTAGCTATAACGTGACAAAAGCAAAGAATATACCACATTCAAAAGTGTAATTTTGAGTGATAAACAAACTGCTCCCCCTCAGAGTTAAGTATGTCTTTTCCATAATGTTCTGAAAGAAATGAGCGAAGTTGCTTTCAGCAAATACTTATTGTAATGGTAAATTGATAGTTTGTGTATAGTATAACATAGTTTGTTGTATAGACATTTGTAAGTAAATTGAGTTATTTTTCCTAAAGGGAAATAAATCTTTGCTGCTTTATATATTGTATATAGTTGAAGATTAGTGATGTAGCTTCATCTAAAAAGAGAGTGGGAGACAAAACCATATTTGACTTCTGATGACCTTTTAAGTCAAGTCACATCTTTTTAAGTTACTTCACAAATTATTCAAGCCACATTTATTATTTGGAAAATATTTTCCCATTATCCTCAGCATACCCTTTATATATACAATTTTTATGATCCTTTCATTTAATTTGAATTTATAAAGTTGTGTAGAATTTTTTTTTAATTGTATTCTTGCAGTGGGAATTGTAACTCCTAAAAATGTATTCAACAAATAGAGGGCATTTGAGAATTTCATGCTGAATCTAAAAATCCCTTTTAGCCCCGAATCAGGAAAGCGTCCCTTTGCAGGACAGTTTAAGCATGTTCTTCGCTTTCAACATGTGCTGAAGTGCTGTACTCAATAGGTATGTACATAGGCAAGTGCTTAAGTGCTTTCCTGGAGCCTTTAAAATATATTATCCTTTTATCTTTTTAAAATGTCTTGTTTTAGGTTTTAAAGCAATAAAATCAGTTAAAACTATCCTAAACTATTTTTCATAGTTCACTTTTCTGAAAATAACAAGTAGTAGCTATTTTGAGTTGCAGGGAGGAAGGGTTTGTTTTTTCTACTTTTCTGTTGGATGATGTCCTTCGGTACATTGCAATGTTATACATCTAGAGATGGAAAGAGCTAAATAATGCACTTTTGCAGCTTATGGGTTTGCTTATGTTAAGCAAGAGAACATTCTTTGAATTGAAAATTGTACCTGGGAGAAAAGTGTGGATTTATGCTATGGAACTTATTTTTGAAAATTTTAACAAATATATATTAACATATAAATCTTTCAAGGAAGTTATAATTTGCATAAAATAAATACTAAATTTCAGAAAAAAAACTGAAAACTCAACACCTTGCAGGATTAGGTCTTTAGATGTTTTTCTCATGGGAGTCATGGCTGTAATAAATGTGCAGCTGTACCTATAATCTGAGTTTGAACTCAGTTCTCCTAAGCCAAAATACTAATCTATTCCTTTTAAACAATGCAGGTCTTAGCAACATTGGGATCAGAATCATATCAACAACTGTGCTTACAGCTGGGATCCAAATCACACAGAACCACCATAACACCTACCACTGGGCTTCAAGTTTTGTGTTTAAATTTCTGGTTACACTGCTGAGAAACTGAAATATCTTTCAGGTAGACAATATACCTGTTCCAGGTTATATCTCTTGCTTAGATAAGGCACGCCACTATTCTAAATGTTCTTAGGATGACATGTGGAATGCAAGTTATTTTCCCCCCCACTTTTTTCCTCACTCCTTTGGCACAAACTAATACTGGATATTAGGGCTGTCGATTAATCACAGTTAACTCATGTGATTAACTCATAAAAATTAACTGCGATTTAAAAAATTAATCGCAATGAATTGCACTGTTAAACAATAGAATACCAATTGAAATGTATTAAATATTTTTGGATGTTTTTCTACATTTTCAAATATATTGATTTCTATTACAACACAGAATACAAAGTGTACAGTGCTCACTTTACATTATTATTTTTTATTACAAATATTTGCACTGTAAAAATGATAAAAGAAATAGTATTTTTCAATTCACCTCATACAAGTACTGTAGTGCAATCTCTTTATCATGAAAGTGTAACTTACTTTTTTGTTACATAACTACAATCAAAAACAAATTAATGTAAAATTCAGAGCCTACAAGTCCACTCAGTCCTACTTCTTGTTCAGTCAATCGCTAAGAGAAACAAGTTTGTTTACATTTACGGGAGATACTGCTGACTACTTATTTACAATTGTCCGAAATCAATACAGGTTCGAATACTCGAGTGGAGGAGTGAAATTGAAAACGGAGGCAGATTGTAATTCAAAAACAGGTGACCGTTTATTGATGGGGAACAAATCACAACTTGGGCTGGGGAGGAGCACTTTTATCAACTAACAATACAAACTCAATTTAAAGAGAAACAAGTGACCAACCAAAACTGTCACCAGAGCAGCACTATAAAACAGTCTATTTACACTTACAACAAGGAAGCAGTAGTATAAAACAAGCTATATACAGTGAACAACAAGGAATCAGATAATTTACAACCAACCATTTACCAAAAGCCAGAACAAGTATATAAAACTGAATAAACTGTAACCATTTGCCCTCTATACACTGTACAAGAGATTTGGTACCAAGTAATACAGAAAAAGGGCCTAACCAACAAAATGTCTACAAAAATTAATACATGCATACCACACTCCAGGCGCAGCTGACCAGCAGTACAGACACCAGGGACATGACGAGATGTAATCCAAAAGAACACGACACGAGCTAGCTAAATCCGGAGGAGATCCTGGCTGAAAGGGTGATCAGGCCTTCCAGCTAACACTCCTGCTGATTTAGACCAGAGACATAGTTTTGTTCGAAGACCCTTGCACGTGCTAGCATCTAATTGGTTCTCCGCCCCTACACCAACCAGGCTCCGAGCTGGTGCCCTCTACGTAACAGGCACTGCACACGGCACACTAGGCTTATGCACACGGCCCGCTGGAATTGTAGCACACGGTACCAATGTGACCTACAATTGACCAGGCGGAAGGTTCGAGAATGGTCACACGGCCCCAATGTGTTGCACACGACACCAAGGTGCTGCACACGACACCGATGTGACCTTCTGACCGGCAATTGGCCATCCAGATGCCATGACAGGGCGTAGGGCTGCGACAACAATGTCACCTGAAAGTGAGAACAGGCATTCGCATGGCACTTTTGTTGCAAGGTATTTACGTACCATATATGCTAAACATTCATATGCCCCTTCATGCTTTGGCCACCATTCCAGAGGACATGCTGATAATGCTTGTTAAAAAAATAATGCGTTAATTAAATTTGTGACTGAACTCCTTGAGGGGAGAATTGTATTCTCCTGTTATGTTTTACCCACATTCTGTCATATATTTCATGTTATAACAGTCTCGGATGATGACTCAGCACAGTGGTGGGCAACCTGCGAGCCGTCAGGGTAATCCACTGGCGGGCTACAAGACAGTGTTTATATTGACTATCCACATTCACTGCTGCCCACAGCTCCCAGTGGCCACAGTTCACCGTTCCCGGCCAATGGGAGCTGTGGGAAGCGGCAAGGGTCATAGGGACGTGCTGGCTGCCGCTTCCCACAGCTCCCATTGGCCAGGAAGGGCAAACCGTGGGTTGAGTGCTGTAGCTATCCTTAGAAATCTCACATTGGTACCTTCTTTGTGTTTTGTGAAATCTGCTGTGAAAATTTTCGTAAAACGAACATGTGCTGGGTCAGTGGTGGGCAACCTGCGGCACGCGGGCTGCATGCGGCCCGTCAGGGTAATCTGCTGGCGGGCCGCGAGACAGTTTGTTTATATTTACCATGCACAGGCACGGCCGCCCGCAGCGCCCAGTGGCCGCGGTTTGCCATTTCTGGCCAATGGGAGCTGCAGGAAGCGGCACGGGTCGTAGGGACGTGCTGGCCGCCACTTCTGGCAGCTCCCATTGGCCAGGAAGGGCAAATCGTGGCCACTGGGCGCTGCGGGCAGCCGTGCCTGTGGACGGTCAATGTAAACAAACTGTCTCGCGGTCCGCCAGCAGATTACCCTGACGGGCCGCATGCAGCTTGCGTGCCACAGGTTGCCCACCACTGACCCAGCACATGTTCGTTTTAAGTACATTTTCACAGCAGATTTCACAAAACACAAAGAAGGTACCAATGTGAGATTTCTAAGGATAGCTACAGCACTCAACCCAAGGTTTAAGAATCTGAAGTGCCTTCCAAAATCTGAGAGGGACGACGCATGGAACATGCTTTCAGATGTCTTAAAATAGCAACACTCAGATGCAGAAACTACAGAACCCGAACCACCAAAAAAGAAAATCAACCTTCTGCTGGTGGCATCTGACTCAGATGATGAAAATGAACATGCGTTGGTCCTCTCTGCTTTGGTTCATTATCAAGCGGAGCTTGTCATCAGCATGGATCCATGTCCTTTGGAATGGTGGTTTAAGCATTAAGGGACATATGAATCTTTAGCGCATCTGGCATGTAAATATCTTGTGACGCTGATTATAACAGTGCCATGTGAATGTCTGTTCTCACTTTCAGGTGACATTGTAAGCAAGAAACATTATCTCCTGCAAATTGTAACCAAACTTGTTTGTCTGAGCGATTGGCTGAAGTAGGACTGAGTGGACTTGTAGGCTCTAAAGCTATAGATTGTTTTATTTTTGAATGCAGTTATTTTTTGTACATAATTCTACATTTGTAAGTTCAACTTTCATGATAAATAGATTGCAGTACAGTACTTGTATTAGGTGAATTGAAATATACTATTTCTTTTATCATTTTTACAGTGCAAATATTTGTAATCAAAAATATAGTGAGCACTGTACACTTTGTATTCTGTGTTGTAATTGAAATCAATATATTTGAAAATGTAGAAAACATCCAAAAATATTTAAATAAATGATATTCTATTATTGTTTAATTGCACGATTAATCATGATTAATTTTTTTAATCGCTTGACAGCCCTACTAGATATTCTGTTCCTGCATGCTTTGTTTTCTTCTTAGGAGATGCTGACTTTTTAAAAAAAACATGTTTACCCACATCATGCAGCATAACTTCCAGTCTGGTACATAAAAATCTTCCCATTAGTAATTCAGCAAGAACACATTTGTAGAACTATATGGTGGTGTTTGATAAGAGACCAGGAAAGAAGCTATTTTCTGATTTATAGATAGTGTATCTTCTTTGACAGTTTTCATGTTCGTTCAAAAATCCTAACTAAATGTTAGCTTCCCCAGTAGAACTCATATTGTAGGTTATACGTACATATTAACCTGCAAAAAGTTCTTTAACTTTCACTATGTTCCCTGGGGTCAATAATCAGAAATTAATTATTTTCGGTAACCCATAAGTCACAAAAATGAAGCATAACACCTTAATGGTGCCATCTTGCATTGCATTGAGGACATATAGATAACTTCTGGCCATGTTGATTATGAATCAGTCGTATGTCAGAAATCTTTCATTAAATAAAGGTCCACTAAAATCTATATGAACTTGTGGTCATGGACATGATTGCTATTTCCAGAAATTTGCTGGTGCATAATAAGACTTCAGCTGTGCAAACTGATTCTTCAGTATCCCTGTCCATATCTGGCCACTGAGCATGTAGCCTGGCTAAGGCTTCCATACAAACCACACCTCATGGTTTTCCTAAAGTTTTTTTTGAAACCCCAGGAGGACACTTTTCAAAAACTAGAGCAGGATGAATAAAAAATTGTCAATTAGTTTTGCCTCTTTTTCTATTCCTAAATTATCTGGGAACAGATCACAATTTTCTTTAATTAATTTGAAATTATTCACTATGCAATAAGTGTCTCAAGATGAATGAATGCCTCCTCAGATGGTCGCTACTGTTCACGTGACCACACCAGGCTCACTTCACAACAACCCTCTGAAACATCTGGCACACAGGTGATACATTTGCAATTATATGTGGTATAAATCTATCATCTCACAAGGATTAGTTCAGTGCTTGTTAGATAAGTATGTACTTTACTGATTTTCATACATTTACCTAGGTTATACATTAATCTCCAAGCTACTCTGTGTGCTTGTGGCCACAAAGAAGTTTTATGCTGGCATACAGCGTCAAAATAGTTCAAACCAATGGGAGACCTGTAAAGTATAGAAATTGGGTAGTATCCATTTAAATAGTTTGCCAGCCTTCTGGTACCATTCACTGTGTTCTGTATTTTAGAAGCTGCCAAAACCCACCGGCGCAACAGGGTCAATAGGTAGCTAGGCCTTGCATGTTGTGTATATTCAGTAAATATAGTTAAAGAAATTTGGAATCTGTGCCCATGTGGTGCCTTCACATTATTGTTGTGTAAAAGGCACAACGAAGCTCTGACCTTGAATGGGATCCATTTTCTGTTTTGACTTTGTTGAGAATATCAGAGATCATGAATGCATTGCCTAATGCAGGCAACACAGCATTCTTAAGATGAAATCTTGCCTCCCCTTGAGGTTAGTAGGAATTTTTCCATTGACTTCTATGGATTTCAACCTTAATGTTTTTTATTCTATGATAAAATATTTTACTAATTCATCTGTAACAATGAATACTAATTGACCAGCAGGCAATAGACCACAAAAGTCTATGAAGAGAAATGTTCAGATGTACCTTTGCAGTTCTGACATTAGTAATGGCTCAGGTTTGCTTGCTTTTAATGCCAATTGACATTCATGGCATGTTTGTGGTTTATCACAAGCCAATCAATTAATGGGAACTGAGGCTCTGGATTAGGGATGTGGTCAGAGAAAAGAGGACATGGCCAGGATGTCCCTATGCTGTGTGGTTCCCCAGTGATGGTTTCAGTGCCTTGTGGCATTAGCAGCTAATGCAAGCCAGAACAGGCCTCAGGCAGCTCTAATTTAGTACATGGGGACTGTGCCAGTACAGAATTTGGAGAATGCAAACTGACCTTTACACACATATCCTCAAATGGCCAAGTAAATAGAGGACACAAATAGCAATGTTTTTAAAAGTGGTCTACATAATTTCTTCCCCCTGAGTGATGCTGAATGCATTTCTAACTAAATGTTAATTACAGCATAAAAGCACATTCTCCCCTTGATTTTTGTAGCAACATCCTTTGACCTCTAAACATTTCTAACATGACATATGAGTCTTGCAGTGTCTCACACAGAAGTGTCCTCTGAAAATTGCCCAAACTGGTAACATTCTGCTCTTTTAGCTTTGCTATAAATTGTACCATGGATTCACATTATTCTTTTACCTCTAATGAAATTAAAAACTTTTGGCTGTTGTAAATGGCTTTGATGCTAGATGCTACAGCAAGGAGCATGACATTAATGCCTAGATAGAAAGAAAACTCTGACCAATGCACTCTTATTTCCCATAGTTTTTTGATGTCAGAACATTTGGGGATACTAACGTCTTACAGGGCCAGCTCTGGCTTTTTGGCTGCCCCAAGCAAAAAAAAAAAAAACACGGGGCGGCCAGAACGGCAAAGCAAAAAAAACAACAACCTGCAGCGCGGCCGGAGCGGGACCGGCTGGGGGGAGGGGGGGAGAGGGAGGGAGCGGGCGGGAGAGAGAGAGAAGGGGGCGGCCAGGGCTACAGCAGGGGCGCTGCCACGCGGCCCCTCCCACTGCGCCGCCTCCTGCCACCTGCTGCGAGGGCTCCGTTCCGGTCGGCGGGGAGGGAAGGAAGAGGACTGCCCTGCAGGGCGCTCTGGTTCTCCGTGCCGCCGCCTCCTACAGGGCAGCCGGAGTGGAAGAAGAACAAAAAAAAAAAAAAAAAGCGGCCGTGCCGCCCTAGGATTGGGCAGAATGCCGCCTCCAACAATCTGCCGCCCCAAGCACCAGCTTGCTCAGCTGGTGCCTGGAGCCGGCCCTGACATCTTAATCACACTATGTGTTTTTCCTCCACACACACAGGCAAAGAAATACTGTTTTCCCCCTCATAACCTTCTTTTTTTATCATTTACTTCAAACCATGGTCTAGCCCAGGGGTTCTCAACCTTTTCCTTTCTGAGGCCCACCCCAATACGCTATAAAAACTCCACAGCCCACTTGTGCCACAACAACTGGTTTTCTGCATATAAAAGCCAGGGCCAGAGTTAGGGGGTAGCAAGCAGGGCAATTGCCTGGGGCCCCATACCACAGGGGCCCCACAAAAAGCTACATTGCTCAGGCTTCGGCTTCAGCCTCTGGTGGCAGGGATCAGGGCCCTGGGCTTCAGACCCATGCAGTGGGGTTTTGGCTTTCTGCCCTGGGCCCCAGTGAGTCTAATGCTGGCCCTGCTTGGCAGACCCCCTGAATAGGGTTGCCAGGTGTCCAGGTTTCGACCGGAATGCCCAGTTGAAAAGGGACCCTGGTGAGTCCGGTTGGCACTGCCAACTGGGCCATCAAAAGTCTGGTCGGCTGCACAGCGGGGGTCCAGGGCTAAGGCAGGTTCCTAAGGATGAAGGAACACCTTGAAAAGGCAAGACTACAAAAGGCATGCGGACAAACAGACAGTAGGGCCACACCTACTCAGCAGGATGAAAGATATGGCTTTCAACAGAACCCCTCCGCAGGGCCAGACCTTCCTGAAAACTAGACTATCAGGTCCTTGGCCCATACCACATTCAGCGACAAATCAACCCAGTCACCTTCGAGCTTCAGCTCCTTCGATCCCTTAGAGTCCACCCCATGTTTCACATCTCACTTCTAAAACCATACACCAAGAACATATTTCCCCATTGTGCCTAATCACCATCCCCACTGGTGCAAATATATGGTCAGGAAAAATACATTGTTCACAAAGTCCTCGACTCAGATCAAGTGGGGCATGTTATGGAATCTGATTTAGTGGGAAGTTTACGGCCCAGAGGAATGTACTTGGGGCGCCAGCTGAAAATGTTCACATGCCTGCCCTGAATGGGGCCTTCTGTAGGAGTCACCCTGAAAAACCTGGACCCTCATCCCCAGAGGGCACCCCTATGGGAGGGGAAGATGTCACAATCCACAGCTCTCAAACCCCATCCCACAGGGTTCCTGGGAGCAGCCACACTTCAACCTTTCACCCGGTAGCCTGCTGGCATTGGCTTACCAGAGACCAATGAAGCTCAGCCCCGGTGTGAAGCTCTGCCCCGAGGTCTATAGGCAGAGGCCCAGAGCAGCTAATTGGCCCACTGGCCCTACTTAAGCCAGCATCAGAAACAGAAAACTGCCTGAACAACTGGGCTTCACTCTGTTCCTGGATCTCCTGGCATCCTGACCCAGTTTGACTTCTGGCATCTCACTTGTGGTTCCTAACCTCTAGGTTGGCTCCTGCCTCTGTCCTTCTGGTATCCTGACCCAGCCTGACTCCAGTTCCCAACTCCTGATTCTGATCTCCTGGTATCCTGATCCAAATGACTCTTGACTCCTGTCCCATGACTGCAGACTTTGGATCTGACTCCTAGGTCTGGCTGCTCACAACCCAGCCACGACAGCAGGATGGGTTCACTCTCCAACCATCAGACCTATTTCTATGACTTTTTCATTTTTTTCCTGCACCTCTGCCATGAAATTTACTAAAAGTTGTCATGCCAAAATCATGTCCTGAGGATTAATAATAATTTAGAGGCGCATGGGCCTGTAAATTAATCTTTCCTTTAGAATGATAGGGGAATTTGTTTTTAACTGTTCTGTTTAAGAAATTCATGGCCACAATAGTGAGATATGCAAATATTGCCGATGGAAACATTTATAATATATGTAAAAATTCATCCCAGACCCTAGTGCAGCACACAATACATTCTGCACCATTTAACCCCAATGATGGACTGTGCAGGGATCACTAATATGTAAATTAATATTTACACTCTTATGTAAATTAAGCTGCCATGGGATAAAAGGGAAGGTCCTTTCATGGACTGAGAACTGGTTAAAAGACAGGGAACAAAGGGTAGGAATTAATGGTAAATTCTCAGAATGGAGAGGGGTAACTAGTGGTGTTCCCCAAGGGTCAGTCCTCGGACCGATCCTATTCAACTTATTCATAAATGATCTGGAGAAAGGGGTAAACAGTGAGGTGGCAAAGTTTGCAGATGATACTAAACTGCTAAAGATAGTTAAGACCAAAGCAGACTGTGAAGAACTTCAAAAAGATCTCACAAAACTAAGTGATTGGGCAACAAAATGGCAAATGAAATTTAATGTGGATAAATGTAAAGTAATGCACATTGGAAAAAATAACCCCAACTATACATACAATATGATGGGGGCTAATTTAGCTACAACAGTCAGGAAAAAGATCTTGGAGTCATCATGGATAGTTCTCTGAAAATGTCCACACAGTGTGCAGAGGCGGTCAAAAAAGCAAACAGGATGTCAGGAATCATTAAAAAGGGGATAGAGAATAAGACTGAGAATATATTATTGCCCTTATATAAATCGATGGTACGCCCTCATCTTGAATACTGCGTACAGATGTGGTCTCCTCATCTCAAAAAAGATATACTGGCACTAGAAAAGGTTCAGAAAAGGGCAACTAAAATGATTAAGGGTTTGGAACGGGTCCCATATGAGGAGAGATTAAAGAGGCTAGGACTCTTCAGCTTGGAAAAGAGGAGACTAAGGGGGGATATGATAGAGGTATATAAAATCATGAGTGATGTGGAGAAAGTGGATAAGGAAAAGTTATTTACTTATTCCCATAATACAAGAACTAGGGGCCATCAAATGAAATTAATAGGCAGTAGGTTTAAAACAAATAAAAGGAAGTTCTTCTTCACGCAGCGCACAGTCAACTTGTGGAACTCCTTACCTGAGGAGGTTGTGAAGGCTAGGACTATAACAGAGTTTAAAAGAGAACTGGATAAATTCATGGTGGTCAAGTCCATTAATGGCTATTAGCCAGGACGGGTAAGGAATGGTGTCCGTAGCCTCTGTCTGGCAGAGGGTGGAGATGGATGGCAGGAGAGAGATCACTTGATCATTGCCTGTTAGGTCCACTCCCTCTGGGGCACCTGGTATTGGCCACTGTCGGTAGACAGGATACTGGGCTAGATGGACCTTTGGTCTGACCCGGTACGGCCGTTCTTATGTTCTTATGTTCTAATAGAATGGCCAGAAAAGGACTTCTGCATGCTGCAGAGGGGATCTCATAGGCTGCAGTTGGGAGCATACTGATAGAGAAACTGTAGAATCAGCAATAAACAGATCCTATGATCCTAATGCACTGTGCCAATAATGCTTTGGGGCCAGTATTCCTGCCAGTTTGCCTGAGGAGCAGCAGCAGCCATGTAAAAACTTCCCTGAAGCTACTACTCAGAGAGGGAGTGGGAGAGGGAGTGGCTTTTGCCCCTTGCATTTCCCTCACTCTTCACTGTGATGATCACTCAGGCTTCATGAGGGAGAAGTGATGATGGGTGGGGGAGAAAGGATGAAGAATGGAGATAGGGCATGGAGAGGGAAGGAGAAGAGGTGAAAGGGTTGAATGTTTGTGGTTGTTAAAATTAAATTTTCAGCAGTTTTAAAACCTTCTTTCTTTTCTTTTGTGTTTGGGTAGTTTAATTCCCCCCCCCCCCACACACACACACTTCACTTAAAATTATAGAATAATTAATTTAAAATTATCAGTATAACAATAACAGGCAGGTGTTTCCTGTAAACCTGATAGCCACCATAAAATTCCTCTCTTATCCACCTAGGAATTTATAGCATATAGAGCTTAGAGTTTATTCACCCCAGGGCACTGTTACTTTTGTAAAGGAAGAAGCATCCTGCAATTATCCTTAGGACAACATTTATCAGTCAAATGCAGTAGGTTTTATCATGATAGGCAAAGGTTAAGGTATTTCTTCATTTTTTTCTGGCAGTTGAAATTTAACCAAAATGAAAAAATATTTTTTTGGTCTCTGATGTAATTAATTAAAGGGCCAACATATTTCTTTTGACATCTTTAAATCCAGATTCAAAAATGACAAACCCGGAAATATGAAACCCGGAATGTCCCCATGGCTCACTGCCTCATTCTAAATGCAGGCCTGATCATATGTATTCAGAATTTCTAAGCACCAAGCTCTAGAGAGGCCTGCCTTTTGCTGCATACATATGTATAGCATTATCAATATTGAGGCAATAACTCCATCCAGTAATAAAGGTGAGTCAAAGGTGTAGCAAAAAACATCATGAGAATTGGTTTCTTGAGACTGCTGAGGTGCCTTTTCTGACCTAAACTATTGTAGTAAGAAGGGTCACTCTCCTCAGTAACTGCGTTAGTAGCTTAAAAGAAACAATGCTTAGCATTCTGCTCTATCCATCTATGTATGTGACTGCTAATACGAAACCATGGGGAAATCCTGCAGCTGTAAACTAGCAGTGGACTATGACCTGTAGTTAATATTGTCATGCTGAGAGACAGACAATAGAATGAAGGCTAATGAAGGTCTCCCTTCAATTAAAAGGCAAAACTAGAACAAAAGAAAAGGGGGGAAGAAATCAATTTGCTGCATTTCATTGCTTCTGGATCATTGCCATAAAAAACATCTGCAGGATTTGTTTTGTCCCTGTCAACCAGATCCCATCCTTTTCCACGCCATCCTGTTCACACAAAGAAGTCAAAATTTGCCATGAGTATATGTACTTGTCCAATATAGCCTAAGTCCTTTTCTGATGAAACCATGGGAAGGGGGGAAAATGCATTGCTTGAAGGGGCACTTGATCACAAGTTGAAAGAATGTAGTTCTGCATTTCCAAAGGCTGTACAAAAAGGTTTGTACTTTTTAACGTTATTTTTATACAAATAGGAAAGATGCTTGCAAGGAAAGGCTCCTCCACAAAACAGGTTGAGTGAAGGGGTTTCATCTTTTTTCCTCCAGCTATTCAGTTGTTGTTTTGCCTCAGCATGCACATGCATCAGAAAGAGCTACAATTAGTTTCTATTGGAAAAAAGGCACACCGTTATAAGAAGCACTTCAGAAGGTGAGTGACTCTATTTCCCAAGATCTAGATTAAGGAAAGTTTACAAGAAATAAGTTTCCCAAACATCATCATTTACAGCTGGAACAACTTAGATTGATATTCAGAAGAGAATAAGTAGGATTCTTTCCTCTTTTCAGTCTGGGGGGAAATAGCAAACCAATGAGGCTCTTATTCAGGGGATTTTATCCTGTAGCTTTTTGTTTCAGTGCATTTCTCTTTCCTTGGTCCCATTTTGTTAACCTCTATAAAGGACAAGATCTTCCAGTTTTGGGGGGGGGGAAAACAAAACCTGGAGTGGTGGGCAAACCAGAGCATAAAAATTAGAACTGTTGCAAAGCTAAAACCCAAACAAAGAATCTGACCCTTTTTGAAGGTTTGGATAAATCCCCTGGCCCTTTAGCCAATATCCAAAGTATTTTCTGCCACAGTGGGTCACCCCTTACCTTTTCTGATATCTCAAAAAAAGTCCACGGCGTTCCCAGCTGGTCTGGCAGCATAGGGATTAATGCACAAGCTATGTTCATTTTTAATGCACTCCCAGGTTCCCCTGCACCCAATGAAACCTGGGGCAAACTCTGCAAGGGGGGGAAGTCAGTAGCCCATCCAGCAGAGAATGCCAGATTTAATGAAACTTCAACAGTGTTACAGATAGTCAAAGAATGAGAACATTGGTGGGGTGGGGTGGGAGGGGAACAAACAAAAAAACAAAAATATGCCTACATTCAATTAGAGTGGTAGCTGAAGGTGCAGTGGTCCCTCAGCCCACGGAGACTTCCCAGACCACTGGAACCCACTCCAAAGAAGAGGAGCTAAAAGCCCCTATACAACTGCCAAATTTCTCCAGTTCTGATTTATGTAACTAGAGAGGGCATTGCAGCAGATCCTGGCTCCTCTTCCCCTAGGTGAAGGTGGTGTGTATGGGGGGTCATTCTCTCATCTTTGCCTCTTTCAGTCATATTGACCTTCATATTATAAAACGGTGGAAGAACAGGAGGGAAAATGGCCTACGTAGGAAAACAGGGAGACTCTGAATAGGGATAGTAAAGAATGGATATGGGGGAAAGGGGAAAGAGGATTTTAAGTGAGACTGATTGAGGAGGGAGAGAGAACGAGAAAAAAAGCTTTGTTCTCCTTATTCCCCACTCCAAAACTTTTCCCCACCAAAATAATAAATACTTCCTTGCAACCCCCCCAGTTAATTTTAGCCCCGGTTAATTTGCTCGTCCCTAGGCAGACCCCTCAATATATTGCCCTGTACCCCATGACAACCCGCACACAATGAATTTCTACCTGACACACACAACCCCTACCCAATGACTTCATCTCCTATACCCATTATAGACCTCAATACCAATTTCCGTTACAAACCTTTAGAGAGCTTATAATTTACCGACACTAAAACTTATTTTTAAAAAATTGGTATCCAAAGCCTCAGCCCAAGAGAACATTCTATAAAACAATTTTAAAAGAAAATGGGTTTGAATGTTCCTTTGGTATAGAAATACATGCTATGTAATTTTCCTTTTTGACAGGCTATAATGGATCATGCGTAATGTGTTTCCTTGTTAATTCCACACACTTTTGTGACATGAATTTTTAAACTTGGAAACTAAACTGTTCACGTGCAGAGAAGAGTATACTGAAATAAAGCGAGCCTGCTACATCACCATGTTGCCTGTAAGCAGTGGCACAACGACAAGGGGGCAGGTAGCCCAGGCTCTATCCATTCGGCTCTGAGTGGAGACCCAGCAGCTGCTGCCTCCTTTCCCATCCATGCCTAAGACAGTAGTGTGGGCAGCCCCATGGCTGCAGAGCGCGGCCCTCACAGGAGGTAATAGGCTGGGGTGCCTGCATCCCCACCCTATGGTGGAGCTGCTAGCGGAGTCCTGGTGCTTCAGGATGGGAGGGAACTCGAGGCCCTGGCACTTCTCCAATTATTCATTGCCCCCACACAGGTACCTTACTAGAGAGGGGTCATCTTCCTGGGCCCTCTCCATAGGAAAATTCTGGTTGGGCTCCTGCCTGTAAGTATATAAAGGCCTGACATTCAAAGGTATTTAGGCACCTAAAGATGTAGACAGGTGACTAGTGGGATTCTCAAAAGTGCTTAAGCAGCTTAAGTACCTCACTACCATTGAAGTAAATAAGAGTTAAGGGCCTAACCTAACCTGCTTAGGCACTTCTTGAAAAATCCCACTAAGTACCTATCTGGCTCTTAGGCTCCTAAATACCTTTGAATATCTAGTCCTAAATCTATAACCTGGCAATGATTTCATAAGGTAGGCCAAACCTGCAACTCTTACTAGCTGCACTTACGCTAACAGTCCTTATTCACAGAAGTATTCCTATTGAAGTCAAAGGGACTCTGTGAGAGAGTCAGGATTACTCATATGAGTAAGAATTACAAGATTAAGCCCTAGTTTAGTAGCATTGTTCCTTGGCACAGAAAAATAGAAATAGAAATCAGCACTTTTTCTGAAGTATCACCATAATTATAGTCAGAATGCAGAATGAAGAGAAATGATGGATACATAACTCATGCCTGTTGTGAAGATCATTCATTGTCCAAAATACCTTTTCTCCCTTCTATTTTCTCTAAAGCTTAAGCATTGCTGCAGGTTGATATGACTTTCCTTATTACCAAAACATGCTTCAAAGCAATGTCAGATTGTTGTGGAGAAACTGATTTACAAGCTACCAGCAGAGCACTGGGGTAAACAAGATAATAGGCATTTGTACTCAACAGGTCAATTAGTATTCAGTTATTCTGAATAATGACTGACTCTGTACTTGGAAATTTTAAAAAGAACATGCTGCTTAAAGTAAATGTCCTCCCCATTTCTGCTCTGTTCAGTATTCAAGAGGCTCAAACTATTTTAGAAGCACTACACTGTGAAATGTATTTGAAAAATTCAGGTATATCAGAGTTTCCGGGAAAACTGTTGGCACTAAATACTAATAAAAATTTTCATCTTGTTAAAAAAGAATGTTTGTAATATGTCAGAGTCTAATGCAAAGCAGCATCTAATATTAATAATCAAAATATTTTAATATTCAAATATTGGGTATTTAAATTAAATGTTTAATTTTTCAGTATTAAAGATTATATATTATGAGCAGAGCTGGTAGTTAAGGGTACCCAACATTTTTTAATTTTAAGACCCTGTTTCCAGCTGCTTATAACTGCCAAGCGTAATCCATATGGGTTGAAATTTTCCAATGCCAAGTGTCTGCCTCAGGCTGAAATTTTGAAAAATATCATCTAGAACCATTTGGTCAGTGTGATTATTGAAAAATACATTGTTTTGCCAATAATAAAATGATGCCAAAAATGTTTCATCTAAAAGCTTTGGAGCAGGGATTTGAAATTTGGCAGGGAGGTGGCTTTTGTATTAAGAATGTGTCTTTTGCTGTTCCTGTGGAAAACATCCACATTTGGCCAAGTTGCAAGCCTTTGAAGGATCTCAGCTGGCACATATTCAGTAGAGACTTGTTAAAGTTTGGCAACTAAATTCTCTGAAGATTCCATCTGTATTGGGCATGTTCCAGCCCAGAGATGCAGTGGCTGAGCAGGAGGACTTCTCCTGCCATTTCCACCCCTGCCTGTCAGGGACTGCTATGGTGCCAAGCACCAAAACTGAGACTAGGGAGACAGTCTCCTCTGTGCTTTCAATGCCTCGCCTACTGGCTCCCAGGCAGCACAGAGGAGAAGGAAGCAAACTGATTCAAATGCAGAGAGGATAAGAGTTGGATCTTGGGCCAGAGTGAGTAGATTGGGACAAAGAGCTTGTGGGAGAGAGACTGGGAAATGATGCAGGGAGACAGAACTGTCTGAGCAAGGAGATTGGAACTAGGGGATCCTACAAGATTTGGGATTGGGAAGTCATAGGAGGAGACAGTGGGGGGCTGAGATTGGGCAAAGAACAGGGGGAGCAGGAGTGGGGAGACTGGGACCAGCTGGACAAGGAAACTAGGACAAGGATCTGGGGGATGAGGGAAAGACTAAGATTGGATGTGGGACCCCAGAGGATGAGACTGGGACTGGCTGGACAAGGAAACTGGGAACAAAGAGCCTGGGAGGGGGAACTGGGATGAGGAACCTGGGTAGGAGAAAGACTGGGACCCTAACCCAGAGCCTAGAAGCGAAGACTGGGAGGGGGGGAAAACAGGCTGTCAGGACAGCCAGGCAACCAGTTGTGAATTGAGCAGCAGCAGGCACAGGATGAAGCAGTCTAGAAGCAGGAGTAGTGTGTCAAAACTACAGATAGCAGGGGGCATCTCCAACAAAATAGTGACTCTAAGCAGACTTGAGTGGTTGCTTTCATTAGAAGCTTATAGACCTGCCTTGGGGTCACCTGGTTAGACTCTTGCTTGTGGCTTGGGTTGGCCCTTAGGACTCACAGGTAATGATCTCAAATGACTCATCAGGCTCAGAAACTCATCACACAGGGATAAGGAACTGGGGGTGGAGAGACAGGAGTGGGACAGGCAGAAGCTGGAGAAGGCACCTGCTCACCCTGTTCCTTGTCAAATCTCAGTTTTTCTCTCCACCACCTCTGGCTCCTATGCTTTTCCCTGCCTCTATTCCCAACTCCTGTCAGGTTCCAGTTCCAGACTCCTTGCTCAGACGGGAGCCAGGGTGGGGGAAAAGACTGGGACTCTGACCCAGAGCCTGGAGGCGAAAATGGGGGCTGGATAGATAAAGAGACAGGTATGGGGAACAGGAGATGGAGAGAAAGCACAGGGTCAGAGACTGGCTGGAGATGTCAAGGAATAAAAGAGTTCAGCCTTGGGGGAAATAGTGGCAGAATAACCAGATTGATACCCAAGATTCCTAAAACTCACCATGCTTCTGCTATCAGAAATACCTGTGCAACCCAATGACAAAAAAGTAACTCAGCCCTCTAGTGGCTGTCTCACAAAGAGGATGGCACCCACTACTGCCACCAGTTACTCTCTCAGCTCAAGTGGCAGAGATCTCTGTGGTGGATCTAAAGGTTCTAACCTTGCAGACGATCCATGTGAGTATCAGTATGTTTCCACAGGGTGAACTTCTGTTTTTTCAGTTTGCTTTCTTAAAAATAGAACATTAAAAAAAAACTATGTTAAAAGAATGTTAAGGTTGCTAAATGAAGCACTCAAAAGTGAGGAAATGCCAAAAGTAAGATGCTCAAGTGCAATTGACTCCCTTTGTGTGTACGCATTATATCATCTTTGATCACATGATCACACAGAATACTATTTTTTTTCCATAGGACACCTGCCCTGGGGACAAATCAGGGCTGTGTAGTGAAGGAGGCATCTTCTGTAGCACCCTGCTTCATTTGTTGCAGCAGTTGGAAGGTGTGTAGTGAATGATTCGCTCATGAAGGGAGCAATTAGAAATAAAAAAGTGACAATGGGAAAAGGAGATCTAAATAGCAATCAATATAAATTAGAAGTGCTGAAGTGTAGAAAAATCAATAAAGGGAGCAAAAGATATCAGGGAAAAATCTATTGCTAGCAGTGGTAAGGACAATAAGGAGGAGTTTTTAAAAAAAAAAAGCATAAAAGGCAGATGTGTTTCTGTTCTGTATTTGGAAAGAAACAGGATGATGTACTTGTATCACATAAGAATGATGTAGTACTAAGGGGGATTTTAAAGAACATTTATTAGGGATAAACATTTTTAAATCAGCACACCAGGATAACCTACAGCCAAGTGGAAAGAGTTGGATGAGATCTCTGGCCCTCTGGTGGAAATTTAAAATAAATCTTGAAATTCCAAAAGACTGGAAGAGTGTGAGTGTTATGCCAATAGTCAAAAAGAATAAGCAGGATGCCTTGTGTAATCATGGGCCAGTTAGTCTGATATCAATCCTGGGTAGAATAATGGAAAAGCTGATACAGGATTCAGTGAATAAAGAATTAAAGAATAGGAATATAAGTAATGCCAGTCAACTTGGGTTTATGGAAAATTGGTCTGATCAAACAAACCTAATTTCATTTTTTGGTGAGATTACAAGTTTGGTTGATAAGGCAACTGTGTATACATTATATACTTAGACTTCTGTAAGGTGTTTGACTCATTACCACATGATATTCTCATTAAATATGAGCACTATACAATATCAATAAAGCAGCTGTTAAATGGATTAAAAACTGGCTAATTTATGCCAAAAAGTAGTTGTCAATGGAGCATCAGCGTCACATGGGGGTGCTTTTAGTGAGGTTCCCCAGTGATACTAGAATCATAGAATACCAGGGTTGGGAGGGACCTCAGGAGGTCATGTAGTCCAACCCCCTGCTCAAAGCAGGACCAATCCCCAGACAGATTTTTTTGCCCCAGATCCCTAAATGCTCCCCTCAAGGATTGAACTCACAACCCTGGGTTTAGCAGGCCAATGCTCAAACCACTGAGCTATAATAGAACCATTACTATGCAACATTTTTATCAATGATCTGAAAATAAGTATAAAATCAATGCTGATGAAATTTGCAGATGACACAAAGATTGGTGAAGTGGTAAATAATGAGGAGGATTGGCCCATTCAAACAAAATGTGTTTTAATACAAACAACTGCAAAGTCAGATACATCTATGAACAAAGAATGCATGCCATGCCTACAGAATGGGGACTTTCTCCTGGAAAGCAGTGACTCTGAAAAGGATTTGGGGTCATAGTGGAGAAACAATTCATCATGAGCTTCAGTGTGATGCTGCGGAACAAAGGGCTCATGCAATCTTTGGGTTTATAAACTGGTGAGAAGTGAGTAGGAGTAGCGTAGTGATTTGTATATGACATTGGTGAGACCAATACCAGAATACTGTCCACAGTACTGTGTACGGTTCATTTTTAAAAGGGTGTTGAAAAAGTGGAGAGGGTGAAGAAAGAAGACACAAAAAGTCATTCCAGGGCTAGAGAAAATGCCTTACAGTGAGATTTAAAGAACTCAATCGGTTTAGTTTATCAAAAGAAGACCGAGAGGTGACTTGATTACAATGCATACATACCTTCATGGAGAGAAAATACTGGGTACTAAAGGGCTCTTTAATGTAGTGGAGAAAGTCATAACAAGAACAAATAGATGGAGGCTGAAGACAGACAAGTTTAAATTAAATATAAGATACAACATTATAACTGATGGTGACTAACCATTGAAGCAAATTAATCAAGAGAAGTGATGGAGTGTCCATTTCTTGAGGTCTTCAGATCAAGACTGGCTGCCTTTCTGGAAGATAGGATTTAGTCAAATACAAGTTATTGGGCTCACTACAGAAGTTACTGGGTAAAATGTAATGGCCCACAACATACACGAGGTCAGACCTGATGATTTAATGGTCCCTTCTGGCCTTAAAATCTATCTGTGCTGCCCTGGAGAACTGCATTCTCTCCCTGCCTCTGCCACAGAGTTCCTGTGTGATGCTCGACAGGTCACTTTAACCAAACTTTTCACAGGTGGCCACTATTTTGTTTGTTCCTCATTTCCTGGATGCTCATCTTGAGATCCGTGAGACTGATGGGCAGAAGTTCTGAGTACTCACAGCTGCAGCTGAAGCCATTAGGAGCTGTGCTTGGAGCATAAAAAGTGCTATATAATGCTAAGTACTATAGGTATTTCAAATTGGGCATCCAAAACTAAGGTCAAAAGTGTCCATTAATCTCTCTGTGCCCCTGTTCCCCATCAGTAAAATGAGGATAATAGCACACACACTCCATTTCCCAGAGGTTTTGTGAAGATAAACTCATTAATATGCATGAAGCACGCAGATACTCTAATGTTAAGTGCCATAGGAAAGCCCATGAGGAAATTAAGAATTCTCTATTCAGAGCAGGGTTTGAATAATATGTAATTTTGGGTCAAACTTGACCTACCAGTGGTTATTCAACATTCTTGAGCCAATAAAATTTGTTTACAAATTGGCTGGAAGGTTTAACTCCATATCTATAGGGCTATGGTGAAACTTCACTCAGTAAGAAATCATCCATCCAGAAGAGTTTTATCTTCATATAGTGTGTGTGTGTGTATCCTATCCTATATGCACATTTTAAGTTCATTGATTTTTCTCAGCTCTTACATAAATGTTAATTTGTTAAAAATTTGATTTAATCTGGAACTTAAAATGTGCAGGGAGGTGGAACCCTTGATTGGTGCAGCTGAATCAAAATATCGAAAGCCTGCACCCAATGTTTTCTGAAATTTATTTCAAAGCCACTTTAGTGTGTCTTTCCCTCTCCTCTTCTACTAGGTTTCATTATCATCATTGTGGCAGGAAGCTGGATTATTAAATGGTGAATTTGTAGGTACATGAAACAATTACTTTTTCATCCAAATATATTCTAATTTTATATTTATATATAATATATTGCTTATATTTTAGCAATTTTTTTTTTTTTTTTTTTTTTTTAAAGCAAATCAGAACATACAGTACTCTGTCCTGGGCCAGGTCTCCAGAGCTACCCCATCTATTACTAGCTTCTGCCCACAGCATCAGATTATGTGGTCCTGGACAGGTTTGGAGTTCCTCTCCACATCTGATTATGCTCCCCTTCCCACTTTGCAGAGGGGACAATTGGGTGCAGTCCTGGACTTTTTAACTTTACTGTTTAAGGCACTGACCCTCTTCTAAAGCATCTGGCCTTTACTGGTATCACAGCTTTTCATGGCTCAACTGCCCTATCTGCAGAGCACTTTGGCTTGCAGTGTTCATGTGAAGTGGGTATGATTGGCAATAAATATCGCTTTACAACCTTTCTGTAAACAGCATAGCATCTCTTCCCACATCATGGCACGCTCTAAAAGGAGACCATGTGTGCACAGCAGAGCTGAGTTCACTCAGTGTTTCCTTCCTTTGTTGATTTACGTCTCTTCTATAAAAGTATTTTAACCTCATTTGTTGTGGTTAATTATGTGTGTATGTTAATAACGAACACCCCAGGATTCTTTCCAAGCACCACAGAAAATGCAATGTCTGTGGAGAGGCTATTTAAGATTTCAGAAGAAGAATTTTCTCCCACCCCTTCAATCCCCAGGAATACAAAATCTTGAGACGATGACGTGCATGTCCTAGCTACACAGTTCTACAGCACACAGCTTTGAACACATAAAAACAATGTCTAGACAATGATGTATCTGAAAAGTGCAAAAGAAAATGAGATTTACCAACCATCTGGGTACCGCAGAAACTTCTCTTCTCTCCTCCTCCCACTTCTCCTATGCCAAAGCAATGCATATTCTGGTTTATCAATTAAAACAGCCCATAATCAGTGACTCACACTCCTTTGGTCTCTGTTAAAGTACAACAAACTAAGGCAATACCGCACCAGCTGATCCCAATCAAATTGCAGCCTGCTCTCTTCTGCTGTGGCTTTTGTCATTATTCCTTCCACCCTTCCTTTCCTTTTTTTCTCACATCAGGTGTCTTGTGCTTTATCAGCTCTTACAGGCGTAAACTGCAAGATGGCAGGAATGCAAAGTTTCAAAATCAAATATTAAAAACATTATGTAAGAGACTCTGTAATGCATGACCATTTTTCCTAGCAACAGCATACATGCCCTTTTTACATATCTTCCATTACTCAGCCCTCCAAAAGATTTTTGCTGGATACTGTAATGTTTCTTCCTTTCCCCCCCTTTTTTTTTTAAGCTTAAAATAGCTTGCAACTGCCCTTTAAATCACTTTTCTTCTTTACCCAGCTACAAAATGGCATCAGGCTTCAGAGGGAGAGATAGGAAACAAAATGAAAGATCTAGTAATAAGTGCCCACCGTTTCCTGACAATCATAATTTTCACTTTCATGGTGGATTCAATTCAACAGCTGAAAGTGAAATCTGAGAGGACTAAGTAAGTTCTTTATTAAAAGGCTCTAGTGAGACTTAACCACATTAGACAGCATCCTAGTACAGGCACAGTGGGCTTATTTAATATATGTAACAGGCAACACAAAAACATGGGGAAATAATGAATCTCTAGTGTCCCTTCTTGCCTCTTAGGTTGTTATAGCCTTGATGTGATAAAAAAAAAACTTGTGTGTGAATTAAATACATAATCTTATTATAAGAAATAAAATCTGGTTTGCCTTATTCACAGGCCCCAGAGGGTTAATTTGTTTGCTTTTGTTCAGAAATGGAAGACAGACCTGCCTTTGAAGAGGCAGCTGGAAAATTATCTTAGATAGCTACAGAACTAACAGCACTGAGTAATCACAGAAAAATCCATGTTTCTGAGACCTCAGTGTGCATGGATATCTCTATCTGCCAACAAACAGTGACAGGCTGTAAATGGACTTGGCTTGAGACCTACCTCTCAAGAGCACAAGTCTTAGTATAGTTCCTTCACATATATCACGTTTTACTCTCAAGTCCTTGTCATGTTACATTGTGTACATAACCCCAGGATAGTAAAGACATGCCCTGGGGAACCAGCCAATTCAATGGAGGATCTTTAAAAAAAATATTTCCAAAGGTGCAAATTCTTGTCTATTTCTAAAGCAAAGAGATCCACTACAAACAAAAATTTGAATTCCAAAGACATGGCTGCAAGTTCTGTGATACCAATACTGATGTTATAGACCTAGATACAGGAAGCAAAGAAGAATCTAATTGTCATACCGTCTGGAGTAGCTCACAGCTGTCAGAAAACAAGGACAGACACCCCAATCTGGTGGTATATTCTATAATTAGATTTCACCAAGCCACTAGCAAATGTGAACTCTTGGATCACTATACCCTTACCATGGAGTCACAGCCAGTCCCCTTAGACTCTCCAGCCTATCTTGCCACCCAAACAAATCGAACTTTCTGATAAAAGGTCACTTAAAATCACACCACAACAGGTTTCTATAGTCACTTCCCCCAGATGAGTTGGTGCTCCAGATCTTACACCAAAAACAACACTGGCAGCCAATTCTATAATAAACTAACTATAGTTTTATTAGCTAAGAAAGAGAATGAGTGTTATTGAGAGGTTAAAGCAGGTAAAATATAATAAGAGGTGAGTCACAGTTTGTAATTCCAAATGGTGGCCATGATGTAATAAACTGCCAGTTTCCCAAAAGTCTTTCAGGGTACCCAGATTGTCTCTGGGATTTCCACTTTGCATCTGGTACATTTCCCTGTAAGCATCCCAACAGTTCAGAGATAAAAGAGCTTTCTTTGAATTCATATTTATAGTATCTTCACACAGAAAGCAAGCTGACAGTGTCTCTACTCACATGGGCTTTTCCTTTTATGATGATGGGTGAGGAATGCACATTGAGTTTCTGACCTCAGGTCATCACACACAATGGCTATTTGCTTTGGAATTAGCACCTTTGCTGATAAAGTCCTTCATTAGAATTCCCAAAGGCTTCTTTGATGTCTGATGTGTTATTTAGTTACAGGGGTATTTACAATGCAAATGTTTGCTAGTACATTATAACAGGAACAGATAAGTGAAAACAATGCATGCAACCTCCCTTTAGTTTTATGAAGTTTAAACACCGAAAATATAAACTTTGTTTGGAATGTTGGCAGGGAGCAGAGCCCTTTTGCTTTGGCATCACATGGCTGCTTGTAGATGGGAGGTATCTTAGAACACAATCAGTTTCTCAGGTCCCAGAGGCCAAGAGGCTCAGAGAATTGCCATAGGCTAACAGTCAGAAGTGAAAATGTGAGCTGCGTAGAACCTCTAGATAGTAAGTATTCCACTTCATCTGCTTCCATACCCCACAAATTTTAAGAAATACACATAAAGGGACATTTTAAAGTAATTTATGTACACAGTTTAACCTATTTTAAAATTGTTTTATCATATGCAATAGCCTCTAATTTTTTTTTTTAATTAAATGAAAGTGTAACACTCTAATCAAATGAAAATAAAAATAATGCAGAGGTTTAGGGTGAATGTAATTATAGGAATATGGTAGTATGCCTTTAAATAGTTTGTGAGCCTTCTAGTGCCAGCCATGGTGTTCTGTGTTTTAGAAGCTGCCAGAAACCAGTACATGAGCAGTACATCTGTACCTACATCTTTTACGTTTGTGTACACTTAGTAAACATGATTATTTGGGACTCCGCTGTGCCTGGGTGGTTTCTTTATATTATTTTTGTTGTTTAAAGAGCAAAATACACAAGAGTAGCCCTAAACAAACACACTACTTCGTATTCCCTGGGCTGGCTGGCTTTGCAGCAGTAGCAGAGTGGATTTAAACACTATTCCTGCAGTTGTATTGATATCATGTCATAGGTGCTGCTTTGGTACTAATAAGCAAGTAAAGACATACAATCATGTCAATTTTAAGCTTTACTAGAAACAGAGGAATGGTGTGTGCTCTGCGATTGGGGGTGGGGGGCACACTAGAGTAGCAATGTTAGCCAAATGGAAAATTGATAAAACTGACAAAGTATAGTCTCATTTTGTTCTGAGACTATTACAAAAACAGCGTTTTAAACATTTTGACAAGTCTGTTTTTTTTTTAATTAAAGCTATAAAAATCTGTCTCTTTGACGCATTGAGTCATCACAAAATCATTTCCAAAAATGCCTTCCAAGTTGGATGTGTGCCCCAGCTTGCTTTGGCCCTTTGAATCCCTTTCACGTGTTGGGAAAGCAGCAGACATAGGGTATGACTTTTAGTGAAAAAACAAAAGCTATCCCCAAGACTATTCAAGAAAGTGGGCCAGAGTTTTAGATAAATGCAATGAAATTTCAGGGCTTACAGCAATTCTTCAGCAGGAAATACAGGCTAGAGAACAAACAGGAAGAATAGTTAACATATCCCTAAGGCACTCTCGAAAGGGGAAGAAGAAAAAGGTGTGTTCCAACAACCGATCTCTGGTGACTCATTTTCATTATGCCATCATTTCTGTTTTATGTTGACAGTGGTCTTGATACAGTGTCATGTTACCCAACACAATAACCACCAGCCTAATTTCAAGATGTGGGATTTTTTTCTTCATATAGGGCATCAAACAATGTAATTATGGCTATAATATCTGCTGCAACAAGCTAATTAAAATGTAACTCTCCCATTGTCACATACCAAAAAAAAAAAAAGTCAAAGCCTATTTTTCTACTGTGGAAATGTAACTAAACAGGCACATTTCTGAGCAGGAACCCAGCCCACATGTTTTACTCAGCTGCAATGAATCCAGAGCTCAGACTCTTAACAGGCTTTGAAAAGTTTGGATCTGATAGTGGGTTCTCAGCACTGAATACTCCCATTGAATGGATGTCCAGGGTATACATTTGAGAGAGTCAGTTATTGTCTCTATTGTAGATGTGTTGAACTACCCCCATTAAATACAGTAAATTGCTAAACTGGGTAAGTGCCATTCCACAGGTCAGCATGCTGCCCCTGATTACACTTTCTACTAGATCTTGCTTTCTTTAAATTTTTTATATAACCTGCTCCTCCTAATACAGGTTTGTGTCATAATGGACATTTAAGTGGATAGCTCTGTTTCCAGCAAGCAGCAAAAAACCCCCAAACAAATAAAAAACCAGTGGACCACAGAAAAGGAGAAAAATCATGACTAGAAAGGTACAAAGAACTATATACCCCATTCCCTTGCTACATGGCAGCTTTACAAAGCTTTTCAGTAGGTATAAGTTGCTATTCTATTTCAGGACTCTGTAAATCCTTACCAAAATAGTGCTCCCCGCCCCAAATAGGTCTTGTAGCCTTTTTCTGAGACCTAAATAAACACTCACAAATACCTGAATCCTTCCCTTGCTGTCAAATGTCATTTAGGGCACGAACAAGACTTTGCTGTTCCAATCCATCCTGGGTTACTCTGTTCATGTCCTCTATGTTAAGTCCCATAAATGTTTGCCTCTAAAGATATAGTTTGATGGAGGGATATTTTCTGTTGGCCCCTTCTATGCGTTTCTCCAGCTGCCCAATGGCAAACTCGCAGATGCTCTGGCTTCATTCTTAATACATGTCCCAAATATTTCCATCTTCTTTTCTGGATAACTTTGATGAAAAGGAGTTGTAGAACTCTGATGAATCTTGGCATTTGTTATAAATTAATTCAATTTAATTCCTAGTCATTTCCTTTAGATCTCCGTTATTTCCTTCTCGAGATCTCCACTGGCTTGCATTTTACTGCCAAAGTATGTGAAGTGACTCACCTCTTGTATTCCTTTGCCTTCCAATGAAATGCTTGAGTACGAAGTTGAATAACACAGAAATACATGTATATAAAAACACATCCTGTAGTTCAAGGCTGGTAGTGTGGTGTATGTAACTGTTACAACTTTACTTTCTCTGTACTATATTGACAAGTTACTAAGGAGTTCTGACATTTCCCAGGGTACAATCTAGACTGTTGAACTGCTGTCCCCCCTCAATTCTCCAACCTGGAGTGCCTTTTCCACTGCTCCACTGTGAGAGCAGCCACTCCTGGCCTGTTCACAAACCGCCTCTAGCATGCAAAATCATGCTCCATTCTATGAGATGAGTGCTCTAACCAGTCATCCCTGAATTATATTGCAGAGTGACACCAGCAAATTCCCAGTCCCAAACTTGTCCCCAGAAATGCACATCTTGTACTGCCCAGCACCCTCCTGGGCAATACAATACGAGCTCATAGAAAGTCTGTCATTTCATTAACAGAAAATTATATGCATATCCTTGATGAGTGCCTGCTGACTTACTCTGATGGCAGGCTACCAGCAATTTACCTGGCTGATGACTATGCTATCAAATGGCTGGGCACACTGCATACTCAGAGATATGCACAAACTCTGTTATCTCTAATGGAGGTTTCCAAACACTTCAGTCCAAACACGCACTGGTTTAGATAAAATAATAAAATAAGTTTATTAACTACAGGGAGTTTTTAAATGATAAGTAATAAGGCATACAAATCAGAATTGGTTACAACTGGTTTACAAAGGTAAAATGCAAACTAATACCTAACTTAACAAGGTAACTGAATTTAAAGCAAAAGCTTTCTCTCACCATATGTTTACAGCAGTCTGGCTAGATTTCTCAACTGGGACCTCTCCCCCAGTTCAGTGGTGCTTCTTTTGTCTTTTAAGCATTGTTGATGCTATGAGTAGAGATGAGGGGAGAGAGGTGATTTTTGTCATCTGTTCATCATTTTTGTATCTTTTCCTCCTCTTTGAGATTCATCTCCTGCTGGGGTTCAGGCAACAAGTCTGTCTGCCAAGGTGTAAATTTCTCGCTCTTCCTGCTAAAGAATGGCCACTTAACCAGGTGATAGTCCATTTGATTATGCTGACCCCTGGCTGAGGCGTCAGTTTGCCTTTTGTCTCTAAGGAACTGGTCTGTGCCTGCTTTTCTAAACTTGGAACATGTCTCAGTAATGTCATACAGTAGGATCTTATAACTTTACATACAATGTTGAGACACACACACATTTTACCAGGACAATAATGATCAGCAAATTATGAGTTTTCAAATGATATCTCACAAGGCACACTTTGTACAAAATTTATCATAGTTTTGTAAAAGTGGTGAACATAAGGGTACAGTCTGTCAGAGGAGTCATGTATCTGTGATGCTAGCAGCTGCCATTTTATGAGGTAGACTTGATGGATCATGTTGCAATGGAAATATACACTGTATTCTCATAGAAACCCTACTTTTGTTCTTTCTTGCTTTGTTGTTTCCCATAATCCAAAATTAATATTATGTAGACAAAGTGTTTGCATGTTCTTTGTGTGGAAAAATATAAGGGCTAATAGTTAAGTACTGCAATTCTACAGAAAGGATATGTATGCATTTTCACATAAAACCTATCACTAGGTCCATCAAGGACCCCCTAAATTTTTTTTTTGGGGGGGAATACAAATCGGATAAGCAATCATATCATATGGCATGGCAAATCAGTGGACCCAATGTTCTTCACCAACACTGAGAGTTTGGCTACACATGAAAATTAATCCAGATTAAGGTAGGACATGGATGTAAAGTGGATTAACTATTCTCGATTAACAGCATGGGGGGATACTTTAATTCTGGAATAAGAGTGCCTTATTCCAAATTAGTTTAATCCACTGGATGAAAGTTGGGATAAGATAAATTGAGAATGTAAAGAGTAAATCATACATGGGCAATATGCTGGACAGAGCATGTCGTACTGGGGTCAGTTCATGCAAAGTAATCAAGCCAATCCCAAAACATGTGATTCAATGTATAGTAAATGGAGGGTGATGTGGAAATGTATATAAAGGAAGAGAGTTTTTATGTAACTTAGGATGTGTGGCATATCCTGCACCCACTTTGATCCTGATCAATTCAAGTTTAGTTTGATCATATGCCAAAAAAAGAAACTTCAGTGATGAGTCTGGAGTTGAACTGATTTCTTGCATTCTGAAAAACTAGATAAAGTGTTCTTCCAGAACTTGACATGATGTTCTGGGTATACCAAGTGGCAAAAGTCTCAGTTAATAAGGAATAACTCTCCATGTAACCAGCCCTAACATAACTGAGGTATAGACATGGTTCATAATAATCAACAGCAGTATAGATAACATGTATCATACAGAGGAGAACATGAAAAGAAATACTGCAACCAAAAGAAATAAAAATAAAAAAATAATGTGGCTGAAATCTATGCCTCAAAGTCTTAAGAAAATTATTTTATGCCCATCTAAATTCACTGTGTAATTTCAACTGGATACAGTGTTTTTCGCTTCTTGTCCTAAACTACTGTGTAGCCCTGAGGTTCACTGTTAAGTATCTGCTATATACCACCCCAGAGATGGCTACACAGTAGTGGTGGTGAAGTTATTCTTGACACTGTATATTTTCTTTGTAAAATACTTTGAGATTCTTCAGGATGAAAGACACAATATAAATGTATTTATATAGTGCCACATATATGCATGGCACACTATGGGTAAAAATAAAATGACAAGGCCCCTACTTGAGGAGTTCAGATAGGATAGGACACTACAAGAGAAGGTAAATGCCAATTCAGGGTGCACAGTGAGCTGGAGGTAGAAGCTGCCTGCAACTTGATCTTCCATTATCTATGTGATATTATCATCACTTATCTGTGGCTGGCAACACCTCTCCTGCAAGGCCTCTCTCCAACCATGAACAGAGCAGGTGGAGAACTTAACATGTTTTGTAAGCACTCTCCATCTACAATATCTCCAGTGGGATATTATTGCTATGAAGCAGCCACCTTGGGTTTGAGGTTCTAACCATCGCAGATGTGCAGTTTGTGGCCGAGATCCAAGGGTAACCTATGTCCACAGACATCAGATTCTCAAGTGGTGAATAATGCAGACTAGTGTGTTATATAGGAGTGATGTGTGCAAAGCTTTTAGTCTAAAATAAAGGAGGTTTTGGTTCATAAATAATGGCATTAGCAAATCCAACATTGTTCAACAGCTTCCTCTTTCCAGAATGCTGCGCTGACAGTAAGTCTACTGCTGTCACTGTAATCAGAGAACTGACCTGTCAGTTAAATGCTTTAGCTTTGAACGTGACACTTTGCTGTTCAAAAGCCATTTGGATCTGGAGGGGGCGGGGTAGAGAGTGAATCGCGGGGGATGTTTGGAGGCTGTCTGGTATGTTTGGCTTTTTTTCAGAAAGGGAAGCACATTCCAGGCTTGATCATGAATCCAGAGAATTGGTTTATTTGTTGATCAAATGCCATTTTATTCCATATGTTCCAATTCCTCATACTCATTAGATCAGTAATTGTTATTTGTCATACAGCATTACAGGTAACGATTGCTAAACAAGAAAATGTAAGTGAAATAGAATTAAGTGTTTAATCATAGACAGTTTGACTCATTAATATATTTGTATTATATTCACATTAGGTTCGGAAAAAGAAAAATAAGAGTTAAGGAGGTCTGAGCAAATTAAAGGCAAGGCTGTTTTAAACCACAAACTTGGTGAATGTGAAGGAGGGAAATGGATTTAATCCTTGTTTAAATTCTAATTTCCATTTTCAAGTACTCAGGAGCATTTTGGTGATGGTTGGTAATAATTACCACTTACAGGGTGACGTTACCTTTTTAAGCCTCCCAAATAAGAGAGACTCTGAGCCAGAAACAAACCTGTAGTGCAGTGGTTCCCAAACTTGTTCCGCCGCTTGTGCAGGGAAAGCCCCTGGTGGGCCCGGCCGGTTTGTGTACCTGCCGCGTCCGCAGGTTCAGCCGATCGCGGCTCCCAGTAGCCGCGGTTTGCTGCTCCAGGCCAATGGGAGCTGCTGGAAGCGGCACGGGCCGAGGGACATACTGGCCGCCGCTTCCAGCAGCTCCCATTGGCCTGGAGCAGCAAACCACGGCCACTGGGAGCCGCGATCGGCCGAACCTGCGGACGCGGCAGGTACACAAACTGGCTGGGCCCGCCAGGGGCTTTCCCTGCAAAAGCGGCGGAACAAGTTTGGGAACCACTGCTGTAGTGGATCATCTATGGGTGTATTTGGTGTTAAGAGAGATTTAGAACAGATTATTTGAGTTCTACTTTGACTTTCGGTTACTTGGAAAAATTTGAGTCAGAAAGAAATCAGTTGCTTGGACCTATAATCCTTTCTCAGCAAAACTCCCAATGAAATCAGTGGGCATTTTGCTTGAACGTGAACTACAAAATGAGGTAATTTATTAGAGGTGCAATAGCATCTTGGTAGATGGGTTTAGGCTCAGGTTTTCACTCAAAGCAAGAGTTCAATCTCTTTGTAGCGTATGAAGAATAGTTAATCTTTCCCAAATTTACAGGATATAATATGAAGGTTAAAAACTGAATTTCCTGATGATTTTCAAGTATTTCTGTTAATGAACTTGAGATAAAAGAAATTGAAAATAGGTCCTTTAAGATGGATTTTTCTGAGTAGCTCCTTTTTTCAAATCCCTCTGACTAACAAATGGCTGGTTTGTTAACAGTCACACTTTCACAGGACTTAAATTTTCACAGATTATTTCCTGCAGCTCCCTCCCCACGCTTCCATTTGGCACTCCAGGTTCCAGGTGTAGGGTGGGGGGGTCTCAGGGCGTTAGCCGCTCGAGGCGTCTGCCCCACAGGTTTGAAAATATTTACTGGAGCTTTGAATTTAAGTCCTGCATTTTCATATACTTAAAACTCACTGAAAACCATGAGCCAAATGTACACCTGAAGAAAACAGGCTGTAATTAGGCTAATTTCCAATTATTTTATTTAAGTGTTGTCTACAATTTCTCCTTTTCAAAATGGCTACCATTTCCTGTAATTTACAATGGAATTGACACCATAGACAAGCCTGCTGCTAGAAAAGATGGGGTCCATAGTGAAGCGTGATCAGGTTTGTCAGTCTCTGCTTGGCTAAAGCTGGGTGCTGTCTTTAAATTTTGCATATTCACAAGAATTTCCAAGTATGTAAGATCTGAAGATAGCAGCCAGCTTGATCAAAGCAGATCTATGGGAATTTGGTGGGATATAGGCAAAGGTGGGATGGTCTGGTGGGTGCAGAATCGATTCTAGATCAGGTTGTACCAGGAGAGTACTACTAATCTGAACCAAGAAAAATGGTTGGCTTCTGTTTTGTGCATTGGCCTAGTTTCATGTGATTGGGGGAATATATCATTATTTCCAAACCCATTTTTCCATCTGTTGTGAAGCTATTAATTTGGCAGGACATGAACTAGAAGAACAGTAGAAGGACTTGAAGTAGTGAAAGTGCTTGACTATCTTCAGGAAGAATACTCAAGTGGATTAGAGCATCTTCTGCACCACTTATCCTGTATTTATGTTCTTTACTAAATGGCAGCAGCTCATCAGAGGTATTACAGAAACTCAGGAGCTAGAACACAGCTGCTTCTTTCCATCCCTAAAGCTCAATAAAATTTATATTTGCAAATATAAGGGATCCCATATGTTTCCATAATAAAAGCTCAGGAAAAGCAAGGACAGCTCCAAAGTAGCATTCAGTTTGCTGCAGACTATCTGACAGCTATTTGGTGCCACTTCTGAACAAAATATTTAAGAAATCAACACCCTAGAACCAGGCAATTCAAATGATCCTAGCACTCCTATGCTTAGCAATGTGCTAGAGCCACAAAGTTTTATTTCTTTCTGTTTAAAAAGATGAATAATAGCACCACAATGGTAAAAAATACTGTCAAAAATTATATGAGAGATTGTATGGGATTAGTCACTGTCCATAAAATACTGACAAACTTCAGCTACTGAACTTTACCCCAGCAAATATCAGGAACCTCTGCACTGCTATGCAGTTCAGAATGAGAGGTGAGAAAGTGCTCGTAGTCCAGGACTCCAGTCTGAGCTAGGCAAACTTTTTTTAAAATTGAAAAATGCAGATTCAGGTTGACCAAAACATTTTGCAAATTCATGTTGATTTCAGCAAATTGGTTTGGTTGAAACACCACCTCCATCGTCCCCTCCGTGTGAATATTGCCCATTATTTTGTTTGCTTGGTCATAATCCAGGGAAACACATTCTAATTGTTTGTTCTTTTGTTGATTAAGAAGTGCCCTGATCAAATGCTTGGTCAGAGCTTTTCAGTTGCAAACTCTTGCATTAGTGAGAATGTTCACAGCACTTCAGCTAATGATTACTGAGACATGTGATAGCAGAAAGGAGAGAAGCTTTCAGTATAAAGATATGGAGTCCTGCTTGATGTTGTAGTCCAAATATATTCTTGCTCCATTTATTAGAGATAATAGTGCTAGTCCTCTTTCAAAGACGTGTGCTGTCTTGCCAGTAATCAAATATCACATCTTCCAAATTCTCTCGACTTTAGTCAATGCACAGAGTGGTTTAGTCAAAGGCTCTGGTTTCCTCAGAGCATCAGCAAGTTCTGCTAGAAGATTGTAGAGACACCACCTCTCACCCCAGCTCAAAAAACAGGTGCAACGTTGAAAAAAAGTCAATCAAATCATTAGCTCTTAGAAAACAAGTTAATTTCCATTTTTATCATCCATATCATCCTACAGGATTGAAGGAGGTTTGGGTTTATTTGATTGATGATCAGAATGTCCTTCTGGATTTTTGACTGACTTTTTGTTATCTCAGTTGTTGAAACATGTTATTGATGGATTCCTCACAGGCAGCTCTCTAAGTCAACAGAAGAGACAGTATTGCTTAATTAACATGTCATATATAGCAACACTACACACGCTGTTGAATCAAACAATCATGTAATTGTTATGGGGTCTGTATTTGGGATTCAATGCACAGAACCTTGCCTGGGCATGGACTGGAAGCAGACAGGACAAAGCAACACCAACTAAAATTGATGCTGCCTACATGACCTCATCAGTGATAAAGCAACTGATATAGCCTGCATCTCAGAGACCTGGCTGGAGAACACTATGAGCACTGTGCTTCCCTCCTAATTTCCCCCTGCTCCCCAGGATTCTTGGCCCATCACAGATCCAGACAGAACAGGAAGGCAGGTGGCACTGCATTCATGTTCTCTGGAAACATCAGTTCCAAAAGAGATGCTTCAGGTAAGACAATTTAATTCAAACTCATTCATCTGACAATAGAAACCAAACCCAAAGATAGCAGCTCACTGATACCTTGTTGGTATTAGGGTGAAATACCCCAAGACTTGTCATCCAGGGATAATTCAGCATGTGCCAAAAATTATCTCCTCACTGGCATCCCTAGGACTTGCACTGGTAATCTCTGATCCAGTGCACACAGCCAGTCATACCCTAGACCTGATCTTTGGCCTAGATGTTGAGACTGAGGAACCTCACAACACTGACTTTGACAGACCATCATCTCATTAAGGCATTGGTCAGAGCTCTTCCAGCTCCCAGACAACAAGACCAACCCATGACCCTGATTTAACCATGAAGGTGTCTGGACCCCACCAAATTACCTTAAAGGACAGCAGCATTCCACATACAAGACAAGGAGTTGAGGACCTGTTGAATCATTATCGTGGTACACTAACCTCAATAACTGATACAGTGGGCCCAAAAAAGCCCTTCCTCACCTTATCATCCATGCAGATCTCCTTTGTTTTTTGACACCCTGAACCAGATGAAGAGAGGGAACTGGAAACTCAAGTACTGATGGCAGAAAATGAAGGCTGCTACAGACAAAACATACATTCCTCCAAGCCTATGCTGAGGTTGTATTACAGACCAAGAGAATCTTCCCTTCCACCTTCAAAAACACAGAATAGTGTGACCAACAATGAAGAAACCCACCTTGGACACATCAGTTCTAGCCAACTACTGTGCAGTGTCAAACTTTCCATGCCTGAGCAAGCTCACGGAGAAGCTAACAAAAGGCCAACTACAAACTCATCTAACAAACTAATATTCTAGATGCAGGACAATCCAGATTCAGGCCAGGCCATAGAACTGAAACTGCCTTCGTGGCACTGATGGATGATTTCCTCCTGTCAGTGGATAGATGGCAGACATCCATTCTCATCCTCCTGGACTTCTTTGCAGCATTCAAGACTGATGACCATCAGACACTGTCTCACCTGAGAGAGGCGGCAGAGGTCCAAGGTAATGTGCTACACTGATCTGAGTCCTTCCTGAAGGGATGCATCAAATAAGTAGTGATGGGAAACTGCAACTCCACCACTAGATCCCTCACTTGTGGAGTCCAACAAGGATCAATGCTCTCGTTGGTCCTATTCAACATCTATATGCAGCCACTATGTAAACAGGTCAGACAACAGGAACTCAAGTGCCAGTGATACGCAGTTAGCACACAGCTCTACTTGTCCTTCACCTCAAATGACCTTATCACTACCAACAAGATGGACTAGTGTTTGGAAAAGATCAGCTCATGGATGATGAACAGCTGGTTGAATCTGTACCTGAGCAACACAAAAGTTATACTGGTGGACAGAGGAAAGCATTCTGAAGAATTGCTTCCTTTGGTTGAAGGAACGTGCCCATAATTGGTCAATTCAGTCCATAGTTTACGGTACGTCTACCCGATCTGGCGGATAGTGATCAATCTATTGGGGATCGATTTATCGCGTCTAGTGTAGACGTGATAAATCGATCCCCGATCGCTCTGCCGTTGACTCCAGAACTCCACCACAGCGAGAGGCGGAAGCGGAGTCGATGGGGGAGCGGTGGCCATCGATCCCGCGCCGCGAGGACGTGAAGTAAATGATTCTAAGTCAATCTACGATACGTCGACTTCAGCTACACTATTCTCATAGCTGAAGTTGCGTATCTTAGATCAATCCCCCCCCCAGTGTAGACCAGGCCTTAGGAGTACTCTTGGGGTATGTCTACACTATGAAATTAGGTTGAATTTATAGAAGTCGGTTGTTTAGAAATCATTTTTATAAGGTCGATTGTGTGACCCCCCCACACACAAAATGCTCTAAGTGCATTAAGTTGGCGGACTGCGTCCACAGTACCGAGGCTAGCGTCGACTTCCAGAGCATTGCACTGTGGTAGCTATCCCACAGTTCCCGCAGTCTCTGCCGCCCATTGGAATTCTGGGTTGAGATCCCAGTGCCTGATGGGGCAAAAACAGTGTCGCGGGTGATTCTGGGTACATGTCGTCAGGCCCCACCCTCCCTCCCTCCCTGCCGTGAAAGCAACGGCAGACAATCATTTCGCGCCTTTTTTCAGCCCAGACGCCATAGCACTGGGATCATGAGATCATCATGGCAATTATGAGCACTTTAAACACCACGCGCATTATCCTGGAGTATATGCAGGACCAGAACCTGCCAAGGCAAAACCAGGCGAGGAGGCGACGGCAGCGTGGCAACAAGAGTGATGAGGAAATAGACATGGACATAGACCCCTCACAAAGTACGGGCCCCAGCAATGTGCAAATCATGGTGTTAATGGGGCAGGCTCATGCCGTGGAACGCTGATTCTGGGCCAGGGAAACAAGCACAGACGGGTGGGACCGCATAGTGTTGCAGGTGTGGGACGATTCCCAGTGGCTGCGAAACTTTCGCATGCGTAAGGGCACTTTCATGGAACTTTGTGAGTTGCTTTCCCCTGCACTGAAGCGCCATAATACCAAGATGAGAGCAGCCCTCACAGTTGAGAAGCGAGTGGCGATAGCCCTGTGGAAGCTTGCAACGCCAGACAGCTACCGGTCAGTCGGGAATCAATTTGGAGTGGGTAAATCTACTGTGGGGGCTGCTGTGATCCAAGTAGCCAACGCAATCAAAGAGCTGCTGGTATCAAGGGTAGTGACTCTGGGAAACATGCAGGTCATAGTGGATGGCTTTGCTGCAATGGGATTCCCTAACTGTGGTGGGGCGATAGACAGAACCCATATCCCTATCTTGGCACTGGAGCACCAAGCCAGCGAGTACATAAACCGCCAGGGGTAGTTTTCAATGCTGCTGCAAGCACTGGTGTATCACAAGGGACGTTTCACTAACATCAACGTGGGATGGCCGGGAAAGGTACATGATGCTCGCGTCTTCAGGAACTCTGGTCTGTTTCAAAAGCTGCAGGAAGGGACTTTCTTCCCAGACCAGAAAATAACCGTTGGGGATGTTGAAATGCCTATAGTTATCCTTGGGGACCCAGCCTACCCCTTAATGCCATGGCTCATGAAGCCATACACAGGCAGCCTGGACAGTAGTCAGGACCTGTTCAACTACAGGCTGAGCAAGTGCAGAATGGTGGTAGAATGTGCATTTGGACGTTTAAAAGCGCACTGGCGCAGTTTACTGACTCGGATAGACCTCAGCGAAACCAATATTCCCATTGTTATTACTGCTTGCTGTGCGCTCCACAATATCTGTGAGAGTAAGGGGGAGACATTTATGGTGGGGTGGGAGGTTGAGGCAAATCGCCTGGCCGCTGATTACGCGCAGCCAGACACCAGCGCGGTTAGAAGAGCACAGCAGGGCGCAGTGTGCATCAGAGAAGCTTTGAAAACCAGTTTCATGACTGGCCAGGCTACAGTGTGAAAGTTCTGTTTGTTTCTCCTTGATGAACGCCCCCCCCGGTTCACTCTACTTCCCTGTAAGCTAACCACCCTCCCCTCCCCACTTCGATCACCGCTTGCAGAGGCAATAAAGTCATTGTTACTTCACATTCATGCATTCTTTATTAATTCATCACACAAATAGGGGGATAACTGCCAAGGTAGCCCGGGAGGGGTGGAGGAGGAGGGAAGCGCCGGATGGGGTGGGGGAGAAGATAAGGACAAGGACACACTGCACTTTAAAACTTTAAAACTTATTGAAGGCCAGCCTTCTGTTGCTTGGGCAATCCTCTGGGGTGGAGTCGCTGGGTGGCCGGAGGCCCCCCCACCACGTTCTTGGGCATCTGGGTGAGGAGGCAATGGAACTTGGGGAGGAGGGCTGTTGGTTACACAGGGGCTGTAGCGGCGGTCTGTGCTCCTGCTGCCTTTCCTGCAGCTCAACCATACGCTGGAGCATATCAGTTTGATGCTCCAGCAGCCGGAGCATCGACTCTTGCCTTCTGTCAGCAAGCTGACGCCACCTATCCTCTTCAGCCCGCCACTTGCTCTCTTCAGCCCGCCACCTCTCCTCGCGTTCATATTGTGCTTTTCTGCACTCTGACATTGTCTGCCTCCACGCATTCTGCTGTGCTCTGTCAGCGTGGGAGGACATCTGGAGCTCCGAGAACATGTAATCCTGAGTGTGCCTTTTTCACCTTCTAATCTTCACTAGCCTCTGCGAAGGAGAAACATTTGCAGCTGGTGGAGGAGAAGGGAGAGGTGGTAGTTAAAAAGACACATTTTAGAGAACAATGGGTACACTCTTTCACGTTAAATCTTGCTGTTCACATTACACAGCACATGTGCTTTCGTTACAAGGTCGCATTTTTCCTCTTATATTGAGGGCCTACCGGTTTGGTGTGAGAGATCACTCACGGAGTGCCAGGCAACAGAATTCGGCTTGCAGGCAGCCATGGTAAGCCACAGTCTTTTGGCTTTTTTAACCTTCATAACATGTGGGAATGGTTTCAAACAGCAGCGCCCTCATTTCCCATACCAAGCGGCGGTTGGGTTGGCCATTTAAAATGGGTTTGCAATTTAAAAGGAGGG